>NC_134218.1:40934769-41258103 GCF_965140235.1 Caretta caretta | reverse complement strand
GGCCGGTAGCAGAGCCCGGGCCCCGCCTCCACCTCACAGCGCGATGGAATCACTGGCTGAGCCTCGCGGTGCCCTTCTGCCCGGGGCTGAGCTCGACCCTGTCCCTGCAGCCCCGACCCTTCTCCTCAGACCCCGGCGTTTCCCTCCGAAACCCTCCCCAGCACCGCAGCACCAAGCAGAATATCAGGATGTTTCTTTCCCAGATTTCTTTCCACGCTCATTTCCCAGGTTCCCCTGCATGAGGAAAGGATGAGTAACCTGACTAGCTCCGGGTTTATCACATTGGAACAGGAACATCTAAGGGCGGGGGGAGGAGGGAGGGAGGAGTACGGAAACACAGACAGATAGACAGACAGACAGACAGACAGATAACCCCCTCCATAGACTTCATAGAGGCAACTCTCAGGCGGGCAGAAGACAGAGCAGAAGGGACCATTCCGTGTGACAGCGGGACCCTGGAGTCCACCCGCCAGGAGACTGAACAACGCGATGCTGCGTCACACGCCACCTGTGTCCCCCCGTTATATTGTCCCCACCCCCGGCCCATGCAAATGAGCTCCCCGGGGCCCTGTTCATAGCCCAGCCGCAGGCCGCTCACCCCGCACAGAGCCAGAGCCGGGCTTCAGCTTCTCATCCCGCCTGGGGAAGGAGCCGCCAGCCGCAGACATGATCCCCAGCCTGGCCATCGCCTTCCTCCTGCTGCTCCCAGGGGGTAAGGGCGGTGTCATAAATATAAAGGGAAGGGTAAACCCCTTTGAAATCCCTCCTGGCCAGGGGAAAGCTCCTCTCACCTGTAAAGGGTTAAGAAGCTAAAGGTAACCTCGCTGGCACCTGACCAAAATGACCAATGAGGAGACAAGATACTTTCAAAAGCTGGGACGAGGGAGAGGAACAAAGGGTCTGTGTCTGTCTGTGTGCTGCTCTTTGCTAGGGACAGACCAGGAATGGAGTCTTAGAACTTTTAGTAAGTAATCTAGCTAGGTATGTGTTAGATTATGATTTCTTTAAATGGCTGAGAAAAGCATTGTGCTGAATAGAATAACTATTTCTGTCTGTGTATCTTTTTTGTAACTTAAGCTTTTGCCTAGAGGGGTTCTCTATGTTTTTGAATCTAATTACCCTGTAAGATATCTACCATCCTGATTTTACAGGGGGGATTTCTTTATTTCTGTTTACTTCTATTTTTTATTAAAAGTCTTCTTGTAAAAAACTGACTGCTTTTTCATTGTTCTTAGATCCAAGGGTTTGGGTCTGTGGTCACCTATGCAAATTGGTGAGGCTTTTTATCCAACATTTCCCAGGAAAGGGGGGGTGCAAGTGTTGGGAGGATTGTTCATTGTTCTTAAGATCCAAGGGTCTGGGTCTGTAGTCACCTAGGCAAATTGGTGAGGCTTTTTACCAAACCTTGTCCAGGAAGTGGGGTGCAAGGTTTTGGGAAGTATTTTGGGGGGACAGACGCGTCCAAACAGCTCTTCCCCAGTAACCAGTAATTGTTTGGTGGTGGTAGCGGCCATTCCAAGGATAACGGGTGTAATATTTTGTACCTTGGGGAAGTTTTGACCTAAGCTGGTAAAGATAAGCTTAGGAGGTTTTTTCATGCAGGTCCCCACATCTGTACCCTAGAGTTCAGAGTGGGGGAGGAACCTTGACATGGTGGCACAGTGGTGGGATTAACCTGAAATCATCTGAGATCCAGTTGAGATTTTTTGAACTAGAAATACAGATTTTAAAAAGGAAATTTTTTTTTCTTTGGAAAGAAAGTCCAGAAAGCAGCTTTGAAACTGAAAGCAGCTTGGTTTCTCTCTGCTTTGTGGCCAAGCAGAGACAAAAGGGGATTATCTTGTGAATTGCAGGTTTTTTTTGCCTGGAGGCAGGGTACTTAACTCCTGCAGGGAAATCTTCCAATCCAGAGGTTTTTTTTTCTTTTCTTCCTAAAAGTAAATAGGGGGTGTGTGTTCTACCCATTTGCTTTTTCTTTGGGCTGGGTAAGCAGGTTTCCAAGTAGTTGGAGGTTTTTTGCTTTAATTTGGGCCCAGAGCAGAGACAAGGGAATTGTCTTTTTCTGTAGGCTGACAATCACTATCAGAGAATAGGTATTCTATTGCAGCACAGCAAAATTTTACAGCCAAGTTTTGTTTGTTTATTTCTAAACCTCGGGTGTAAAGTTAGTTAAAAACAGAGAGGTTAGAATGACCAAATCCTCAGCTCGACTACAGCTGGAATTAGCCAAATTTCAGGCTGAGGAAAGACAAAGGGAACATGAAAGACAGATAGAACTCATGCAGCTGAAGAAGGAACAAGAAAGGGAGGCAGCGAGAGAAGCAGAACAACACCAAGCAGCTGCTCACAGGAGAGCTATGGAAGCGAGGGACAAAGAACTGGAGGAGAAGGAAAAAGAGAGGAAGTATGTGGAGGAGATGGAGAAGATAAAGGCCCAGCAGAATATACCAACAAACCCTAGCAATCCTTCTCCAGGTACCACTTCCCATCCCAGAAAGTTCCCCACCTACAAGGCAGGCGATGATACTGAGGCCTTCCTAGAAAACTTCGAAAGGGCCTGCCTTGGGTACAACATCTCTACTGACCAATACATGGTAGAGCTGAGGCCGCAGCTCAGTGGACCCTTAGCTGAGGTGGCAGCTGAAATGCCTAAAGAACACATGAACAAGTATGAACTGTTTAAATCCAAGGCGAGAGTCAGAATGGGGATAACACCCGAGCAGTCTCGTCGGAGGTTCAGAGCCCTAAGGTGGAAACCAGACATGTCATTTACCCGACATGCCTACCACATTGTGAAACATTGGGATGCCTGGATATCAGGAACAAGTGTTGAATCTCCAGTAAATTTGCCCTTCCTAATGCAAATGGAACAATTCTTAGAGGGTGTTCCTGAGGAAATAGAAAGATACATCCTAGATGGGAAACCCAAAACTGTAATTGAGGCAGGAGAGATTGGAGCCAGATGGGTGGAGGTGGCAGAGAAGAAGAAAACTGGTCGCAGTTGGAGCGGAGACCAGAAGGGACCACCCCAGACCACACCTTATTACCGGGGGCCGCCCAAAGCCCCACCTACCTCCCAAAGAACCCTCCAGACCCCTTATCGTCCCACCACCCCATTCTCCAGCAACCCTCCTCGCCCCAGTGACCCGTCAGCTGGACGATGTTTTAAGTGTAACGAGCTGGGGCATGTAAAGGCCAACTGCCCCAAGAACCCCAACAGATTACAGTTCATTGCACCGGAATCACACCAGAGGTCCACAGGCCCAGATACCTCCCAGATACCCTTGGAGCGGAGGGAAACTGTGAGTGTGGGCGGGAAGAAGGTCACCGCGTGGAGGGACACCGGAGCACAAGTGTCAGCTATCCATGCTTCCTTAGTGGACCCCAATTTAATCAACCCAGAGATCCAAGTGACGATTCAACCCTTCAAGTCCAACTCTTTCAATTTGCCTACAGCCAAGTTACCTGTCCAGTACAAGGGCTGGTCAGGAATGTGGACTTTTGCAGTCTATGATGATTATCCCATCCCCATGCTGTTGGGGGAAGACTTGGCCAATCATGTGAAGCAGGCCAAGAGGGTGGGAATGGTCACCCGCAGCCAGGCTAAACAAGCCGTGAGGCCTAGCTCTGTTCCGGAAACTTCTATCAGGACCCAGTCAGAGGTGATGGACCCGGACCCCAGGCCAATGTCTGCAACAGCAGTAGTGGATCCAGTCCCAGAGACCCAGACGGAACCAGTCCTAGAACCGGAACCAGCCGAACAACCAACACCAGACCCCGTGTCAGCACTGAATCCAGTACTTGCAACCTCAACACCAGAAGGCCCCACCGAACCTGAACTGGCAGCAGCCGATAACCCTACACAAGAGGCTCAGCCGGAGCCTGAATCCCAACATAGTGCACCAGCGGAGAGCGGTTCACAGTCAACAGAAACAGCTCCATCCCCTATATCGCTTCCAGAGGGACCAAGCCTAGGTCCACAATCCCATGAGGAACTGATGTCCCCAGCATCAAGGGAACAGTTCCAGACCGAACAGGAAGCAGATGAAAGCCTCCAGAGAGCTTGGACGGCGGCACGGAGCAACCCACCGCCTCTCAGCTCTTCTAATCGATCCAGGTTTGTTGTAGAAAGAGGACTTTTATACAAGGAAACTCTTTCTGGTGGACACCAGGAAGACTGGCATCCTCAGAGACAGTTGGTAGTTCCAACTAAATACCGGGCCAAGCTCTTGAGCTTAGCCCATGATCACCCTAGTGGCCATGCTGGTGTGAACAGGACCAAAGACCGTTTGGGGGGGTCATTCCACTGGGAGGGAATGGGCAAAGATGTTTCTACCTATGTCCAGTCTTGTGAGGTGTGCCAAAGAGTGGGAAAACCCCAAGACCAGGTCAAAGCCCCTCTCCAGCCACTCCCCATCATTGAAGTTCCATTTCAGCGAGTAGCTGTGGATATTCTGGGTCCTTTTCCGAAAAAGACACCCAGAGGAAAGCAGTACATACTGACTTTCATGGATTTTGCCACCCGATGGCCGGAAGCAGTAGCTCTAAGCAACACCAGGGCTAAAAGTGTGTGCCAGGCACTAGCAGACATTTTTGCCAGGGTAGGTTGGCCCTCCGACATCCTCACCGATGCAGGGACTAATTTCCTGGCAGGAACTATGAAAAACCTTTGGGAAGCTCATGGGGTAAATCACTTGGTTGCCACTCCTTACCATCATCAAACAAATGGCATGGTGGAGAAGTTTAATGGAACTTTGGGGGCCATGATACGTAAATTTGTAAATGAGCACTCCAATGATTGGGACCTAGTGTTGCAGCAGTTGCTCTTTGCCTACAGAGCTGTACCACATCCCAGTTTAGGGTTTTCCCCATTTGAACTTGTATATGGCCGTGAGGTTAAGGGGCCATTGCAGTTGGTGAAGCAGCAATGGGAGGGATTTACACCTTCTCCAGGAACTAACATTCTGGACTTTGTAACCAACCTACAGAACACCCTCCGAACCTCTTTAGCCCTTGCTAGAGAAAACTTACAGGATGCTCAAAAAGAGCAAAAAGCCTGGTATGATAAACATGCCAGAGAGCGTTCCTTCAAAGTAGGAGACCAGGTCATGGTCTTAAAGGCGCTCCAGGCCCATAAAATGGAAGCATCGTGGGAAGGGCCATTCACGGTCCAGGAGCGCCTGGGAGCTGTTAATTATCTCATAGCATTCCCCACCTCCAACCGGAAGCCTAAGGTGTACCATATTAATTCTCTAAAGCCCTTTTATTCCAGAGAATTAAAGGTTTGTCAGTTTACAGCCCAGGGAGGAGACGACGCTGAGTGGCCTGAAGGTGTTTACTACGAAGGGAAATGTGCTGGTGGTGTGGAAGAGGTGAACCTCTCCATGACCCTTGGGCGTATGCAGCGACAGCAGATCCAGGAGCTGTGCACTAGCTACGCGCCAACGTTCTCAGCCACCCCAGGACTGACTGAACGGGCATACCACTCCATTGACACAGGTAATGCTCACCCAATTAGGGTTCAACCTTACCGGGTGTCTCCTCAAGCTAAAACTGCTATAGAACGGGAGATCCAGGATATGTTACAGATGGGTGTAATCCGCCCCTCTGAAAGTGCATGGGCATCTCCAGTGGTTCTAGTTCCCAAACCAGATGGGGAAATACGTTTTTGCGTGGACTACCGTAAGCTAAATGCTGTAACTCGCCCAGACAACTATCCAATGCCACACACAGATTAACTATTAGAGAAACTGGGACGGGCCCAGTTCATCTCTACCTTGGACTTAACCAAGGGGTACTGGCAGGTACCGCTAGATGAATCTGCCAAGGAAAGGTCAGCCTTCATCACACATCTCGGGCTGTATGAATTTAATGTACTCCCTTTCGGGCTGCGAAATGCACCCGCCACTTTCCAAAGACTTGTAGATGGTCTCCTAGCGGGATTAGGAGAATATGCAGTCGCCTACCTTGACGACGTGGCCATATTTTCGGATTCCTGGGCAGACCACCTGGAACATCTACAAAAAGTCCTTGAGCGCATAAGGGAGGCAGGACTAACTGTTAAGGCTAAGAAGTGTCAAATAGGCCTAAACAGAGTGACTTACCTTGGACACCAGGTGGGTCAAGGAACTATCAGCCCCCTACAGGCCAAAGTGGATGCTATCCAAAAGTGGCCTGTCCCAAAGTCAAAGAAACAGGTTCAATCCTTCTTAGGCTTGGCCGGTTATTACAGACGATTTGTACCGCACTACAGCCAAATCGCTGCCCCACTGACAGACCTAACCAAAAAGAAACAGCCAAATGCTGTTCAGTGGACCGGAAAGTGTCAGAAGGCCTTTAACAAGCTTAAAGCGACACTCATGTCTGACCCTGTACTAAGGGCCCCAGACTTTGACAAACCGTTCCTAGTAACCACAGATGCATCCGAGCGTGGTGTGGGAGCAGTTTTAATGCAGAAAGGACCTGATCAAGAATTCCACCCTGTAGTGTTTCTCAGCAAAAAACTGTCGGAGAGGGAAAGCAACTGGTCAGTCACTGAAAAAGAATGTTACGCCATTGTCTACGCTCTGGAAAAGCTACGCCCATATGTTTGGGGACGGCGTTTCCACCTGCAAACCGACCATGCTGCACTGAAGTGGCTTCACACCGTCAAGGAAACTAACAAAAAACTTCTTCGGTGGAGTTTAGCTCTCCAAGATTTTGATTTCGACGTCCAACACATCTCAGGAGCCTCTAACAAAGTGGCTGATGCACTCTCCCGTGAAAGTTTCCCAGAATCAACTGGTTAAAATCGTCCTTGAGATGTGGAAAATATTGTTAGTCTTTATGTACTTGGTAGTATATTTAGAGATGCATGTATCTTATTAACTCTGTTTTTCCTAGAGCTCCAGGAAGAAATCCCAGCCAGTGTTTCACCCTAGCTGAGATTTGGGGGGCGTGTCATAAATATAAAGGGAAGGGTAAACCCCTTTGAAATCCCTCCTGGCCAGGGGAAAGCTCCTCTCACCTGTAAAGGGTTAAGAAGCTAAAGGTAACCTCGCTGGCACCTGACCAAAATGACCAATGAGGAGACAAGATACTTTCAAAAGCTGGGACGAGGGAGAGGAACAAAGGGTCTGTGTCTGTCTGTGTGCTGCTCTTTGCTAGGGACAGACCAGGAATGGAGTCTTAGAACTTTTAGTAAGTAATCTAGCTAGGTATGTGTAAGATTATGATTTCTTTAAATGGCTGAGAAAAGCATTGTGCTGAATAGAATAACTATTTCTGTCTGTGTATCTTTTTTGTAACTTAAGCTTTTGCCTAGAGGGGTTCTCTATGTTTTTGAATCTAATTACCCTGTAAGATATCTACCATCCTGATTTTACAGGGGGGATTTCTTTATTTCTATTTACTTCTATTTTTTATTAAAAGTCTTCTTGTAAAAAACTGACTGCTTTTTCATTGTTCTTAGATCCAAGGGTTTGGGTCTGTGGTCACCTATGCAAATTGGTGAGGCTTTTTATCCAACATTTCCCAGGAGAGGGGGGGTGCAAGTGTTGGGAGGATTGTTCATTGTTCTTAAGATCCAAGGGTCTGGGTCTGTAGTCACCTAGGCAAATTGGTGAGGCTTTTTACCAAACCTTGTCCAGGAAGTGGGGTGCAAGGTTTTGGGAAGTATTTTGGGGGGACAGACGCGTCCAAACAGCTCTTCCCCAGTAACCAGTAATTGTTTGGTGGTGGTAGCGGCCATTCCAAGGATAACGGGTGTAATATTTTGTACCTTGGGGAAGTTTTGACCTAAGCTGGTAAAGATAAGCTTAGGAGGTTTTTTCATGCAGGTCCCCACATCTGTACCCTAGAGTTCAGAGTGGGGGAGGAACCTTGACAGGCGGGATCTGCGCTGCCGCTGGGCGCCCTGTAGGGCATGTTCCCTAATAACTGCGCCTCCAGTAATCACTGCAATATTTCCCCTTTATTTCCCCCTCTGCAGGTGTCTATTCCCAGATCAGCCTGGTGGAGTCCAGTGGGGGAATCAAGAAGCCCGGGGAGACCCTCAGACTGACCTGCACCGTGTCCGGATTCTCTCTCACTAGCGAGGGGGTGCACTGGGTTCGCCAGACAGCGGGGAAGGGGCTGGAATGGATGGGAGGGATCTGGGGTGGTGGAAGCAATAACTATAACGATGCTTTCAAAAGTCGCCTCACCATCACCAGAGACACCTCCAAAAGCCAAGTGTTCCTGCAGCTGACCGGCCTGCAGCCCGCAGACACCTCGGTGTATCACTGTGCCAGAGACAGACACACAGTGAGAGGAAACCGATCCGAGCCCGCACTCAAACTAACCGTGCGGAGAGCCAGCCTGCCTGTGAGAGCCGCCGGGAGCAGCAGCTGCCAGCCCCGCGCTGTCTCTGCTTGGTTAGGTGTTTGCTTCTTGCGGATTTCACAGCAATTTACAAGCCCTTGTGAATTAAACTCCATAGTACCCAAAGTCACACAATGAATCAGAAATACCAAGATTGAGAATGGAACCCAGGAGTCCTGACTCCCAGGGTGGGAAAGACCCCAGGAATATTCATACCTAGACTCACGCTGTAGCAACCAGATTATTCTTCCCTCCCATGGCTGGGGAAATAAACAAGGAGTCTTTTTACCGGGGCCTGTTGTAGATCCTAGAGCTCGACTGTCATGAGCTATGGAACAGAGCCCAGGCCTTCTGTTTCCTGGAGGACAAAGTCGGAGTTAATAGCTCAAGGACACATTGATTGAGAGCAAACAGCCAATGCCTCAGTCTGGCTCTAGGCCTGCAGGGTGCTGAGCGGGCTAAATCTCTTCCCCTTCAGCACATTGATAAATCTCTGTGGGTGAAATTCATCCCAGTGCTGAGAGCCCAGCACAGAGGCCTGAGCCCCTAGTGAGCCTCCCCTCAGCATGAGGTGTCCTTTTAATCTTTCACAGGCCTTGTCCTACCATCTTTACAGGAGCCAACTTCTCTGTTTTTACCGTATTTCCCTAAGATGTTGCCTTTTCTGCCTCTGTGCCCCAGATTCAGCTTCATAGAACCAATTCATGACAAAATAAAAGTCTACAGAGATCGACTTCTCTTAGACATGCACTCGGCTGCCTCAGTTATACCATTACCTCTAAACACAAGGCAGAGTTCATAACCCACAGGAATCTCTCAGTGCAACGCAGGCGCTTAGAGATGAACAATCCGGGTTCTCCCCTGCTCTGCCCCATGTGGTCCATTGTTAACCTCTGCAAAGCGGATGGGCTGTGGGCCTGTTCTGATGCACAGAGCCTCCTACACTTTAAGAACAGGAGCAGTTTCATCCCCCATGACTAGAGTCGACTTCATCTAATACGCAGAACAGGGGGAGAAACCCAGTTTGTCAGGTGACTGGAGCCACAACACAACAAACCTTTGATGAAGACTCTACAGGAACAAGTCACAAACATGTCACAGGCTGAACTTTATTCATCTCCACCAAGCCTCGGTGCATAGAATGTCAAGGTCACTTTACAAGCAGTTCCCTGGCTTAGAACAAGGGGCCGCAGGGACTCAACTGCCAGATCCGGCTGAGACACCCCTGTGACGGTGCCCCCCATAAGGCTTTATGGAAATATGCTTATGAATGTAAATATGACATAACTGGAGTACGGTCTATGCTACATATGTCATGTAACATATCAGTGTAAAGGTTATGATCTACTGAATCTATTCATCCTTTTTGTATGCATGTGTCATTTTTGTATTCAAAGTTATGAATATTGGCTTTGTATTTGTTTAGTTTTAAGTAGCCTCAGCGAAGCAGTGCGTCAGCTTCCTGAGAAAAGACCATTCTCAGTAATTGCCCAATCAAGAAACACTTAAGCCAACAATGAACTTGGAGACACCAATCCGCATCTGAGCTTTCCTGGGATTGTGGCTTGGCCTGTAAAGTTCTGAGTCATGCATGGACATGTGACTTGCCCATGTGACTCCAATACTCCATTTTGTAGCTGTAATTCTGCACAGGTGGAGGGAGGGGTTTAGACCCCAAAGGAGAAACTATATAAAGCCTTGGGAGGCCCCCTCCATTTTGTCTTCAGCTGGCTCAAGAGCCTCTCCATCCCAAAGGATACCTGAAAGAAACTGGGACAAAGAACAATAACTACAGGGGATGTGAGTGATTGCTGGACCCAGACTAGAAGGAGGCTAGTCTGTAAAAGAGGCTTATTGGAACATCTCTGAGGATGAGATTTTATCTGTATTCAGCTTCTTACTGCATTCGGCATAGGTTTGCGTGTTTTATTTTATTTTGCTTGGTAATTCACTTTGTTCTGTCTCCTGTTACTTGGAACTACTTAAATCCTACTTTTTGTATTTAATAAAATCACTTTTTACTTATTAATTAACCCAGTGTATGTATTAATACTGGGGGGCAAACAGCTGTTCATATCTCTCTATCAGTGTTATAGAGGGCGAACAATTTGTGAGTTTACCCTGTATAATAAGCTTTATACAGGAAAAACAGATTTATTTGGGGTTTGGACCCCATTGGGAGCTGGACATCTGAGTGTTAGAGACAGGAACACTTCTTAAGCTGCTTTCAGTTAAGCCTGCAGCTGTTAGGGAATGTGGTTCAGACCTGGGTCTGGGTTTGCAGCCGGCTAACGTGTCTGACTCAAACCAGGCAGGGCACTGAAGTCCCAAGCTGCCAGGGAAAACAGACTTAGAAGTGGTCTCCGCGCATCAGTTGGCAGTTCCCAAGGGGTCTTCTGTGATCCAAACCATCACACCCCCAACCCTTCCCAGCCAACTCCCCTCCTTGTCCTGATGCTCTGGGGTCTCTAGCCCAGATAGACACCCCCGGGCTCTCTTCTGCATGTGTGTGTGGGGCAGTGTTTGGTCCCCCATTAGTAGTTCCAGGATCTGTTTCTTGTCACCGCTTCCCTCTTCTCACCCCTCCCATAGGGGCCTGGTCCCACAGTGTTCGGACCCAGGTGGGTTCTGAAGTGAAGCAGCCAGGAGAATCCAGTGCGCTGAAGTGCGGTGGGGCTGGGTTTCATCCCAAGGGCTGGTGGTTCCCACAGGAACCCAGAAAGGGGGTTGGGGGTGAGTGCTGTGTTACCACAAAGCATCAGTGTCAACCTGCTCCTCTCCCACTCTGCAGGGGCGATTCATACCCTCCATCTCTTTGTTTCCCCCTTATCTGAGGTGCTGCACGAATGCACAGTCTGGAACAATCTGACAGCCACCCTCTGGGCCCTACTGCAAGTAACAAATCACATTGGAGTTTGTCTCTCTCATAAGGAAGGGAACATGCAATTGAGAGGGAGAGTTTTCCATTTAAATCTGTGCCTCTCTCTGCCCAGGCTGCACCCAGAGACACAATCTGCAGTGCCCTGGATCTGTGCAGATACCAGCCAATCCCTGAGATTTTTTCCCTCCAGCGCCCAGGAAAATGAGACTTTGGCTTAGTTTTCACTGTAGCAGCTGTAGAAGACATTTTTTCTCCGCAACTGTACTGGAGAAACAGGGGGACGTTACATGGCTGCAGCTGATATTACAGTGATTTGTAACCTGTCTTTATTCCCAGGTGTCTGGTCCCAGGTCCAGCTGATGAAGTCCGGAGGGGATGTGAAAAAGCCCAGAGACTCTCTCCGCCTCTTCCGCAAAGCATCCGGCTTCACATTCAGTGAAGGATGAACTGGTTCCATCAGGCTCCCGGGAAGCGGCTGCAGTGGGTGGCTCAGGTCAGTCAGCCAAGTGGATCCAAACAATGGTATTCCCCCGCTGTTCAAGGCTGATTCACCATCTCCGGAGACAACTCCGTCAGCTCGGTTTATCTGCAAATGACCGGCCTGAAATCTGAGGTCAGCGCACTCTATTACCGTGCCAGACACACTGTGAAACAAAACCTAACAGCGATGCTGCAAAAACCCAGACTGCTCCACCACCCGTGAGCCGTGTGAAGGCAGGAGTGTACATGCAGCGCTGGGCACTGGCGTGAGCAGAGGCATCAGCATGAATCAAAAATCTGCCAGGGGCTTTTAACCCTATAATTTGCTAACAATGAGACCTCTTGCTTCATGGTGGGCTCTGTACAGAGATGGCTCAAAACCTGAGCAAACTCCAGTCGGTTACAGCTGGAGATATGGGTCAGGGCTTGGATTTTCCAAGCAGACTCATGAGTTAAGGCACCCCAACCATTTGGAAATTCCCCCCCAGCCCCTCAGCGAGTGGGATTGGGGGAAGCTTAGTAATGTGGTCCACAACCTGTATCCACAATGCAAAATTATTTTCATGAGAATAAATAACCCAACTGCAGCCCTTCCTTCTCTGAATCTGTCCAGTGCTGGTACTGAGGTTAGTTATGTGATTGAGGCTTTGTCTACCCGGGCAAGTTGGAGTGCATTAAATCAGCCCCCGGTGCTGTAACTCCTGAGGTGTCCACAATGGCAAGGCACTTAGTGCGGCCGGACTCTGCGGCTGGAGCGCTCCTGGTAATCCACCTCCACGAGAGGCGTAGAGCTTTCTGCGCCCAGGCTAAAGTGCCGCGGCCTATTACTGCACTCTGATCGGTCTCCGAGACGTGTCCCACAATGCCTGTTCTAGCCACTCTAGTCATCAATTTCAACTCTACTGCCCTCCCTCAGCTGACCAACTGTCAGACCCACCCTTTAAATTCTCAGGGAATTTTGAAAATCCCCTTCCTGTTTTCTCAGCAAGGCGTGGAGTGCTCTCAGGGAATCTTTCCAGGTGACCATGCCTCCACGCGCCAGGCGATCCCCAGTATGGAGCAACGGCAAGGTGCTTGACCTCCTCAGCGTTTTGCGGGAGGAAGCTGTCAGGTCCCAGCTGCGTTCCAGGAATTATGATACGTACTGGCAGATATCAAGGGCCATGACCAAAAGGGGCCATGACCGGGATGCACTGCATGCAGGGTTAAAGTGAAGGAGCTGCAGAATGCCTACCACAAGGCACAGGAGGCAAACCGCCGCTCCGGTACTGCCCCCGTGACCTTCTGGTTCTACGATGAGCTGGACACGATACTTGGGGGTGACCCCACCTCCACCACGAAAAGCCCCATGGACACTTCGGGTGCTGTGGCAGCCCAGAGTGCACTGAGCCAGGAGCATGAGGAAATCAGGGGTGAGGGTGCTGAGGAGGAGGGGGGCCCAGAGCCAGAGGATGACTCGACGTCCATAGACGCATGCAGCCAGAAGCTATTTTGTACCCCAGCAGAGGGTAGCCAGTCACAGCAGCTGGAACTTGGGGAAGTGCAAAGATCAGAGGAGGTGCCTAGTAAGCAGCTTTGATTTTGGGAAGCGAGTTGTTAGGGGCAGGTTGGTGGGGCGAGGAGGGTTGCAGAAAGCAGGCTTGGGTCTGCGGTGCCTAGAAGCGGAACAAGGTGTTGATGGATTCTCTCACATCGCAGTAATCAGCCTCAGAGATCTCCTTGAAAGTCTCATGCAGATACTGGGCAATCCACTTCCGCAGATTCTTTGGCAGAGCCGCTTTGTTCCTTGTCCCAGTAAGGGTAACATTCCCACGCGACTGTGCCATCGAGGGAGGGACCATTGCTGCACACAGACAAGCCGCATAAGGGCCAGGGCGGAAGCCGCAGTCTTGCAGAAGACCCTCCCTTGCTTCCCTGTTCACCCTCAGCAGGAGATCTCTTCCGTGCTGAACACACCTGTGGAACATATGTGGGTAGCATTAAGTCCCTGAGTACAGTGCGGCCCTGGAACAATTCGTTCCCCTGCCCCGTGTGGTTACTCTCCATTTCTGGGGGGTCTTGTGGCTTATGTGCACTCGCCTTGGGACAGCCAGTTTTGATAGATATATGAATTGTGCTTGTGTTTAAGATCAGCCATCTCAGTGCTCTGTCGAGTGTTAACAATGGTGCCTGTGTGAAATGTTGCATTTTGGCTTCACAGATGTAACCTTGGGAACCCAGTCGTCCTTATTATCCGCAGCTATACGGCTGTGCAGGCGGCCTTGAAAAAGTAAAGAGGACCTGCTCCATGAAGTTATACAGCAGCTAGCAGGCCACTGCTGAGAATCAAAAAACTCAGGCGTGGCAGGACATCGCAAGGAGGGAACGGAAGGAGAGCGCGGAGCACTGGAAAGAAGCCATGGAGCAGCTCCTAAAGATTATGTTGCGCCAAGCAGAATCGATCCAGATGCGCCTAGCATCGCATATGGAGCAGCTCCGCGCCCGGCCTCCCCTGCAGCCGGTGCCCCAAAACTCTTTCCCTGGTGCCCCCAGGTCACCGCCAGCAAAGTTTGGCCACCATCCTTTCCTCTCTCACCACCCGCTGCCTCCCACACCAGGGGGCTGCATATTGTCTCTCCGGGTTCAGCCTGGGCAGAGAGAGAGATTTAAACAGGAAACTCTCACCCCAATTTGCATATTCCCCTCCTTATAAAAGAATCACACTTCTTCCATTATGGATCCGAATCACTTGCACAAGGGCTGAGAGAGGGGAACCAGGCTGCAGCTTTCCCAATGTCTGTATAGCACCAAGCACACTGTGGTGGGATCCTCATTATACTTTTCCTTCAGGGACAAATCTACACCTGCCTTGAATGATCCCAAATCCCTAGGCACCAGTTTAGAGGCATGTCCAGAAAGCTACCGCTATCAGCTAATATCTATGATCTAAAGAGAGGAGAGATGCAGGCTCTGCTGATTGGGGGGAGGGGGGGTCTGTGCGGGTGAAAGTAGTTAAGGGGGAAAACTAGGGGGTAGATATGGAGGGCAGGGGAATAAGCCCTGCTGTGGGTGTCTCTATGAGGTGGGAATATCAGTGGGAGGACATGGGGGTAGGGATAAGGTGTCTGCGGCATGGGAGTGAACAGGTGTTGAGATGCAGGCAGATATCAGAAAATTTTTGCTTTCTAACAGCTTTATGCAGCCCTATTTGTGTTGATTTCTACAGGACTAGGGGTCTGGGCATCTCCACCAGTGCTAAGCGATGTTTGAATCTTGTGCCTCTGCTTGAACAAACTCTCAGTAATTCTATCCGTAAGTGCAAAAGGGACAGGGTAGTTCCTTGGATAGGCTACTAAGCTGAGATGAAACATCTGGGGCTCCTTGGGGAAGCACAGTCAGTGTGTTAGGAGAAGGTGAATGGAGAGGGAAGAGAAGGTCCCTTTTATAAAAGTATTATCTGTCTGTGAGGATTTATAGCTAATCACTGGGTTTCAATATTCCATGAATTGAAAGGAATGAGATGAAATAAAATCCATGGGTTCCTGGAGTTGTCTCTTTTCTCCCAGTTAAGCTTATTGTAGGTTAAATAGACCTTGAGGGAGACAAAGGTTTTTGTCTGAGCTCAGACAGTCTTTAAACCATGATTTGAGGACTTCAGTAACTCAACCAGAGGTCAGGGGTCTGTTACAGGAGGGGGTCGGTGCGGTTCTCTGGCTAGACTAGATAATCAGGATGGTTCCTGTTGGCCCTAAAGTCTATGAGTCTTTCCTCACCCAGTATCTGTTACTCACTAATACGGGGTGGTGTCCTCCGGTCTCTCAGGTTGCTCGTTTGTAAATACATCAGATGGTTGGGATTGTCCCTGGAGATGGTGCATCACCCCTTAGCCCAATCGGTGTAATACACACAGCACCCACATCAGAAGTCACGGCAGCGACACACTGCAGCCCCTTCCCGGAAGTCTGAGCACCTTGAAGGCTGTTTGTTCTGAATACATTTTCCAGTCAGCCAACAACAGTCTTTGTCATCACGTTACCAGAACGCCTAGGTTCTATTTCTTCCCGGCTACGGGAGGCAAGACTAGCCATCCTGTTACAGCAGGAGTCTAGGAATCCGGGGTTTTCCCCCTGAACTTCCTGCAGCAAGAAGGGACAAATTGCTAGTCTCAGCCTCCAAAGTTTTGACTTTTGGGTGGGCCGAGGTTTAATTCAAAAGTTCTTGTAAACTGGTTTACAAGTAGTTGGGTGTGGGGGAGGGAGGAATGCATTTAGCAAAGTCTTTGATCATCGATCTCACAATGGCTCGATTGCGGTTAATGAACAGGAATAAACAACTTCGTACAGAAGGTTTCCTTCGCATTTGAAGGGTTACTTAAAGGGCACGTCTACATTTGCAAAGTTACAGTGCCACTCAGAGAGCGCAGAAGGAAAACCGCCACTGCGTGTTCACACTGGCAGCTGCCTGCCCAATAACGTGTTCACACTTGCTGCTCTTGCAGCTCTATTCAGAGCGGCACACTTTGGGCAGCTATCCACAGAGCTCCTCTTTCTCTTTTGCTGCTAGGGCTCGTGGGAAGGCAGAAGAGGTCGCAGGGCATCCTGGATCCTGTCCCAATGCCCCATGATGCATCGCTTCGCATCCCAGCATCCCTGTGTTTCCCTGTGTTTCCATCCGCATGTGGAACCATCTTTCAATGGTTTGTGTATTCCATGACCCGCCTCTTTCTGGCTGCAGGAATGGATCCCGAGCTGTTGACCAGAATGCTGCTCGCACTGACCAGCACATTACGAGTGGCAGTGGAGTTATTCCTTAAACTAAAAAGGCAAGAGGAGTTTGACATTGATCTCGCCACACATACTAGCTATGAGACGAGATTGCTTATGGCATTCACGGAGGTGCTGACCACAGTGGAACGCCACTTTTGTGCTTGCGAAACAAGCACTGAGTGGTGGGATCACAGCGCGATGCACGTCTGGGATGACGAACAATGGCTGGAGAACTTTCCCATGCGGAAAGCCACATTCATGGGACTGTGTGATAAGCTCGCCCCACCCCTGCAGTGCCAGGACACGAGAATGAGAGCTGCCCTGTCATTGGAGAAGCGCGTGGTGATTGCACTGTGGAAGCTGGCTACTCCAGACTGCTACCGATTGGTTGCTAACCAGTTCGGAGTGGGAAAGTTGACCGCTGGCCATTAATCGCATCCTGCTCTGAGAGACCGTGACTCTGGGGAACGTGCGTAACATTGTGGCTGGCTTTGCACAAATGGGCTTCCCTAACTGTGGAGGGGCAATAGATGGCACGCACATTCCAATTCTGGCACCAGACCTCCTAGCCTCTGAGTACATTAATCACAAGGGGTATTTCTCAATGGTTCCCCAGGTGCTTTTTTATCACTGTGGGCATTTCACAGACATTAACGCAGGCTGGTCCGGAAAGGTGCATGACACACGCATCTTTCGGAACACTGGCCTGTTCAGGAAGCTGCAAGTCGGTCCTTTCTTCCCAGACCAGAAGATCACTGTATGGGAAGTTGAAATGCCCATTGTGATCCTGGGAGACTCTGCCTTCCCCTTAATGCCATGGCTCAAGCCATACACAGGGCAACTTGACAGCACCACGGAGCAGTTCAACAACAGGCTGAGCAAGTGCAGAATGACTGTGGAGTGTGCATTTGGCTTTTTAACAGCTCACTGTTGATGCCTGATTGGGAGGCTGGACATGGCCGATGACAATATTCCTATGTTTATAGCCGCATGCTGTATGCTCCATAATATTTGTGAAGGGAAGGGTGAAAGCTTCACTCAGGGCTGGACCACAGAGGCTCAGTGCCTGGAGACTGAGTTTGAACAGCCAGAGACCAGGGCTATTAGAGGGGCGCAGCGTGGGGCCATAAGGATCAGGGATGCTTTGAGGCAGCAATCTGAAGCTGAAAGCCACTAATATTTGTTGATATGCTCAGGATTGCAGTGCTTGTAATGCTAGGAGGCGATTGGTTCACATGATGCAAGAAAGGGCCTAAACATAAAATTGTATGTTGCTTTGGAGTGCTCTTTTTGCTTTCACTTAATAGAATAACGATTGCTTTCAAACAAACACAATTCTTTTATTGAAAGACAACAACCACAGGAAAGAGTCAAATAAAAAAAATCATCAGCAGGGAAGGGAAGGTCTCAAGAGCAGGAGGGGTCCCGGGATGGCTACAGATTTGTGTATGTCCAGGGATCATACCCAACCATCTCCTTTGGAGTACGATGCAGCTGTACTTCAGCAGGGCCAAACTGCAGAGGGATGGCTGTTGAGTGCAGTGGGTAGGGGGAGTCCACAGTGCTGGACCGTGAGGAGGGAGGAGTGGAAAGCTGCGGGTAGAGAGTGGAGCCAGGAAGTTGATAACAGTGTGTTGGCGGGGTGTGTGTGTGTGTCGGGGGTGTGCATGGGAAAGAGTTTTGCGACAGTGGCTGCAGGGAAGGGCGGATGCGGAGCTAGTATCTCCTGGAGCGTGTCCACTTGGAGCTCCATAACTGTTAAGAGCCGCTCCATGACAACTTTCTGGTGTGCTACGTTCTCCTTTCGGTCCCTCTTCTTGCTGTCCCACCACTCCTTCAATTCCTTTTTCTCAGCAGTGGAGTGAATCATAACCTCATGCATAAAGTCCTCCTTAGTTCTTCTTGGATGCTTCCTAATTCTTCGCAACCATTCTGCCGCCGATAACACAGAGGGAGGCTGGCCTCCCATGGTCACCTCTGTGAAGTTTAAATGCAACATTTTACAGAAGCAGTATTGTTTGCAACACAGACGACACTGATTCAGTGCTTTAAAACACAGCCAGTACTCACACACCTGTCACAAACTGGCTGACCCCAGGCAAGCACACATGAGCCACAAGACCCCCAAAATGGTGAGTAGCCACAGGGGCAGGGTAAATCACCATTCCCGGACCCTGCTGTACACTGGGCACGTGGCTCTTGGGCACTTGGAGGCAGCACTGTAGGGGGGGCCTGATAATCATTCCTGTCCCCACACTTTCCACAGGAGGTGATCATTATGGAAGATATCTCACTGCTGAGGGTGAGCAGGAAACCAAGGGAGGGTCTTCTCCAAGCGTGCAGCTTCTCCCCTGGCCCTATGCGGCTCGCCTGTGTGCAGCAATGCTCCCCACCACCATCACCTCGTCACGGCAAGGTGGTGCGGAAAAGTTACCGTTAATGGGGCAAGAAACAAAGCAGCTCTGCCGAGGAACCTTCGTCAGTGGATAGCCCAGTATCTCCATGAGAGTTTCCTGGAGATCTGTGAGGGAGATTCCCGTGAAGTGAGGGAGTGTATCTGCAGCCTGTTCCACCATTCAGACTAGGCAGGCGGTGGGAGACAAGCCTGCTTTCTGCAACCCTCCTGCCCCCAACAAATTGCTTAGGCAATTTCCAAAATCAGATCCACTTACCAGGGTCCTCCTCTCCTGTCTGCGCTTTGCCAATATCCGCCTGCTGTGGCTGGCTAGGCTCCTCTGGGGTAGAGAAGAGGTCCTGGCTCCATGCATCTCTGGTCTCTGAGCTATCCTCTGCCTCTGTCTTCTTCCCTCTCTTCATCCAAGATTTCCAACTCCTGGCTCAGTCCACTCTCGACTGGCACGTGAGCCAATGAAGTATCCACAGTGGCCTTCGCAGTGGAGGTGGGGTCGCCGCCGAGTATCACGTCCAGCTCTTTGTAGAACTGGCAGCTCGTGGGCGCAGCACCGGAGTGGCGGTTTGCCTCCCGCGCCTCGTGGTAGGCGTTCCGCAGCCCCTTCACTTTGACCCTGCACTGCCGTGTGTCCCGGTCATGGTCCCTTTCTGTCATGCGTCGTGAAATCTGTCCGTAGGTAGCATAATTCCTACAGCTGGAGCGCAGCTGGGACTGCACAGTCTCCTCTCCCCAAATGCAGATGAGGTCCAGCAGCTCAGCATTGCCCCAAGTGGGGGATCACCTGGTGCGTGGAGCAGGCGTGGCCACCTGGAAAGATGCGCTGAGACCCCTGCATGCATCACCAAGCAAACAGGAAGGGGACTTTCAAATTTGCAAAGGAATGTATGGGGTGGGGCTGACGGTTGGTCACCTGAGGGCAGGGCAGTAGAGCTCAAACCGATGGCCAGAGAGGCGAGAACAGGCATTGTGGGACACCTCCCGGAGGCCAGTCACAGCACTGTAATCCCCACGCTGTAGCCCGGCGCAGAAAGCTGTACGCCTCTCGTCGGGATGGCTTTTTAGAGCCCTGCATCGGCAGAGTTTCTGCACACTAAGTGGCTTGGCAGCGTGTACACCTCGGGAGTTACAGCACTCAGAGCCGCTTTACTGCTCACAAACCTGCCAGCGTAGACGGGGCCTGAGATACAGGGGTATACAATGTAAATGTTTGTTGTTCAGTTATACCAGGGTACAGATAAGTGAAAACAGTGCAGGCAACATCCTACAAGCATTTTATGAAGTCTAAATACTAAACATATTCTTATGAACTTAGAATCTAACATCTATTTTGATGATGCTAACACAGGTAAAGAAGACTGGTTTCCAGCTATGCACTTGTAAGGCCTAGCTGGCACCTGGTCTGCCAGCATCACACTGGGCTTCTTCCCACTCAGGACCGGCCTTTCACTGAATCAAGAGAGTGTATATTGCCCCCAGCGCTGTTTAGATAAGCCACCCATTCTAGTCCCTTCCCAGGAGGCTGACAGACCCAGATCATGCCGTAGTTGCTGAAACTGAAACCGGAGGTTTTGCAGGAGAGGCGGAGAGACTCCCCCAGCTTTTTCACATCCCCTCCAGACTCCACCAAATTGATCTGGGACCAGGCACCTGGGAATAAAGACACGATACAAACATTAGTATCGAAACAGAAAATACGAAATAATCGCTGCCTCTCCAGCATGTTTGGGTTAGAAAATACCTTGAAGAGCTGCCACAATGTAAACTAAAGAGACCCAAAGTCTCATTTTCCCTGTTGTTGGAGGGGAGAGTTGGCTGGTAACTGCACCGACTCAGAGGGCTGGGGATCGTCTCTCAGGGTGCAGCCAGAGGAGAGGAGAGGAACAGCTTTAAACAGGAACTTGCCACCACAATTTGCATATTCCCCTCTTTATAAGACATACAAACCCCTTCCCTTAATGACCTCACTTAGCTAGCCATTCATTTTTAGGGATTGCTTTTAAATCATCTGTGGTGAAGGGAAATATTTCCCTTGTCTTTAGTGGGCTTTGGCTCATGTTGTGTGAGAGAAGACTATTTGGCTGGAAATTACCGGGAGAAGAGAAGTTTGAACATTTATGCTCTCTTTTAAGATTGGGTTGGAATTATACCTGCAGGCCTTGCAACCGGGGTTACATCCTGTGACTTTAAAGGAGACTAAGGCTATGTCTACACTTGCCATTTAAAGTGCAAAATGTCCCTTTTTTGCGCTAAAACCATGGGAGCGTCTACACTTGTTAATGACTTTTTGAGGTGAAACTCAGAAGTTTCACTGCAAAAAGAAAGCCACCTTCACAAGAGGCCTACAGCTCTTTCCAGTGTTCTTTTTGCGCTGCTGTGAAAGTGAAGACACGTTCTGCTGGTATAAACGCCTTTTGGCCTCCAGAGGATATCCCACAGTTCCAAAAGTGACCACTCTGGCCAGCATCTCCGCTGCTCTGATGTCAGGTAAAGGGACGTCCGCCCCTCCCTCTGTGAGCCCCGGGAAGTTTGAAACTCCCTTTCCCTTTGCTTGTAGCTATGGCAGGGAAAGCAGCCAGACAGCAGGGGTTATTAAAAAATTCCATGAAAGAAACAAGGAAGTAATGGGGCTGCTGGGACATGAAGCAGGGCAGCACGGGGCACTGAGCAGGGACCCAGAATGCCTTACGCTCACCCCCACCTTCCCACAAGTCCTATCGAGAGAGCTGCACTGTGGGATAGCTGCCCTACAGCGCTGCTCTCATCGCCGATGGAAGTGTTGGTAGTGTAAACACTCTCTGACGCCTGAGGAATTGAGTGAATCACAAACCAGCGCTTCCCTATCCCCGGTGAAAGTGACAGCGGGAAAACTCTGCCAGTGTAGACATACCCTAAAACTTACCTTGGGAAATTGTAAAGGGGCTGCTGGGATGCAAAGCGATGCATGATGGGTCATTGTCACAGGACCCAGGATGCCCCACGACCCCCTCTCCACCTTCCCACAAGCCTCAGCGGCGGAAGAGGAAGAAGTGCTCTGTGGGATAGCTGCCCAGAATGCACCGCTCCGAATGCAGAGCTCCTGGGCAGCTGGCTGTGTGAACACACAAGAGCGCTTTCCCTGCAGCGCTGTCTGAGGGGCGCTCTGACTCCTAGTGCTGGAAACATCTGCAAGTGTCGACAAAGCCTCAGCTACTCCGGTTCCAGCGGTGACTCCATGGAAGCGTTCTAAGGAGCGATGGGTCAGTTGTGTCGCTGATGGTCCTAAATAGGCGATCAAGCAGGCTAGGCAGTGCTGATGCCAACCTGTCCGGGGTGTCCCCCAGAAGCATAGCACAAGTTTGAAATACAGACATACAGACATAGCTATAACTCATAATACCAAGGTGATACAAACATATAAACAAGATTATCATATCTGGCAAATTCTAACATTTTTGCAGATATCTTACATGGCATATCTGGCTGTGACCGGTGTCCCAGTGGGGGATAGCGATGGTCACTCAATTAGGGTGAACTGCAAAGAAAGGGGCAGCCAATCCCCATAAAGCAGGTGGATATTCCAATACTTATAACTTCACATACAAAAATGATACATATATATAGACAGCATAATTATAATCATCAAATTATAACCTTTTCATAGATACCTCATTCGACACCCTTTGTACAGTATTTGCTGCAATATATAACAGTGGTTGCAACAATGATCCATATGGTCATATTCTAATCAGATAACGTCACAATAAGTGTCCAGGTGAGGGTTCGAATTTACCTGAGGGTTAGGACTTGGTCTGGGAGTTAGGGAAGGGGATACAGAAAATGTGAATTTGACCTACATAAATTCAGCTAGGAATCTCAAATGCAATCATGCTCGGAGCCCTGCTGTGAGAATGGTCATCCCAGCCCTTCTCTCTCAATCCTCCCACTCTAAGTTCGCGCTAGGAAATACAGGGTGTCTCTTATAAAGAGGGGGATATACAAATGACAGTCAGAGTTTCCTGTTTATATCTGTCTCTCTCCTGCCCGGGCTGTATCCAGAGCGACAATCTGCAGCCCCCTGGTTCTGTGCCAGCCAACCCCCCTGAGGACTTTCCCTGCCAACACCAGGGACAACGAGGTTTGGTTACATCTCGTTCTCATTGCAGCAGCTCTGGAAGGTATTTTCTCCCTTTCCATGTGCTGGGCAGGCGGGGGATTATTGTGCTATTACCCGAGATACTCCCCTTAACGCGTCTTTATTCCCAGGTGCCCGGTCCCAGGGGTTGGTGGAGTCCAGGGAGGATGTGAAAAGCCCGGAGACTCTCTCCGCCCCTCCTGCAAAGCCTCCGGGTTCACGTTCACCGCCTACTGGATGCACTGGTGCATCTGAAGAAGTGGTTTTTGACCCACGAATGTTTATGCCCTAATAAATCTGTTGGTCTTTAAGGTGCCCCAGGACTCCTGGTTGTTTTTGTGGATACAGAGTAACAGGGCTACCCCTGGAGACTGGGTGCACTGGGTCCCTCAGGTCCCCGGGAAGGGCTGGAGGGGTCCCCCGATCAGCAGGGGCAGTGGGAGCAGCACAGACGCTACGGTGACCAGCCACAGGGCGACTCACCACCTCCAGGGACAATCCCAGCAACCTGCTGTGTCTGCAGCTGACCGGCCTGAAGCCCGAGGACACCGCCCGCTATCGCTGTGCCAGAAAACCCCCCCCCCCCCCCCCCGCACAGTGAGGGGAAGCCGGTCTGAGCTCAGACAAAAACCTCCTGTGGCGGTTCCCAGAGAAAACCCCAGCTGGTTTCATGCTGACAGGCCGGGCGCTGGGAGCTCACAGGAGACAGTAATTTCCTCCGTTTGAAATGCGGGAAACGAACCCGGCTGTACAGTCAGATCTAGATCCACAGGAGGCGGAGATACCGGGAACCGGGTGTCCGGCACTGGGCGTGGTGGGGATTCACTCGGTCCCAGATATTCTATTGCAGACACTGATGTGGGTTCAAAGGAATTATTATCTCCCAAACAGAAGCCCAAATAGTCCCATGTTCACCTCTCAGTTCCCGTGTGAGGATAGAAAGCAGGAGAGGTGAAAACACAAACCCTGGCAGCTATAAAAGGGAACAAGGCTGTTCCCCAAATCCCTGCTGGCCGATGCCATAGAGCTGGGTAGTGTCTGTTTATAGATTTATTTGACTCCCTGCCCTGTACATGGTCTCACTTCTATTAGCCTCATCAATGAGCTGGTCTCCAGCCAGTCTGAGAGCCTAGGGCCATGGCGCGTTATGGAGCCAGCCAGCCACCCACCCTTATGGTCTGAGTCTCATTCAGTGTAACTGTCTATCGGACATTCCCTTAGCACATTCCCCCCCCCCCCCCAAAGTGTGGTTATATGAAAGGGAACATGCGTGACAGTGGGAATGGGAAATGAGATACGTGTTTCAGCGTCAATGGTTATAGTGTCTGAATAGAAATATTTGTGTTGTTGTTTTTGTTGTTATCCCCCAATATTAGATCGTGGGGATGGTTTAAAAACACGTAGAGTTCATATCACACAAGTTCTTTAAGCACAACCAGGAGAAAGCTTCTATCTACACTTTATTGCTTATTAATAATTAACTAAGTAAATGATCTTGAGGATGATGCTCAGCGGTGACAGATTTGGTGCTGGTTGTGGTCCCAGTGCCCAGGGTCTCCAGAAGCCGGAATAGGTGACAGGGGATGGATCACTCCCTGATTCCCTGTTCTGTTCATTCCCTCTGCAGCATCTGGGGTTGGCCAGTGTCGGAAGACAGGAGACTGGGCGAGATGGACCCTTGGTCTGACCCAGGCTGGCCGTTCTTATGTTCTTAATTACAGTCTAGGATCCCATAGTCCCATATGGTACAAACACAGACCATAAAACCTCTCTCAGTCCCACTGAGTTTACAATCCAAGAGTAAATGGGAAGTGGAGTGTGACTGGGAACAGGAATGTAAACACGAATATAAATATCAGCCGTGGATCATAATCTCCCTTCACTGTGGCCTGAATCCTCCCTCGACTCTCCCGTAAAGAAAAACTCCAAGACACACTGCTCTCGACCCACTAATGTCAGGGAGGCTCCACTACAAAACCTTAACTCTGTCCTCAGACGCCCCCCCAGCTTCTCCCACCCGCACCCACAGGCAGGCCCCCAGACCTGCTCAGATCACCTTCCTACTATCATGGAACATTTCACTGTAGCCGGTGGCTGCTGGGAAGGGAAAGGGGTTTCCCTCCCAAAACCCTCCCAGCTTGATGGGAAATTTTCCCTCTCTAGTGGGTGGTCCAGCCCAAGAAGTCGGTGGGACAGACCCTGCGCCCCCCACCACTCCCGCCAGACACTGACCCCCTGACCGGACGTTGCATGGCCCTTGTGTGCGTGAACGGGGCTCCAGAGCTGAGTCCCCCACAACCCCAATATCAGCTTACAATAGGCCCTCAGTTTCTGAGTGAGGAAACACAGTCACTGCAGGGAGCTGTTCATTCCTCCCAGGGGTCCAAAAGTGTCAGGAGGACCCCAGCGCCCTGTGCCCGGCGCTGTACAGACACACAGCACGGGACACTCTGAATCCCGCACCCGGAGCTCTAGGGAGAGTCAGTCAGACCACTGGCAGCAGACACAGATCACTGCGTCTCTTATAAGCCTGGGGTATGCAAATCAGGGGGACAGTTTCCTGTTTAAATCTGAGCCTCCCTTTGCCCAGGCTGCACCCGGAGACACAATCCGCAGCCCCTGGGTCGGTGCAGTCCCCAGCCAGTCCCCTGAGAACTTTCCCCTCCCGCACCCGGGAAAATGGGATTTTTGCTCCTTGTCATTGTCGCTGTAGCAGCTTTGGAAGGTATTTTCCTCCTCTGAAGACCTGGCGGAGTTAGGAGAATATTGTGTTACCGCTGTTCTTATACCGACATTAATGGCCTGTCTTTATTCCCAGGTGTCCGGTCCCAGACGCTGGTGGAGTCCGGAGGGGGTGTGAAGAAGCCCGGAGACTCTCTCCGCCTCTCCTGCAAAGCCTCCGGCTTCACCTTCAGCAGCTACAAGATGAGCTGGGTCCGCCAGGCTCCCGGGAAGGGACTGGAGTGGGTCGCCTACATTTACAGCTCTAGCATATACTACAGTGACTCGGTAAAAGGGCGATTCACCGTCTCCAGGGATGACGCCAAGAGTGAGCTGTATCTGCAAATGACCGGCCTGAAGCCCGAGGACACCGCCCGCTATTACTGTGCGAGACACACAGTGACACCAAACCGGTTTGTGATCGCACAAAAACCCAGGCTGCGGAATCGCCCTTCTCCCGGCGGCCGCGCGGGGGCAGCAGCGACACCCCCCGCTTCGGGCTCGGGCAGGAGACCCGGCACCCGGGGGAACGGGACACAAACCTCCCGCCAGTTTAACCCTTCCGTTCCCGGGGAATGTGTCTCCCCTTCCTGCCCAGAGCCCCGCTGGGTGCACAGATCCCTCACTTCGTCTGTGAACTCCAATGCGGAGTGAGTCCTGTTCTGAGTCGCGCCTCTCCCCCGACAGCTTGGTCTCCTAGGGCCCGTCTCTGTGTCGGTGTAAAGGGGACAAGCGCATTGCGGTTTGCATCAGACACAGCAGATGGAGTGAATAGCTCCTGGGGCCAAATCCTCCGCTAGTGTAAAGTCACCACAAGCGATTTCTCGAGACTCAAGTTACTCCTGATTTACACCAGGGAGCCTCTGGCCCTTTCAGAAAACTGGGATGTTTATCGCATTAATGCAGCGGAAGGTGATTAGTTCATTATAACCGATGTGGGGCCCCTCACCGGGGCATCTCCGCCCTTCGCACGCGGTTATTGCCTTTATGCCCCCAAAGCTGCCGGGAGGCAGAGGAACGATCACAGCCCCTGGGTCAGAGGGGGACTGAGGCAGAGAGAGATGGAGGCCGGGGTGTGGAAATGGGCCATTCAGGGTCCGAGCGGGGCTGGGGGGCAGAGATCACCCGGCGCCAGAATAAACCCCGCTCCGCTGCGCCGGGGGATGTGGCGCCGCCGGGACTTTCCAAAGCGGCTCCTGGGTTGTTTTCACCAACTGCCCTGTGGAAATCCCGGCCCGGACCCTCCGCTGGTGTCAGTGGGTGGAGCTGAGACATCCCAACCCCCAATAAAGTGCCCCCATGTCACAGAGTCACCATGGAGATAAAAGGCCCCTCCCCTCATCCCCCGATGACATCACTCAGCCCAGCGCTGGCCCGCAGGGCATTGGGGACAGTCAGGTGGCTAAGGGCTGTGGACAGGGACATGGTGGGTTTTAATGGGGTCGCTCAGGGGGAGGCGGCTGCGAGGGAGAAGCAGAGGCCTGTGGGGGGGGGGGGCAGGAGGGCCCTAGTGTCACCGAACTCAGCTCTCTCTGAATTGGATACGGCCCGGACTTTCCTAAATCTCCCCTAGTGTTAGTTTCAAGATAGGGATGAGAAAAGGAGTACTTGTGGCACCTTAGAGACTAACCAATTTATTTGAGCATAACCTTTCGTGAGCCACAGCTCACTTCATCGGATGCATACTGTGGAAACTGCAGTAGACATTATATACACACAGAGATCATGAAACAATACCTCCTCCCACCCCACTGTCCTGCTGGTAATAGCTTATCTAAAGTGATCATCAAGTTGGGCCATTTCCAGCACAAATCCAGGTTTTCTCACCCTCCACCCCCCCCACCCCCCCACAAACTCACTCTCCTGCTGGTAATAGCCCATCCAAAATGACAACTCTCTACACAATGTGCATGATAATCAAGGTGGGCCATTTCCTGCACAAATCCAGGTTCTCTCACCCCCTCACCCCCCTCCAAAAACCACACACACAAACTCACTATCCTGCTGGTAATAGCTCATCCAAAGTGACCACTCTCCCTACAATGTGCATGGTAATCAAGGTGGGCCATGTCCAGCACAAATCCAGGCTTTCTCGCCCCCCCTTTCCCCCCCCCCCCGGGGACACACACACACACACACACACACACACACACACACACACACACAAACTCACTCTCCTGCTGGTAATAGCTCATGCAAACTGACCACTCTCCAAGTTTAAACCCAAGTTTAACCAGAACGTCTGGGGGGGGGGGGGGGTAGGAAAAAACAAGGGGAAATAGGCTACCTTGCATAATGACTTAGCCACTCCCAGTCTCTATTTAATTAATTAATTAATTAATTAATAGTATCCAATTTGCAAATGAATTCCAATTCAGCAGTTTCTCGCTGGAGTCTGGATTTGAAGTTTTTTTCTTTTAAGATAGCGACCTTCATGTCTGTGATTGCGTGACCAGAGAGATTGAAGTGTTCTCCGACTGGTTTATGAATGTTATAATTCTTGACATCTGATTTGTGTCCATTTATTCTTTTAGGTAGAGACTGTCCAGTTTGACCAATGTACATGGCAGAGGGGCATTGCTGGCACATGATGGCATATATCACATTGCTGGATGTGCAGGTGAACGAGCCTCTGATAGTGTGGCTGATGTTATTAGGCCCTGTGATGGTGTCCCCTGAATAGATATGTGGGCACAGTTGGCAACGGGCTTTGTTGCAAGGATAAGTTCCTGGGTTAGTGGTTCTGTTGTGTGGTATGTGGTTGTTGGTGAGTATTTGCTTCAGGTTGTGGGGCTGTCTGTAGGCAAGGACTGGCCTGTCTCCCAAGATTTGTGAGAGTGTTGGGTCATCCTTTAGGATAGGTTGTAGATCCTTAATAATGCATTGGAGGGGTTTTATTTGGGGGCTGAAGGTGACGGCTAGTGGCGTTCTGTTATTTTCTTTGTTAGGCCTGTCCTGTAGTAGGTAACTTCTGGGAACTCTTCTGGCTCTATCAATCTGTTTCTTTACTTCTGCAGGTGGGTATTGTAGTTGTAAGAAAGCTTGACAGAGATCTTGTAGGTGTTTGTCTCTGTCTGAGGGGTTGGAGCAAATGCGGTTGTATCGCAGAGCTTGGCTGTAGACGATGGATCGTGTGGTGTGGTCAGGGTGAAAGCTGGAGGCATGTAGGTAGGAATAGCGGTCAGTAGGTTTCCGGTATAGGGTGGTGTTTATGTGACCATTGTTTATTAGCACTGTAGTGTCCAGGAAGTGGATCTCTTGTGTGGACTGGACCAGGCTGAGGTTGATGGTGGGATGGAAGTTGTTGAAATCATGGTGGAATTCCTCAAGGGCTTCTTTTCCATGGGTCCAGATGATGAAGATGTCATCAATATAGCTCAAGTAGAGTAGGGGCTTTAGGGGACGAGAGCTGAGGAAGCGTTGTTCTAAATCAGCCATAAAAATGTTGGCATACTGTGGGGCCATGCGGGTACCCATAGCAGTGCCGCTGATCTGAAGGTATACATTGTCCCCAAATGTAAAATAGTTATGGGTAAGGACAAAGTCGCAAAGTTCAGCCACCAGGTTAGCCATGACATTATTGGGGATAGTGTTCTTGACGGCTTGTAGTTCATCTTTGTGTGGAATGTTGGTGTAGAGGGCTTCTACATCCATAGTGGCCAGGATGGTGTTATCAGGAAGATCACCGATGGATTGAAGTTTCCTCAGGAAGTCAGTGGTGTCTCGAAGGTAGCTGGGAGTGCTGGTAGCGTAGGGCCTGAGGAGGGAGTCTACATAGCCTTCGAGACACCACTGACTTTCTGAGGAAAGTGACTTTGTGTGTGTGGTTTTTGGAGGGGGGTGAGGGGGTGAGAGAACCTGGATTTGTGCAGGAAATGGCCCACCTTGATTATCATGCACATTGTGTAGAGAGTTGTCACTTTGGATGGGCTATTACCAGCAGGAGAGTGAGTTTGTGGGGGGGTGGGGGGGGGTGGAGGGTGAGAAAACCTGGATTTGTGCTGGAAATGGCCCAACCTGATGATCATTTTAGATAAGCTATTACCAGCAGGACAGTGGGGTGGGAGGAGGTATTGTCTCATGATCTCTGTGTGTATATAAAGTCTGCTGCAGTTTCCACGGTATGCATCCGATGAAGTGAGCTGTAGCTCACGAAAGCTCATGATCAAATAAATTGGTTAGTCTCTAAGGTGCCACAAGTCCTCCTTTTCTTTTTGTGAAGACAGACTAACACGGCTGTTACTCTGAAAGATAGGGATGAAGGATGAGGCCAGTATTAAAACTCAGGGTTGGAATTACATCCTGGGTAAAGTCCGGTTTGGGGGCTCTAAGTCAGGTATTCATGTAGTTTTCCGGTTCAGACATATATGAAGGTGGCGTTTATCCTCAGGGTCACGGTTAGGTGGGGGAGCGAGAGGAGGGATAAAGAAGGTGCCAGTTTCTCTCCTTATGGTCGAGTAGGAAGCTCCGACTGAGACAGGGGTTAGGTGCCACAGAGACAAAGCGTCGCCTCTTCTCTCAGCCCCACACAAAGGAACTGAGTCCGGGCTAGGAAATGGCGGGGGTCTCTTATAAGGAGCGGGGCATGAAAATGAGGGTGAGAGTTTCCTGTTTAAATCTGTCCCTCTCTCTGCCAAGGCTGCACCCGGAGACACAATCCGCAGCCCCCTGGCTCTGTGCAGTCACCAGCCAGTTCCCGGAGAACTTTCCCCTCCAGTACCAGGGAAAATGGGGCTTTGGTTGTACCTGGTTCTCATTGCAGCATCTCCGGAAGGTCCATTCTCCCTTTCCATGGGTTGGATGTATTGGGGAGGTGCGGGATTATTGCCCGAGGTACTCATGTTCCCCATAATTAATTGTTATTCCCAGGTGTCCGGTTCCAGCTGCAGCTGGTGGAGTCCGGAGGGGGTGTGAAGAAGCCCGGAGACTCTCTCCGCCTCTCCTGCAAAGCCTCCGGGTTCACCATCAGCAGCGACTGGATGAGCTCGGTCCGACAGACTCCCGGGAAGGGGCTGGAGTGGGTCGCCCAGATTCACGGCTGTAGCATATAGGACAGTGACTCGGTAAAAGGGCGATTCACCGTCTCCAGAGATGACCCCAACAGCCCGTTGTATCTGCAAATGACCGGCCTGAAGCCCGAGGACACCGCCCGGTCTCACTGAGCGAGAGACCCAGCGAGGGGAATCCCGACCGGGCTCACACAAAAACCCGAGCGGCAGAACCGCCCTTCTCCCGGGCGCCGCGCGGGGGCAGCACTTCCACAGACAGCCCAGCCCTGGGCACAGGAACGGGACCTACAGCCAGAGTGAAAAACAAATCCGTGCTCAGGTTTCAGAGCTCAATATCCACCTATAGAGCCAGAGACTCCTGGGACTGGAGGGGACCTCGGGAGGTCATCTGGTCCCGCCCCCTGCACTCATGGCAGGATTCAGTGTTATCTAGACCATCCCTGGCAGGTGTTTGTCCAACCTGCTCTTAAAAATCTTCCCTGATGGAGATTCCACAACCTCCCTGGGAAATGGATTCCAGTGCTTAACCACCCTGCCAGTTCGGAATTTTTTCCTAATGTCAAACCTCCCTTGATGCAATTTAAGCGCAATGCTTCTTGTCCTATCCTCAGAGGTTAAAGAGAATAATTTGTCACCCTCCTCCTTGTACTGCTCCTTTTATGTACTTGCAAACTGTTACCACGTCTCTCCCAGTCCTCTCTTCTCCAGACTAAACAACCTCAAGTTTTTCAATCTTCCCTCATAGGTCATGTTTCCTAGACTTTTAATTATTTTCATTGCTCTTCTCTGGACTTTTTCTAATTTGTCCACCTCTTTTCTGAAACGTGGCATCCAGAACTGGACACAATATTTCAGTTGAGGCCTAATCAGCGTGGAGCAGAGCGGGAGAATTACGTGGCTTCCTTACAACATTCCTGCTAATACATCCCAGAATGATCTTCCTTTTTTTAACAGTGTTACATTGTTGACTCATATCAAGCTTGTGATCCCCTATGACCCCCAGATCCCTTTCCGCCGTTCTCCTTCCTAGGCAGTCATTTCCCATTTTGTATGTGTGCTACTGATTGTTCCTTCCTAAGTGGATTACTTTGCATTTGTCCTTTTGAAATTTCATCTTAATTACTTCGACCATTTCTCCAGTTTCTCCAGATTCTTTCAAATTTTAATCCTATCCTCCAAAGCACTTGCAACCCCTCCCAGTTTGGTATCATCCGCAAACTTTATATGTGTACTCTCTATGCCATTTTCTAAATCAGTGTTTCCCAAACTTGGGACACCGCTTGTTTAGGGAAAGCCCTTGGCGGGCAGGGCCTGTTTGTTTACCTGCTGCGTCCCCAGGTTTGGCCAATCGCAGCTCCTGCCTGCTGCAGTTCACAGCTGCAGGCCAATGGGGGCTGTGGGAAGCGGTGTGGGCCAAGGGACATATCGGCTTCCACTTCCCGCAGCCCCCATTGGCCTGCAGCGGTGAATCACGGCCAGTGGGAGGAGCAATCGGCTGAACCTGCGCGTGTGGTAGGAAAACAAACCAGCCTGGCCCACCAGGGGCTTTCCCTGCACAAGCATCACCTCAAGTTTGGGAAACACTGCTCTAAATCATTCATGAAGATATTGAACAGAACCGGACCCAGAACGGATCCCTGCGGGGCCCTTCTCCTTATGCCCTTCCAGCACTACTGTGAACCACTGATAGCTACTCTCTGGGAATGGTTTTACAACCAGTTATGCACTCACCTTATAGTAGTGCCGTCTGTTTGTATATAGGTCTGTTTGTTAGCCTGGGATAGAATTTTGGCTTTGGCTTTTTGATACTCTTCTACTAACACGTGAAAACAAGGGACAAAGACACTGTGATGTTGCTTCTGCCTAGTCAGTTGGATTTGTTAGTACAATGGGAACAGATAAGAGCAGTTAAAGTGACAGGTTTCAGAGTAGCAGCCCTGTTAGTCTGTATTCGCAAAAAGAAAAGGAGGACTTGTGGCACCTTAGAGACTAACCAATTTATTTGAGCATAAGCTTTTGTGAGCTACAACTCACTTCATTGGATGCAATCAGTAGCTCACGAAAGCTTATGCTCAAATAAATTGGTTAGTCTCTAAGGTGCCACAAGTCCTCCTTTTCTTTTAGCAGTTAAAGTGTTACTCAGAGCACACTTTAAGATTGCCTCAACCCCTATCTTAAGACAAAATCAACAGGGGCAGTCAGGAGGGGCAACAGGGATTGTGGGGGGAGGTCTAAAACATGAAAAGACCAAAGAAATGCCTGTCCCTGACCGGAGCACAACCTCACTCCTTACCCCTCCCATGGGGTACAAAAGGGGTGAGATGAAGACACCAGACCCAAAATTGAACATGTCCCTAAACTGTAAGGGGTGGGACTGTGGGCGTGCATTGCAGGTATATTTGGGCCTGCTAAGAAGGAGAAGATGGGAATAGGGGCAATGGGGAACAGGGACACAGGCAAGGGTCAGAGCTGGGAAGGCGGTTATGGGGTAAATGCTCTGCGGCGTCAGAGCTGGGAATGGAACACTGACATGTAGAGCTATGGACATATTTGCTTGGAATTAACCCCAATAAACTTTGCATTGTCTACACTTGGACTTCTGGTCTTTTGCTGCTTGCTGTCTGCATGACAAGAACCAGGGAAGCGGGAGGGTAGAGGGAAATCCCTCTAACATCTTGGTGCCATGACTCAGATGCATCACGTCGGCCAGGTGAGTGATAGCCAGGTAAGTCCCCCGCCCCAACAGTCTGCGCAGCTGCTTGCAGGGGGTTATGATGGGCTCTCATGATGATAGTTGCAGGTCCTTGAAAGCTGGGGTAATGGTTGTGACATTCCCCTCTGGTGTTATTTAGATGGGTGATCTGCTAGGCCTCTCCAATCCTTGACTCTAGGAGCCAGCCTTACCCTGCTCTGCTGTGAGAACCCCCACTCCTGGGCTGTTCATGCTCAGCCTCTGGCATGTCAGCTGTTCCCAGCTACTTGCAACCGAATGACACTAGCCAATATCTCCAGTCCCAGACACAAACCTCGGAACCCCGTCTTGCAGTGTCCAGTTATGCCCGCTGGATGCTGCAATCTTAAATGAGTTCATCAGTTTAACAAAGAAATTGATATGTACCAGGCTTGTTATCCCAAGGGGAGCCTCTGACACACTGCAAACCAAACACACTGCTTCAGGTAGAATAAACAAACAGATTTATTAGCTATAAAGATAGATCTTAAGTGATTATAAGTCAAAGCATAACAAGTCAGATTTGGTCAAATGAAATAAAAGCAAAACGCATTCTAAGCTGATCTTCACACTTTCAATGTCCTTAAAAACTTAGATGTTTCTCACCACAGGCTGGCTGGTTACGTTTCAGTCAGGCTCGCCCCTTCGATCCTTTCAGTCGCTTGGTGTGGTGTCTATAGGTGTAGGTGGAAGAGAGAGAGAGACAGCATGGCAAATGTCTCTCCCTTTTATCATGTCCTTTCTTCCCTCATGGCTTTGCCCCCTCCCCCCCCCTTCAGGGTCAGGTGGGCATTACTGAGTCTCTCCAAGCAAGGTTGAGCAATTTCCCTGGTGTGGCCTCATGCAGATGAGTCATCGCATTGTAGCTCCCTTGCTGGACAATGGCTATTGATGGGTTGATTGACACGCTGTCCGGGTGTTGGCTACTTTCCTTGCTGTTGCCTCTGGGGACCTAATATCTGGCTGATTCCCCAACTTTCAGCATGTTTTAGTGACCACCATACAACACAATTCTCATAACTTCATATGCATTAATGATACACATATATGGATAGAGAAGTGACTTTCAGCAGCTCATAACCTTTCCCCTGATACCTTACAAGGCATGCTTTATATGTGAGATCACGATTATATGAAAATGAAGAATATGGGGGTTACAATACGCTCCGCCAAGGTATAGAATGTCACACCTCCCCCCTTAGTTCACTGCAAGAGGGTTAGTCACTGACTATCTCAAAGGCAGTTTGTTGTTATGGTTCTCTTGGCATCCAGCCATTAAGGCCATGAGGCAGCATGCCTCAGTTTCCCCATTCATCCACAGCAAACCTGGTATTTTATGGTTTTCTTTCCCTCCAGTGTTCCCTTCTGTGTGGGCTCTTAATTGAATCATGTTTCTGGTATTTTGATATCTCAGGGTCTGCCAGGATAAGGTTTCAGGGGGATCCTGCACATTGACTGGCCCTTTGGGGAGCGGTCTCCCAACCCCAGGACTGTACATATGCAGAAAATCCAGGTCCCCTTTTTGGGGTTACCTTGTGTTTCCCTCTCCCAGCACTGAGTCCTTCCCTGCCCCCTAGAGGACTGTGATCTGTGCTCTCTGGACTAGGTGTGTTTACCCTTTGATCAGATGCACCTTTTCCCCGTGGCTTTCCCATAACTGCTCCCTGTCTCTCACCAGCCTGGGGGAAATCACCACCCCCCCCTCGCCACCCCGAGAGTTGGCACATCTGTATTCTGGCAGACTACCACCTGGTAATTTCCTGGTCCCAACTCCTCTGTTATCCCAGGCATTGGAGCTGCATCTTGATTTAAAGTGACACAGTTACTTTCCAAAAACTTAAAAGAAATAGCATCCTGAAAAATGGGGACCTGGATTGGGGTACCCTCCGCCACCCCTTTCTCTGTCCCTGAGAAGTCAGCTGTGTGACTGCTCCCCTCCAGGAGGTCAGGTACACAGTTTCTTCTCAAAACCTGGGTCACAGGCTGAGTGCCTGGGTGCACAGATGCTGACCCAGCCATCCTCCTAATGTTGTGGGCATCCTGCCCTAAGCGACTAGTGAGGAGACATTCCCGCACCCCCCTTATTCCTTCCCCAGTTTCCTCCTCTAGGTCCCCATCTAAGACACATTTCTCTGTGCTCCATAAGAAGGGATCCATCCCTCGTTCAGCTGCAATACTCTGCCAGCTAACTACTGGGACAGTTTCCTTAATCCCTGACACCTCTCCTGCCCCTGAGGGCATGTTGCCTTCTGCTGGAAAGGAATTAGTCTCAGCCCCTCCCATACTTGGAAGCACCCTGCTTCCCTGTGTTACAGAGTCACAGGAACCCTCACCCGCCTCAGTGGTTTCTGAGATCCCATGCCCCTTCTCTGGGCTCTCCTCTGGGACACATTTCCCTATGCTTCCTAAAGCCGGGTCTGTCTCTGGTTCAGCTGCAACTTGCTGGCAGCTAACAACCTGGACAGTTCTCTCCCTGGCAGACATCACACCCCATCCCTTCCTGATGTGGTGTTGCTTCCAGCTGCAGTGCAGGAGTTGGTCTCAACCACCCTCCCACCTGGAAACATGTGGCTTCCCCCAGCTACAGAAGAATCAAGGAGACTCTCCCCCATTCTCTCAGCAGTTCCTGAGGCCTTACCCTTTCCCCCGGGGGGTCCCAGCATAACACTCCCTCCTGCTGCAGGCAAATACTTTAACCTGAGCTACACACAGAAAAAATCATTACCAAGGAGCAGGTTGAAGAGGAGGTGTTCCATTACCCCCACAGTCAAAACACTTTCCAAACCACATGGATTTTAGCTAGTGGTACGAGGCATTTGCTTTCGCCCACCCCCACTGTGACAGGTTGGATCACAGAAACCCCTTTGGAGCTGCCAACTGATGTGCTACGACTACTTCTGCCCCTGCCTTCCCTGCCAGCTTGGGACTCCAGCACCCTGCCTGGCTGTGCCAGATACACTTGCTGGCCACAAACACAGACCCAGGTCTGAACCACGTCCCACAAACTACAAGCTTAATTAAAAGCAGCTTAAGAAATGTTCCTGTCTTTAACACTCAGATGCCCAACTCCCAATGGAGTCCAAACCCCAAATAAATCCACTTTACCCTGTATAAAGCGTATACAGGGTAAACTCATAAGTTGTTCGCCCACTAGAACACTGATAGAGAGATATGCACAGCTGTTCCCCCCCCCCCAGTTATTAATACATACTCTGAGTTAATTAATAAGTGAAAAGTGATTTTATTAAATACAGAAAGTAGGATTTAAGTGGTTCCAAGTAATAGCAGACAGAACAAAGTGAATTACCAAGTAAAATAAAATAAAACATGCAAGTCTAAGCCTAGTACAGTAAGAAAACTGAATACAGACAGAACCTCACCATCAGAGGTGTTCTAGTAAGCTTCCTTTTACAGACTAGTCTCCTTCTAGTCTGGGTCCAGCAATCACTCACACCCCCTGTAGTTTCTGTCCTTTGTTCCAGTTTCTCTCAGGTATCCTTGGGGGTGGTGAGGCTATCTCTTGAGCCAGCTGAAGCCCTAATGGAGGGGTCTCCCAGGGGTTTAAATAGACTTTCTCTTGCGGGTGGAGACCCCTACCTTCCCCTTTGTAGAATTCCAGCTACAAGATGGAGTTTTGGAGTCACATGGACAAGTCACATGTCCATGCATGACTCAGAACTTAAAGGTAGCAGCCATGGTTCACATGCTACCTTGAACATCCTCATGTGGACTTCTTATGTGGATTGGAGCCTTCCAAGATCCATTGTCCATCAAGTGCTTCTTGATTAGTCACTTAACTTGCAAATTCCTTTCTAAAGAAGCTGACTAAATGCCATTTCTAAGGCTATTTAAAATCAAACAAGTACACAGCCAATATTCACAACTTCAAATACAACAATGACACCTTCTGTGCCACTGAAACCCCCTCCGTTGCTATCTGGACGGGGGATCTGCTCGGCCTCTTCAATCCCTGACTCTGAGAGCCGGCCTGACCCTGCTCTGCTGTGAGAACCCCCACATGCATACAAATAGGATGAATATATTCAGTAGATCATAACCTTTACATAGATATGTTACATGGCATATGTAGCACAAAACATGTTCCAGTTATGTCATATATACATTCATAAGCATATTTCCATAATGTCTTATGGGGTACAACATCACACCCACAATCTCTGCTATTTTGCCAGGCAACATACTGGCCTTTGGAACCACACTCTGCTTAACCAGAGAGATCTGGGCCCCAAATATTCCCTGCTATCAATTTGGACAGCTCTAACCTGCTGCATGTCTGGTTCTGCAGAGGCTAACCTCCCAGAGCCAATACGATAGGTTTCAATTGTTTGGGGGTGGGGGTGGAGGTTCTGTGTTGAGGGCAGCAAAGCTAACAGGAGCTATTGGTTGCCTGCTTCCTCCTAGCACAGGGCATCTATTCCTCAGGTGATCAGTGGAATTACACTGATTGCACCTTCTGGGCTCTTCTGCTTTTACAGAAAATTTGGGATGCGGGTTAGAGGAATGGTTTTGGGCAAGAGAGTGTTTGCCCCCTTCTATCTTCCCAGGGGCAAAATGGGATCCTCCCTTCCCACCTGTTTTAAACTCCTCTTTCTCTGGCCTGCCCGCAGTAGACCCCTGATTCTGTTCAAAGGCATCATCTAAAAAAGCCATCTCCTCCCCAGACTTCACATCTTTGTCCCACAGACACTGCTTCACCTCAGCCTGACATGTGCCTGGGAAATGCTCTTGAGCAACAAGGTCCAGCATTCCCTCAAAACTTGCCACCCCCTAGCCCCTCACCCATTTTCCTAACAAATCTTTCATTTGGTTTACATATTCCCCATTACTCATACCAGGATCACTCTTAAGGTTCCTAAATTTAACTCTATAAGCTTCAGGGGTAATCTGAAAACTTCACAAAAGAGTATCTTTAAATTTACAATAGCCTAAAGCATTTTCACTAGGCATTCCACTGAATATGTTTCGAGCTGTACCAGTTAATTTCACAGCCAGTTAACTCTCTTATCACCAGAGATTTCATGTATCACACACAGCCTGCCGAAGGCCGTCAGATATTCGGCTCTATTGTCATCCTCACTGTGTGCAGGACATAAGTGTTCCCGTTTGTGGATTTTTGGAGTGATGTGAGTCGTTGGGGTCGGGGGGTTCTGGCTCTGCCTCTCTAGCAGGTCCAGCTGGTGTTTTCGCTCTCTCTCTCTTTCTTCCATGGACCTTCTGTGAGCAGCCTCCTCTGGCCGCCTCTTTTCCTTTTCTCTCCAGTTCTGTCAGTGGCAGTCATCTCTGGGGCTCACTCTCCTTTTCTGCAGACTGAAGCCTAAAAAGCTCCAACTTCGCAATCACTTCCCTCATTTTCTTGCTTTTCTGTTCCTACTTCCCTTTCCCGAAATAAGCAAACAGAAAATAACAGAAGTGTGACCCCCTCCTGACTGCTCTTAGCCACTGCACTGAAGACTCACTTAAAATCACAAATATCAGGGCTTAAAGTGTGAACTTCACTCGGAGTAACAAGCCGCACATACACCCTGCTCGCTGTGCCACTGAAACCCCCTCCGTTGCTATCTGGACGGGGGATCTGCTCGGCCTCTTCAATCCCTGACTCTGAGAGCCGGCCTGACCCTGCTCTGCTGTGAGAACCCCCACTCCTGTGCCCTTCACCCACAGCCCCTGGCATGTCAACTGCTCCCAGCTACGTGCAAGCCAATATCTCCTCTCCCAGAAACAGCCCTAGGAGCCTCCGTCTTGCAGTGTCCAGTTATGCCCACTAGACTCTGCCAGCTTGTATAAATTTGTCAATTTAATAAAGAAATTATTATGTACCAGGCTTGTTCTCTGAAGGGGAGATTCTGACACACTGCAAACCAAACGCACTGCTTCAGGTAGAATAAACAAACAGATTTATTAGCTATAAAGGTAGATTTTTAAGTGATTATAAGTCAAAGCAGGGAGCTGTTCATTCCTCCCGGGGGTGCAAAAGTATCAGCAGGACCCCAGCGATCTGTGCCCGGCGCTGCAGAGACACACAGGAAGGGAAGGTCTGACGCCTGCACCCTGAGCCTTGGGGAGAGTCAATCCGACCACTGGCAGCAGGAGTGTGTGTCTCTTATAAAGCGGGGCATGCAAATGAGGGAGACAGTTTCCTCTTTAAATCTCTGCCTCTCTCTGGCCAGGCTGCACCCGGAGACACAATCCGCAGCCCCCTGGCTCTGTGCAGTCACCAGCCAGTCCCCTGAGAACTTTCCCCTCCAGCACCCGGGAAAATGGGATTTTTGCTCCTTGTCATTGTCGCTGTAGCAGCTTTGGAAGGTATTTTCCTCCTCTGAAGACCTGGCAGAGTTAGAAGAATATTGTGTTACCGCTGTTTTTATACCGACATTAATGGCCTGTCTTTATTCCCAGGTGTCCGGTCCCAGACGCTGGTGGAGTCCGGAGGGGGTGTGAAGAAGCCCGGAGACTCTCTCCGCCTCTCCTGCAAAGCCTCCGGGTTCACCTTCAGCAGCTACTCGATGAGCTGGGTCCGCCAGGCTCCCGGGAAGGGGCTGGAATGGGTCGCCCGTATCAGCAGCGGTGGGGGTACTTACTACCTCGATGCAGTGAAAGGGCGATTCACCATCTCCAGGGATAACGCCAAGAGTGAGCTGTATCTGCAGATGACCGGCCTGAAGCCCGAGGACACCGCCCGCTATTACTGTGCGAGAGACACAGTGACACCAAACCGGTTTGTGATCGTACAAAAACCCAGGCTGCGGAATCGCCCTTCTCCCGGCGGCCGCGCGGGGGCAGCAGCGACACCCCCCGCTTCGGGCTCGGGCAGGAGACCCGGCACCCGGGGGAACGGGACACAAACCTCCCGCCAGTTTAACCCTTCCGTTCCCGGGCAATGTGTCTCCCCTTCCTGCCCAGAGCCCCGCTGAGTGCAGAGATCCCTCGCTTCATCTGTGAACTCCAATGCGGAGTGAGTCCTGTTCTGAGTCGCTCTCCCCTCGCAGACCTGGCATGTTGGCTCCCCCGGCCGGTCTCAGTGTCAGACTCACAGGACAGCGTTTGTCTGTTCAAAGGGGACAAGCGCGCTGGGGTTCGCATCAGACCCAAGGGATGGAGCGAATTGCCCCTGAGGCCAAATCTCCGCTAGTGTAAAGTCACACAACTGCTTTCACTAGACTCGAGTTACTCCTGGTTTACACCAGGGAGGCTCTGGCCCTTTCAGGAAACTGGGATGTTTGTAGAAAAGGAGGACTTGTGGTGCCTTAGAGACTAACCAATTTATCTGAGCATGAGCTTTCCTGAGCTACAGCTCACTTCATGGGATGCATCGGACGAAGTGAGCTGTAGCTCACGAAAGCTCATGCTCAAATAAATTGGTTAGTCTCTAAGGTGCCACAAGTCCTCCTTTTCTTTTTGAGAATACAGACTAACACAGCTGCTACTTTGAAAGGAATCAATGACATCAAGTAATGGCAAAGTTCGTGGTTCATGCTTGTAGCAGTGATGGAGTAATCTCCTGTCTTAAGTCAAGTCTCTGGAGAGCACCCACAGCCCGGATGGGTCCTTCAGTCCTTTGTTCAGAGCTTCCATTTGTAGCAAAGTCCCTCCAGAGGGAAGAAGCAGGACTGAAGACCAAATGGAGAAGATGCAGCTGCCTTTTATAGTCTTTTCCATGCGGCCCGTGCTTCCTTTGTTCCAAACACAAGCCAGCCAGCACATGGCTGGGAAGCCTTTAGGGCTTGTCTACATACCCGCTGGATTGGTGGGCAGCGATCAATCCAGCGGGAGGTCTATTTATCGCATCTAGTATAGACGGGATAAGTCAACCACTGAGCACTCCACCAGAAGGAAAAGCACAAGCGGAGTCAACGGGAGAGTCTCAGCTGCCGAGTTACCGCAGTGAAGACACCGCGGTAAGTAGATCTGAGGTGATACCAACATATAAACAAGATCATCATATGTGGCAAATTCTAACATGTTTGCAGATATCTTACACGGCATATCTGGCTGTGACCAGTGTCCCAGTGGGGGACAGCTCTGGTCACTCCACTAGGGTGAACTGCAAAGAATGGGGCAGACAATCCCCATAAAGCGGGTGGATATTCCCAGGGCTGGTGCGACCACTAGGTGAACTAGGCGGTCACCTAGGGCGTCAAGATTTGGGGGCACCAAAAAGCGGTGCCCCCCAATTTTTTACAGTGTTTCATCCTGCTGTCCCGTCCCCCCATGCTTCCCCAAAGTGTCCCCCGGCCCCCACTTGCTGCCCCGGCGCGCCTTCCCAGCCCCAGAAGCGTCCCTGCGTCTCTCCTGCAGCCCCACATTGCCTCGGCTCTGCTCTGGTCCTGGCATCAACTGCTGCCGCAGGGTCCTAGAGCCCCATTTCCACTAGGGCAGGGCAGGTTGCCCTTCCCCCGCCCTTCCCCCTCAGACCTTCCCTTTTCCGGCAGGACCCTCCACCAGCACAGCCCCCCCCCCACCCGCAGTCACCGCTCCTGCCCCACACTGGGCAAGGGTCACCCCCAGTGAGGCTACAGTGAGGGGCAGCAGCAGGGGAGGAGGCGCACATGTGATGGCAGCCCCCCCTCCCAGCTCCCCCCACAGGGGGGACGAGGGGGCTTCCTGGACCTGAGAGGGACCCTAGGAGCATGTGCATTGACAGTGATACAGGGTGAGTGTGCTACTGGGGGGGGGGGACATGGGGGGCCCCTCCCACAGAACTCACTGCTGCCAGCAGAGAGAGGGCTGGGGGGAGTCCTCCACTCTGGCCCCATCCTTGGGGCAGCCTGCCTACACCCCAAACTCATCCCCAGCCCTGCCCCGCCTGAGAGCCTGCACCCCCAGCCAGAGCCCTCACCCCCCACCCCAACCCTCTGCCCCAGCTCCGAGCCTCTCCCACACCCCAAAGCCCTCACCCCCAACCCCAGCCAGAGCCCTCATCGCCCCACACCCTAACCCTCTGCCCAGCCCTGAGCCTCCTCCCACACCCCTAACCCCTCATCCCCAGCCTCACCCCACAGTCCTCACCCCTCCACCCCCATCCCCTTCCCACACACCCTCTCTGCTGCCAAACTCCCTCCCAGAGCCTGCACCCCAATCTCCTGCCCCAACCCAGAGCCTGCACCCCAGACCTCCTCCCCACATCCAAACTCCCTCCCAGAGCCTTAGGCCGGTGGGGGGCAGAGTTTGGGGGGGCGGGTTCTAGGAACCACCAAAATTTCTACAAACCTGCCACCCCTGCCAGTATCTGGGTTTTAAGCCCTGTTATGCCTGCAACAAGTCTAAGCCTGTGAGTGACCCCCATAGCAGCTGCCTGAAGTGCTTGAGGGAATCAAACATGAAAGACAAGTGTCAGATTTGTAAAAACTTTTGTCCGAGATCGCAGAAAGAGCATGACATTGGTTTGAGGGCTCTCCTCATGGAGGCTGTGCTCTGCCTATTGCAGGACTGCAGTCTCAGCAGGACTCTAGGCCCAGCACCTTGGCCTCGGTTTGTAGTTCACCCCTGGCACCGGGATCAGTCTGGTACCTCTACCCTTCGCCAGTGTCCAAGAAGCAGTCAAAAAAGTGGCACTCCCTGGCACCAAGCAAAAAGGGTCAAAGGACTTTGGATAATGGACCTAGTTCAGGCCACCTGCCCGCCACAGAGCCGCATGGGGGTTTCTCTCTGATTGGATCCACTAGTCTCCCCGGGGAGCCACCGCTGGCTCCTGGGAGTGGCACGGGATCCAAACTCACTATTGTGCAAATATGAGTGTGTAGGTTGTTGAAATTTGTCATATTAATATTGTCAGTTGTTGTTGTAAGATAGAATATCCACCAGTCTAATGTTATAACTTTTTATTGATAACAATAATTGGATATTCTAACGGCAGAATAAAATACAGTAGATTTTGATATGAAAGAATGAAGGAAGGAAATATACGTGATTAAAAAGGGTGTATTTCTGAAAGTATTTTGAAAGTTTATAATAAGCGATGGCCTGAGGGGAGGGGAGGGAGAAGGGGGGCGCAAGGTGTAAGTTTCGCCTAGGGTGCAAAATGTCCTTGCACCAGCCCTGGATATTCCAACACTTATAACTTCACATACAAAAATGATACATGCACATAGACAGCATAATTATCATCAGCAAATCATAACCTTTTCATAGACACCTCACTCAACAACCTTTGTACAATATGTGCTGCAAATATATAACAGTGGTTGCAACAATGATCTATAGGGTCATATTCTAATCACACCAAACATTTCATTACACACATTGATATGGGTTCAAAGGAATTATTATCTGCCAGACAGAAGCCCAAATAGTTCCATGTTCACCTCTCAGTTCCCATGTGGGGATAGAAAGCAGGAGAGGTGAAAACACAAACCCTGGCAGCTATCAAAGGGCCCACGGCTGCTGCTCAAATCCCTGTTGGTCAATGTCATAGAGCTGGGTAGTGTCTGTTTAAAGATTTATTCAGCTCCCTGCCCTGTACATTGTCTCACTTGAAATTCTGTGGCCTGCATTGTGCAGGAGGTCAGACTAGATGATCATAATGGTCCCTTCTGACCTAAATATCTATGAATCTATGAATCTTATCGTCTGAGTATCATTCAGAGTAACTGTCTTTCCAACATTCCCTTAGAAAATTCTCTCTCTCTCTCTCTCTCTCTCTCTCTCTCTCTCTCTCCCCCCCCCCCCCCCCCCCCCCCCCCCCCTCCCTCCCATGTGTGTGAATGAGTTTGGGGATATGAAAGCGAACATGAGTGACAGTGGTAATGGGAATGGAAATCTGTGTTTCAGCGTGAATGGTTATAGTGTCTGAATGGAAGTGGGAATGGAAATATTGTTGTTGTTTTTGTTGTTATCCCTCAATATTACATCATGGGGATGGTGTGAAACACGTAGCTTTCCTATCATACAAGTTCTTTAAACACAGCCAGAAGAAAGAGTCTGTCTACACTTTATAGCCTATTAATAATTAACTAAGTAAATGATCTTGAGGATGATGCTCAGTGGTGATAGATTTGATGCTGGTTGTGGGCCTAGTGCCCTGGGTCTCCAGAAGCTGGGAATGGGCGACAGGGGTTGGATCACTCCGTGATTCCCTGTTCTGTTCGTTCCCTCTGGGGCACCTGGCGTTGGCCACTGTCAGGAGACAGGATACTGGGCTAGATGGACCTTTGGTCTGACCCAGTCTGGCCGTTCTTATGTTCTTAATTATAGTCTAGGCTCCCATAGTCCTAGGCACGGTACAAACACAGACCATAAAACCTCTTTCAGTCCCACCAAGTTTACAATCTGAGTGTACACGGGAAATAGAGTGTGACTGGGAATAGAAATATAAACATGAATATAAATATCAGCCGGGCATCATAATCTTCCTTCACTGTAGCCTGAATCCTCCCCACGAAAGAAAAACTCCCGGACACGCTGCTCTCGGCCCCCTAATGTCAGGGAGGCTCCACTGCAAAACCTTAACTGATGAAACAAAGAAGTTGTACTTACGTGCCTGTGCTTAATTTGTGTTTTCAATGATTTACCTTCTAGGAAAATCTGGCATGTCTTGCACCCCCAGAAGGGGCATCTTGCACCCCCAGGGGGTGCGTGCACCCCAGATTAAGAACCACTGATTTAGACCATTCCTGACAGGTGTTTGTCCAGCCTGCTCTTAAAAATCTTCAGTGATGGAGATTCCACAACCTCCCTGGGAAATTTATTCCAGTGCTTAACAACCCTGACAGGAAGTTTTTCCTAATGTCAAACCTCCCTTGATGGAATTTAAGCCCATTGCTTCTTGTCTTATCCTCAGAGGTTAAAGAGAATAATTTGTCACCCTCCTGCTTTTATGTACTTGCAAACTGTTATCACGTCCCCCTCAGTCTTCTCTTCTCTGGACTAAACAAACTAAATTTTTTCAAAAGAAAAGGGATACTTGTGGCACCTTAGAGACTAACAAATTTATTTGAGCATAAGCTTTCGTGAGCTACAGCTCACTTCATCAGATGCATTCAGTGGAAAATACAGTGGGGAGATTTATATACATAGAGAACATGAAACAATGGGTGTTACCATACACACTGTAACCAGAGTGATCACTTAAGGTGAGCTATTACCAGCAGGAGAGCGGGGGTGGGGGGGAACCTTTTGCAGTGATAATCAAGGTGGGCCATTTCCAGCAGTTGACAAGAACGTCTGAGGAACAGTGGGGGGTGAGGGAGGGGAATAGTTTTACTTTGTTTAATGACCCATCCACTACCAGTCTCTATTCAAGCCTAAGTTAATTGTATCCAGTTTGCAAATTAATTCCAATTCAGCAGTCTCTCGTTGGAGTCTGTTTTTGAAGTTTTTTTGTTGAAGAATTGCAACTTTTAGGTCTGTAATTGAGTGACCAAAGAGATTGAGGTGTTCTCCGACTGGTTTTTGAATGTTATAATTTTTGACATCTGATTTGTGTCCATTTATTCTTTTAGGTAGAGACTGTCCAGTTTGACCAATGTACATGGCAGAGGGGCATTGCTGGCACATGATGGCATATATCACATTGGTAGATGTGCAGGTGAACGAGCCTCTGATAGTGTGGCTGATGTGATTAGGCCCTATGATGGTGTCCCCTGAATAGATATGTGGACACAATTGGCAACGGGCTTTGTTGCAAGGATAGGGTCCTGGGTTAGTGGTTCTGTTGTGTGGTGTGTGGTTGCTGGTGAGTATTTCCTTTAGGTTGGGGGGCTGTCTGTAAGCAAGGACTGGCCTGTCTCCCAAGATCTGTGAGAGTGATGGGTCATCCTTCAGGATAGGTTGTAGATCCTTGATGATGCGTTGGAGAGGTTTAAGTTGGGGACTGAAGGTGATGGCTAGTGGCGTTCTGTTATTTTCTTTGTTGGGCCTGTCCTGTAGTTGGTGACTTCTGGGTACTCTTCTGGCTCTGTCAATCTGTTTCTTCACTTCAGCAGGTAGGTATCGTAGTTGTAAGAATGCTTGATAGAGATCTTGTAGGTGTTTGTCTCTGTCTGAGGGGTTGGAGCAAATGCGGTTGTATCGTAGAGCTTGGCTGTAGACAATGGATCGTGTGGTGTGGTCTGGATGAAAGCTGGAGGCATGTAGGTAAGTATAGTGGTCAGTAGGTTTCCGGTATAGGGTGGTATTTATGTGACCATCGCTTATTAGCACCATAGTGTCCAGGAAGTGGATCTCTTGTGTGGACTGGTCCAGGCTGAGGTTGGTGGTGGGATGGAAATTGTTGAAATCATAGTGGAATTCCTCAAGGGCTTCTTTTCCACGGGTCCAGATGACGAAGATGTCATCAATGTAGCGCAAGTAGAGTAGGGGCATTAGGGGACGAGAGCTGAGGAAATGTTGTTCTAAGTCAGCCACTGTGGATGTAGAAGCCCTCTACACCAACACTCCACACAAAGATGGACTACAAGCCGTCAGGAACACTATCCCCGATAATGTCACAGCAAACCTGGTGGCTGCACTTTGTGACTTGGTCCTCCCCCATAACTTTTTCACATTTGCGGACAATGTATACCTTCAGATCAGCGGCACTGCTATGGGTACCTGCATGGCCCCACAGTATGCCAACATTTTTATGGCTGATTTAGAAGAACGCTTCCTTAGCTCTCGTCGGTTTTCTGGCCCAAGGAGCATTTTCCAAGGAGACAAAAATCCTGGGTTAAATGGGTAAATAAATAACCCTCCACAATATTCATATCTGGTTTCAATAACAATACAAAAACCGGGGTCGGTGAGAGAAAGAGAGAGGGGCTGCAGAGTCCACTTCTCCTGTCCGCCACCAGGGGCAGCAATGAGCAAACAGCACCGCACAGCCTTGGGGACAAGACTGAAAGCGGGCACTGGAGGTTGGAAAACATCATTTTCCAACTCTGCACCTACAGAAACTGCTCCTTTGGACATAGGACCCGCCGGTGCCCTTTGACTCCGCCTCGCCTGTAAAGTCTCCGGGTTCAACTTCCGCGCTGGGTCCGTCAGGCTCCTGGGTAGTGTCTGCAATGGGTCTCCAGGGTGGAGTACCAAGGAAAGAGTTCTCATGACACCGATTCACCAAAAGGGCGATTCATTGCCGCTGGAGAGAATCCCAACAACCGGCTGTATTTACAAACAAGCAGCCAGAGACCCGAGGATACAGCCTGGTATCACTGTGTGAGAGACTGGATCACAGTGACAAAACCCATCACCAAAACAAACAGTGGGTTCACGCCGTGTTGGGCTCTAAAAATGGCCACATTAAAGAAAAGACGGGAATTAACCCCAACAGTCAATGTTATGTCAAAAGCACTGATTTATGCTTGGTTTTATTTTACAGAATGGAGCAGATGAAATTGTTAGAATTTGATTGTATAAAATCGTTTCATGTTCCCTATTCCGTTATTACTTGCCGGAATCATTGGTCTGACACTACCATGGAAGGAAATATGAACAGTGATGAATCACATAAAGTTGTGTGCCAAATGCCTCTGAAGAATGTTATCATTGGTGGAGACATCTATCTAGCTATTTTGTTTTCTTAACACTGTATCTGTTGTCATTGTAGTTTGTTCATTCAAATTATTTATTTTATTCAGTTTTTCAAATCATTTTACTATTTTCCATTTCACTTTTTAAGGTGTTCTTTAAAAAATTCCATGTATGTTGGGGGGAGGGATAACTCGGTGGTTTGAGCATTGGCCTGCTAAACCCAGGATTGTGAGTTCAGTCCTTGAGGGGGCCATTTCGGGATTGGTCCTGCTTTGAGCAGGGGGTTGGACTAGAGGAGGTCCCTTCCAACCCTGATGTTCTTTGAACCTAACATTTTTGGACTATTTCAGCCAAAACTCACTATGTGGAGAAAGCAAAATTCCCATCAGTAATGCCTATCAATAATATTCTTTAAAGCACGAAACTGACTAAGGAACTCAAGCTCCATTTTCAGCAATGACTTAGGAATTCTGAAGTCTAAGGTCTTGTCTACATGGTCCTGCAGTTCGGACTACAGGGGTATGACTAGCAATGTGCACCAAAGTGCTACACGGTAACTTCCTTGTGTGTGCTCTGCAGGTGTGAACTAAAGATTCCTAGTGAGCAATAGCATAGCCTTCTTCAAGCAGGAATACATTAGTGTGAAGGAGGAACCTTGTAGACTGCACCCACAGCATCCAAAGGGGGAGTTTCAGCACAGACTTTGGTGTGCCCTGTTATTCACAGTCCCCTAGTCCAAACCGAGGGATAGTATACACATGCCCTTAATCTCAGTGAAAGTCAGTGGGATGTAGGCATCTAAGAGTCAGATTTTCAAAGGTATTTAGGTACTTAAAATGGCAGCTAAACACCTAGTGAGAGTTTCAGAAGCATCTAAGTGCCTAGCTCCTATTGATTTCAATGGCACTTGGATTCCTAGGCATGTCTGTAGAGCCCATTAGGAACCTATCTACACCTTTAGGGGCCTAAATATCCTGAACATTTTGAGCTTATATCATTTTTGAAAGGGGAATTTAGAATGAAAATTTCAAAAGGGCCAAAGTGAGCTAGATTCTGGGAGTTGGGCTTCTATCTCCCTTAGGCGCCTTCAAAATCCCAGCATTACTCGCCTATGTCACATAGCTGTTTTTGAGAATTTTACTCTGTGTATCACAGAATCATAGAATCATAGAAGATTAGGGTTGGAAGAACCCTCAGAAACTCATCTAGTCTAAGCCCCTGTGTGACGTTGCACTCCATATGTTTTATTGAAATATGCTAATGAGTGTGAATATAATGTAACTAGAACATGCTTTATGCAAAAGGTCTCTTTTAAGGTATCGTTACAAAGCTTATAACCTACTGAGTGTGTTCATTCTATTTGTATGTATGTATAATTCTTGTATGTGAAGCTAGAAATATAAAGTATAACTCTGAAGTACTATTGTAATTATGCACAGTGTGGACCATTAATGGTGGTTTGGAATCTTGCTGGCTCTCATTAACTAGGACAATTGGTTGTAAATGTCTCTGTTTACTTGAAAGCCTTCCTGTGTTCCAGTGACTCAGGCCAGAAAGAATGGAGGCTTGGGGTCTCACAGGATATGTGACCATGTCACCTGGGACTGGAATCCATCTTAAACCTGGTGCTTTTCCATTTCGAAGGAGGGGTGGGGACCCAGAGAGACAAAAGATTCCCACCTTGTGCCGAAGCTATGAAAGTGGGTGAAACAGAACAAAGGGGGCTGCCAGTCATGAGAAATCTCCTAGTTACCACCTGAGCTGGAACTAACAAAAACTGTACCAGGGGAAAGGATTGGGCCCAGTCTAGGAAGGAGTCTAGTCTGTGAAAGAAGCTTATTGGAACAGCTCTGAGGGTGAGATTTACCTGTATTCAGTTTCTTAATGTATTAGGCTTAGACTTGCGTGCTTTATTTTGCTTTATTTTATTTGCTTACTTTGTTCTGTCTGTTATTACTTGAAACAACTTAAATCCTACTTTTTATACTTAATAAAATCACTTTTGTTTATTAGTAAACACAGAGTAAGTGATTAATACCTGAGGGAGCAAATAGCTGTGCATATCTGTCTATCAGTGTTATAAAGGATGGACAATTTATGGGTTTACCCTGTATAAGCTTGATACAGAGTAAATCAGATTTATTTGGGTTTGGATTGCATTGAGAACTGAGTGTCCGGGTGCTGGAGATAGGTGAGTTGCTGAGCAATTTTTGGTTAAATTCTGCAGCTTTGGGGGTGTGGATCAGACCTCGGTGTGTGTTGCAGGTGACTAGCGTGTCTGGCTCAACAAGGCAGGGTTCTGGAGTCCCAAACTGGCAGTGGAAAACGGGCTCAGAGGTATTTTCAGCACATCAGGTGACAGTCACAAGGGGATCTCTGTGATCGAACCCATCACACCCTGCTCAAAGCAGGACCAACCCCAACTAAATCATCCCAGCGAAGGCTTTGCCAACCTGGGCCTTAAAAACCTCTAAGGATGGAGATTCCACCATCTCCCTGGGTAACCCATTCCAGTGCTTCACCACCCTCCTAATAAAATAGTTTTTCCAAATATCCAACCTAGGTCTCCCCCACTGCAACTTGAGACCATTGCTCCTTGTTCTGTCATCTGCCACTACTGAGAACAGCTGAACTTCATCCTCTTTGGAATCCCTCCTCAGGTAGCTGAAGGCTGCTATCAAATCCTCCCTCACTCTTCTCTTCTGCAGACTAAATAACCCCAGTTCCCTCAACCTCTCCTCCTAAGTCATGTGCCCCAGCCCCCGAAGCATTTTCATTGCCCTCTGCTGGACTCTCTCCAATTTGTCCACATCCTTTCTGTAGTGGGGGGCCCAAAACTAGATGCAATACTCCAGATGTGACCTCACCAGTGCCGAATAGAGGGGAATAATCACTTCCCACGATCTGCTGGCAATGCTTCTACTAATGCAATCTAATATGCCGTTAGCCTTCTTGGCAACAAGGTAACACTGTTGACTCATATCCAGCTTCTCGTCCACTGTAATCCCCAGGTCCTTTTTGGCAAAAGTGCCACTTAGCCAGTCGATCCCCAACCTGTAGCAGTGCATGGGATTCTTCCGTCCTAAGTGCAGGACTCTGCACTTGTCCTTGTTGAACCTTATCAGATTTCTTTTGACCCAATCCTCCAATTTGTCTAGCTCGCTCTGGGCCCTATTCCTACCCTCCAGAATATTTACCTCTGCCCCAAGGTTAGTGTCATCCATGAACTTGCTGAGGGTGCAATCCACCCCATCATCAGTATCATTAATGAAGATGTTGAACAAAACGAGCCCCAGGAATGACTGCTGGGACACTCCACTTGATACCGTCTGCCAACTAGATATCGAACTGTTGATAACTACCCATTGACCCCAACAATCGAGCCAGCTTTCTATATACCTTATAGTCCATTCATCTAATCCAGTGGTGGGCAAACTTTTTGGCCCGAGGGACACATCTGGGTGGGGAAATTACATGCAGGAGTGGGGCAGGGGTTGAGGTGCGGGATGTGTGAGGAGGTGCAGTGTGCATGAAGGGGCTCTGGGCAAGAGGTTGGTGCAGAGGAGGGGTGCGGGGTGTATGAGGGGTCTTAGGGCAGGCAGTTGGGGTGCAGGAGGAGTGGGAGATGTAGCAGGGGGCTCAGGGCAGGGGGTTGGGGTGCAGGGGGGAGTGTGACTGGGGGCTCAAGGCAGGGGTTTGGGGTCCAGGCTTTGGCCCGGCACTGCTTACCTCGAGTGGCACTGGGGTGGAAGTGGTGCGCAACGTGCCTAAGGTAGGCTCCCTGCCTGCCCTGGCCTCGCGCCACTCCTGGAAGTGACCAGCATGTCCAGCAGTGGCTCCTGGGGTGGGGTGGGGAGGGTGGCTCTGCTGCACACTGCCCTCGCCTGTGGGTACCATACTAGAAGCTCCCATTGGCTTCGGTTCCCCCTTCCCGGGAAATAGGAGCTGCGGGGGGTGGTGCCTGCAGGCAAGGTCAGCGCACAGAGCCCTCTGCCTCTCTTCCCCAGGAGTCACAGGGACATGGTGCCAGCCCTTCCCCGCACTTAGCCCAGCAGCACCATGGGGGTGGCAATCCCTCAGGCTGGATCCAAAGCCCTGAGGGGCCGGATCCTGCCCACGGGCAATAATTTGCCCATCCCTGATCTAATCCATACTTCTTTAATTTGCTGGCAAGAATAATGTGGGAGACCGTATCAAAAGCTTTGCTAAAGTCAAGGCATACCACGTCCATGCTTTCCCCATATCCACAGAGCCAGTTATCTCAAGATAGAAGGCAATCAGGTCGGTCAGGCATGACTTGCCCTTGGTGAATCCATGTTGACTGTTCCTGATCACCTTCGTCTCCTCCAAGTGCTTCAAAATGGATTCCTTGAGGACCTGCTCCATGATTTTTCCAGGGACTGAGGTGAGGCTGACTGATCTATCATTCCCTGGATTCTCCTTCTTCCCTTTTTTAAAGATGGTCAGTATATTTCCCTTTTACTGCCACTGAGCTGGTTGTGGGCATCCAAAACTTCTGGGTGGTTCTGAAATCTCTGCCTTAGCTCCCCTAGTGCAGTTTTCACTCATTGTTTGAAAAGCACCTGACAAAGGAAGAGAAGCAAGGTTTATCTACCTTTTTCAGCTAGGGGAAAATTAGGTGCCTTTAAAAATTACCCCCAGAGATCCTGCCCTCATCGAAGATTTGGTGGGATTTTCAAAGGGGCTGAGAGGATTGGACAAGCCGAGCCTATATCGTTTCCTTTGATACATCGGTGTTTATGTCATGTGAGGCAGTGGCCAGGACTCAGGAGACTTGTGTTCTCTTCCCATTCATATCACTGGTCTCCTGGATGCTCATGGACAAGATCCATCACCTCTCCATACCCGGCAAAGTTTTCATCCACCTATGTACCTATCTCCCATTGACTTTCCTGATGCCCAACTCCTGCCTGTGTCTTTGAAACCCCTCCTCCAGTGTCTATGACAATGACAGTACTGAAAAATATCAAACAAATGAAATTTTAAAAATGAAGGGAAAAACAAAAAACAAAATGAGAAAAAATCCCATTTCCCCACATCTTTTTCCAACCAGCTCTCAGTTATGTTCTCAGTTAGATAAAAACATAAAACAGTATTGCTTGAAGCTTGCAATGTAACATTCCTTTATTTCTTAGAATGCAGACCCATAAGATGCAAGAACACAAAAACAGAGGGACAAAGCAGGCTCCTCCCCACAACAGAGAGGCATAACTCTATGGTGATGGGCTGAAGAATGACAGCCCTCAAGCCTAAAACAAAGACTCACCAGCAACTACACACCACACAACAAAAACACCAACCCAGGAAGCAAACACTGCAACAAACCCCGGTGCCAACTCTGTCCACATATCTATTCAAGGGACACCATCATAGGACCTAACCACATCAGCCACACCATCAGGGGCTCATTCACCTGCACATCTACCAATGTGATATATGCCACCATGTGCCAGCAATGCCCCTCTGCCATGTACATTGGCCAAACTGGACAGTCTCTACGCAAAAGAATAAATGGACACAAATCTGACATCAGGAATTATAACGTTCAGAAACCAGTAGGAGAACACTTCAATCTCCCTGGTCACTCAATAACAGACCTAAAAGTGGCAATTCTTCAACAAAAAAAACTTCAAAAACAGACTTCAACAAGAAACTGCAGAACTGGAATTAATTTAAACTGGACACCAAATTAAGCCTGAATAAAGACTGGGAGTGGATGGGTCACTACACAAACTAATTTTCCCTCAGCTGATATTCACACCTTCTTTTCAACTGTTGGAAATGGGCGATGTCCACCTTGATTGTATTGGCCTTGTTAATACTACAGAAGTAATCAACCACTGAAAATAGGCCACTTCCACCTTAACTGAATTGGCCTCGTTAGCACTGACCCTCCACTCAGTAAGGCAACTTCCATCTTATTATATATATACCGCTGACTGTATTTTCCACTCCATGCTTCTGTTGAAGTGGGTTTTAGCCCATGAAAGCTTATGCCCAAATAAATGTGTTAGTCTCTAAGGTGCCACAAGGACTCCTCTTTGTTTTTGCTGATACAGTCTAACGCGGCTACCACTCTGAAAATTGACAACAGAGGATCCTAATCAGTGGAGAATGAATGTCATTGGCTTCAGTGGGAGTGGAAGAGACCCAGAGCCACTCCAAAGATGTTAAGCTCCTTGCAGAATTTGGGCACTTGTGTTCATGTACGGATGAATGTATGGATGCATGAAGCAGAGTGCTTTACTGAAATGTGTGTCTGGAAAAGAAAACATTTTTCTTAAAGAATGTCTCTTACAATATCAAGATATCATCACATCCGATGAAGTGAGCTGTAGCTCACTAAAGCTTATGCTCAAATAAATTGGTTAGTCTCTAAGGTGCCACAAGTACTCCTTTTCTTTTTACAGTATCAAGTTTTGTATAAAGAAATGTGTATTAAATGTATGAAAGATTAATACTGAAAAAGTATCCAAGTAAAAGAAAGAAAGAAAGAAAATGGATGAAGTAAGGTCAATGAGGGGTTCTCAAGGACTCTCCTATTCTCAAGGACTCCAATGGGCCATGTCTAAGAAACTATTTCAGTTCATCTCTATTTTACTATATGCTAAGATTTGTCCTTTAAGGTTCTATGGCTTTTTTGAAAGCAATCAGTTTAAGAATAGCTTTTCTCAGGGACTCATTGACCTCTTTGTTTCTCAGGCTGTAGATGACAGGATTGACCATGGGAGTCAGGACTGTGTAGAAGACAGAGAAGAGTTTGTGTAGGACCGTGGGAGTATTAGCTGTTGTAGCCACATAGACAGTAATCAGTGTCCCATAGAAAACTGAAACCACAATGAGGTGAGAGGAGCAGGTGGAAAAGGCCTTTTGCCTCCCCGTGGTGGAAGGGATTCTCAGGATGGTGGCGATGATACAAATGTAGGATGTCAGGGTCAGTAGACAGGGCACAATTGTCCCTATGGCAGAGATAGTAAATGTTACCAGTTGAAGAGTCTGGGTGTCATCACAGGACAGCTTAAACATGGGTGAAAAATCACAAAAGAAATGATCAATTTCTTTGGAATTACAGAATGTTAATTGGAAAAAGAAAATATCTACTATGGCACAGCCCACAAGGCTACTTATCCAGGACCCAGCCACCAGTTGGCAACAAACCCTGCCATTCATCAGAGCATCATAACGGAGTGGATTGCATATCGCTAAATACCGATCATAAGACATTGCCATGAGCAGCAGACATTCTGCAGTTGACATGACACCAAATAAGTATAATTGCAGAATGCAGCCCTTTACAGAAATGGATCTGTCCCCAGTCAGGAGACTGGCCAGCAGCCTAGGCAGGATGGTGGAGGTGTAGCAGGTCTCCAAGCAGGACAAGTTCCCCAGGAAGAAGTACATGGGGATGTGAAGGTGCTGATCAGTCACAACTAGCACAATAATGAGGATGTTCCTTGCCACAGTCACAATGTAGATCACTAGAAACACGAGGAAGAGAAGGGGCTGCAGCTCAGGGACATTCCCAAATCCTAAAAGGGTGAATTTCACGATGGGTGTTTGATTTCTTCCTTCCACTTTCTCCATAATCTGTATCTAGAAAAAGAAAACCATTAAATATTGATGGAGTGCACGCCGTCAGTTTGTGCTGTTGGATACACTAGCAGAAACCTGGAGTAGGTAACCTCATACCACTGCATCTCTCCACTAGAAGAATGAAGTTGTTAATAAACAGAGGAAGACTAATATAATCAAGAGGTTGAGCTTCCAATATAGGTGAACCAAGAGCATGGAACCCTACTGAATTACGGAAATGTCCCATCTAACTCTCTTATGCTTTCTTGAACGTTAAATAAAGACTTTTAGGCTGGGATTTTGGAATACCTTAATCCTATCAGTGTCATAGCAACAAATCTAGAAGACATAAACAAAATCAAGAGATTGGAAACGAAAGATATTTAGAGTTCAACGACTGGTAGTCTAACCTGCAGTTGGGAGGTGTAATTCCCAGCTTGGGTAGAGGTACATATACTAGCTATGGTCAAGCGAGCAGGATAAAAATAGCAGTGAGAACAGGACAGCACATACAGGGGCTTGGGAGGGCCACGTGTGGACGTACCTAGGATCTCAGATGGGATTGTGCTCGGGCAGCTCGTCTGTGCTGCCGAGGCCACACTGCTATTCTTAGCACAATAGCTCCATCACAGATAATGTGTGTAGGTCACCGGAGCAGGGAATTACACTGCCCAGGTGCAGCATAGACATAACCCAGGAGACACACACCGAACACCAAAGAGGCTGCGGTTCGTATGAAGGTCTGTCCAGCTGTCCTCTATCACAGCAGATTCAAAGAAGAATTTGCACCATTTAATAGATACAGCTGAGAAACAGACAAAGACAAACATTAACCTAAACACAGACCATGGGCTGTTACCGATCTCAATTACGCCAGGGTAAATTGCATCCGCTTTATGTGGATTTACACAAGAGCAACTAAGACTGGAATCCAACCCCATTTAAAGAAATGTAAGTGAAATAGAAATGAAAATTCATCAAGATAGAAATAAGAGAGTCGTTTTTATTCAGAAGGGAGAATGTGCCTGGAGAAAAATTTAAAAATGGAGAAAACGAAAGAGATAAATAAACAGAATAAGATAAAAATATAGTGTGAGAGAGAAAGAGGAGAGAGACTGAGTTTATTTCTCCAAATTTTTGAGCAATAAAATACAGATCTGTTCAAAGAGAAGTAGCATATACTTTCTGTTAAAGCAAAGGTATCAGAACTAATAAATCTGAAATCTCTTCAGTAGTCGTCCCCTCAATAGCATTCATCACCATAAACTTTTCTGAGACATTTACATGCCCCATTTTGGGTTTATGTCCCACCTTCCATTCCTGTTTTTGGTTGCGTATAGGTTTGGCACTGTTAGTCATTTTGAAAAAAAATATTTGTTTTTAATGTTTGGACCGGGGAAGGTTGTATGCTTGTGTTTTGATAAATTTGGCTGATTTCTTAGAAAAAAGGGAAGGGTTAGGTCAAAAGAATAGAAAGAGAGAGCTTAAAGAAAAGGAGTTTTTAAAAAAGAAAGATTGTTTAGGTTTATTAAGGAGAGAGGTTTTCAAAGAGTAAAGATTGGTTATTAAAGAAAGGACAGATTTTTTTGTTTAGGTTTATTAAGGAGAGAGGGTTTTAAAGGAAAAAAAATGGAAGAACAGAAGGAAAGACCTTAATGAAAAGCAGTTTAAAAAATAAAAGATTGCTTAGGGTAGATTTAGTAAGAAGAGTGGTTGGTTATTAAGGAAAGGAAAGATTTTTGGTTAGGTTTACTAAGGAGAGAGGGTTTTAAAGACAAAAGTTTGAAAGAAAGGTTATTATAAAATACAAAAAAATGTAATAAATGAGGAAATATCAAGGTGGCTTGAAATAGGAGCATTTAAAAAGAGTTATTTTGGAAATAAAAAAGGAAAATATAAAGGGAAAAAGAATTAGGCTGAAAGAGAGCACATGCCAGAAAAAAAGGGAATTTTAAATATTAGGAAGAAAATCTGTATTCAGTGACAAAGGGCTGTGTGAAAGAGATAAAGTATAGAAAACGAGAGAGAGAGAGAGATGCTTTTCTGTTCATGAGCAGAACACAGGGCTGTGTGAAAGAGGTAAAGTTTAGAAAACAGCAAGAGAGAGAAACATCTTTTTTTGTTCATCAGCAGAACACATGGCTAGTGAGAGAGGTAAATTATAGAAAGCAGTAGCAAGAGGTAAGCAGCAAGCTTACCCAGTGGCTGTCCCTAGGGAAATGATAACGATACCAGAGGCTGTGAGCCTTGGGAGGAAACCCTGCTGGACCAATCAGAAGCTGTTCTACAGCCCATCGCCTCCTCCTTCCTCCCTCCCTCCCTCTCCTCCCCTCCCCACCCCTCCTGAGATAAGCCCTGCATGAAAGATATTTCCACAACCTTTTCATATAGTTAAAGTTTTACCGAAAATTGACTTTTAATTTAAGTTTTGTAAAAGAATATACACTTAAAAGATAAGCGTGTTTGAAGAAACATTTCCCCAACACAAAAATAATGAGGAATCCCTGTGGCACCTTAGAGACGAACAAATTTATTTGGGCATAAGCTTTTATGGGCTAACACCCACTTCATCAGATGCATGGAGCTGACAAGAAGGTGTGAGTATCAGCAGAGGGAAAATTACTTTTTGTAGCGACCCATCCATGCCCAGTCTTTTTTTAGGCCTAATTTGATGGTATCTAGCTTGCAAATTAATTCCAGTTCTGCAGTTTCTCTTTGGAGTCTGTTTTTGAAGTTTTTTTGTTAAAGAATTGCCACTTTTCAGTCTGTTATTGAGTGTCCAGGGAGGTTGAAGTGTTCTCCTACTGGTTTTTGAATGTTAGAATTCTTGATGCCTGATTTATGTCCATTTTGCATAGAGACAGTCTGGTTTGGCCAATGTACATGGCAGAGGGGCATCTCTGGCACATGATGGCATATGTCACATTGGTAGATGTGCAGGTGAATGAGACACTTTAGCTCTGTCACACAGCCCTTTGTCATTCAACACAGGCTTTCCAGCTACTTTTTAAAATCCCTTTTTTTTCCATCTTGTGCTTTCTTTCAACCTTTTTTTTTTTTTACCTGGATATGTTCTTCTTTATTAAAAAAATCTCTATTTTAAATGCTCCTCCTTCAATCCACCTTTATATTTTCCTCTTTTATTTCAATTTTGTTTAGTTCTATAATAACCTTTCTTTCAAACCTTTGTCTTTAAAACTCTCTCTCCTTAATAAACCTAACCAAAAATCTCTCCTCTCTTTAATAACCAACCTCTCTCCTTACTAAAGCGAACCAATTCTCATTGTTTTAAACCTCCTTTTCCTTAAGTCATCTCTTTCGATTCTTTCAGATTAACCCTTACTTTTTCTAAAAAAAAATCAGCCAGACGTGTCAAACCACAAGTACAAAACATTCCCCTGTCCAAACATAAAAAAAAATTATATGTTTCAAAATAGCCAAAGGTGTCAAACTGTACACAACTGAAAGCGGGAACGGAGGGCAGTACATTCACCTGAAATGGGGCCTGGAAACAGGGCAGAAAAATATATAGTGGTAAATTCTATCAGGGGTTAACTCCTCTCTTCCTTGCTTTTCCCTTACGCACTTTTTATCTCCTCATTCACTAGTTTATGATGCACCCATAGAAACTATGTCTACACCGGGAATGTTAATGGTACATTGACAATGGTGCAACATAAAGGTATGACAGAAAAATGGAAATCCAGAAAAACACAGAGAGAGAGAGAGACGAGAGAGACTCTTTGTTTTATTTCAAAAATTGTACAAGCAATAAATGTCACATTTGAGGAAAAGAAACAGAGTCTTGTCGTGAAAAAGAAAATACACACACAAGGAGTCAATAAACTAGATACATTCATGGAGGACAGGTCCATCAATGTCTATTAGCCAGAATGGGCAGGGATGGTGCCCCTAGCCTCTGTTTGCCAGAAGTTGGGAATGGGCAATAGGGTATGGATCAGTAGATGATTACCTGTTCTGTTCATTCCCTCTGAAGCACCCGGCATTAGCCACTGTCAGAAGACAGGATACTGGACTAGATGGACCTTTGGTCTGACCCACTATGGCCCTTCTTATGTTCTTATGTTTTAAATCTGAAAGCCATTCATTGCTCTTTCTTAGGCATGCTTTTCTATAACTCATCTACCTTCATTTCCTTCCCCCCTGGATTGAACAAGCAATCATACTCTTTCTGACATGGTGGATGCCTGAGCAGGTATTTCTATTTGATAATCAGATTATTTCATTTTAACTGGGCTGCTTTACCTTTCTCACTGATGATCTATTGCCCCTAACCCCAATCTTTCCTTCAGATTTCCCGAGTTAAAATTATAATCTTTGCACTACATTTTCAATTCTCTTCTACTTTTGATAGTCTTCAATAATCTCAGTAAAATGAGCTTTGGGTTCCTACATGGATGTCTGGATCCTATGGCACTTCTGGGTGTATTTTGCTGTTATTCCCTTTCACAGAAATTTATGTCTCTCTCGGTTGGTAATTTCTCCTTCACAATAGATGATGTAATCTCCCTTCATATTTCTGCCGGTGGGAATTTGAAATTATTGCATAGAGGAAAGATAATATTTATTTTTAGAAAGAAAAAAAAGGTTCAAGAACAGTCTTATTACTAACCTCAAAGGGGAAGTCATGGAAAACAACTGGTTCAAAGAGGGAAAATAACGGAGACAGAAGAATTGTTGACCCAAAAGACAAAGCAATTGGAAAAAAGGGAATGTCTCATTTATGTCTCACCAGTCTGGGCTCCCTCTCACACTGTGCTGCTGTGGCAAGATGCAAAACTGCTCCCAGTCCTACACTTCCTCCAACATTCCCACAGGCAGGGATGCACCCAGCTGCAGTTACGTGCAAGCTCTGGCCAGCCACTGCATGAACCAAAAAGAGAGAAGCTGCAGTCAAGATACCAACCAGCTCCCCAGCCTAGGATCCCAGAGCTGGACCGTCCTGCCCTCCTCAAAACACTGACCAGTATGAATGCATTACCTGGTTCGTCTCTCCCTCAACGTGGAGAGGAATACGCACACTTGTGGTAATGAAGCTGAGATTTTCCCCAGATACTTCACTGAAAAGCACACTGGTATAGGTTCAAATATATCCAAGGCTTTTAATGATAAAAGTTAGATTTTAAATGATTAGAAGGGATACCAAACAGATCAAAGCAGATTATCTAGCAAATAAACAGAAATGCAACCTAAGCTTAACGCATGAGTTAGATTGACTATGAATGAGCAGTTTCTCACCCTGACCGATGATATCAGCAGTCTGACAGATTCTCAAGGCAAAAGCTGCATTTGCCTTGCAGCTTGGGTTTCTCAGGTTTCCATACACAGGCTAGAAATCTCTTTAACCTGGCTCCAGCACTTCCCCCAGTTCAGTCTTTGTTCCTTAGGTCTCTCCAGGAATCCTCTTGTGTGGCATGATATCGCTCCCTGACTTATATAGCTTTAGCATAGGGTGGGAACCCTTTGTTTCAAAACTCGGTTCCCAGACCAGTTTGAGGAAAAATACAGATGTCCCAAGATGGAGCCCAGTGTCATGTGGTCTGGTCACCTGCCCTGATAGATTCATATCACCCATTACTTACAGGCTCTCTGGAAAGTTCTCAGGAAGGCTCATCAGGTGGGAGATAAGCTTCTCCTAAGATCTATTCTTTTCCCTAACGGCTCATTACCCTGAATGTCAAAGGGAGTTGGACACCTAACCTTTCTGTGCTCCTTTGAAAATCCACACTTTGTTGCCTGATGGCCTAACTTGCACCTATCCTTTTGGTCTTTGCTGAAAGAGCGAGGGACTCCTTCTCCTAAAGTGTGAGGGAAGATGCTATGTATGTGGGATGGGAAAGGTGGAGGTGGATAGCTGTAGTGTAAAACAGGAATGTAATCTGTGACTGTTTATTTTGAGAGTGGTCAGGGGAGACACAGATACTAGTCCATATTAGCCATGGGGAAAATAACTCTTGCCTTTGCCTTGTACAGGGCCTGATACAAAACCCCTTGTTGTCAATGATTGAGAGTCTTTTCCTTAACTAGAAAGGACTTTGGATCTGGCTCATTATTAAAAGATGCAAGACTTTGGAGCATACGAGCCATAGTGAGATAAAGAATGATTTGGCCTCTATTTTGTATCTACTAACATGATGAAAACTAGTACAGTAGGGGACTGGGTGGCGATGGGAAGTTGACTTGTGGGGAAGTCTTGATCTGATGACGTGCACAAACTGGTCCAACAGATACCATTCTCTCTTTAATTATATTGCAACCAATACAATGCAACTCAGTGCTGTATAATAAATCGCTTCACCCACTTTGGTTCATTATCAAATATATTCAAGAGACCAAATAACCAATGTCATTCAAGTTTATTGCTATGAACCAGTAATAATATAGTTCTGGAAAAAGGTTCTGTATGATACCAATCTCCAGGAAGACATCTCATGCAGTCATGTTACATTCACCTGACACAGAAGGTGTACTCCCAAAGTTATACTCCTAAAGCTATCTTTCTATACTCTTTACTTTAGGAGTATAAAACCTTCTGTTTTACTGGCTGGCTGAGAGTCACATCTGACTGCAGAATTGGGGTGCGGGTCCACTGGCTTCCCCACTCCCGCACTGCGGACTCGCTGCGGGAAGCGCACAGTGTGAGAAGGGGATGCTGAATGCTCCAAGGTCAGCCCCAGGAAGGTCGAAGCTGTGGAAGCTTCTTGCCCTGGAGACAGTCTGCTCACAGAGAGGAGGTTCCCCCAGAGTCCTGACTGTCTTCATATGGAGTCGTTCCAGAGCATCGCATCCAGAGCAACTGGTGGTTGAGGTGGGATGGACTGCACCCCATGGATGGAGCATCTGGCAGTAAGTGACAGGGGAGCAGTAAAACAGTAGGTTTATTAGATGACAGGAACATGGTCTAAAACAGAGTTTGTAGGTACAGAGAACAGAACCCCTCAGTCAGGTCCATCTTGGGGGGCAGGGAGGCTAGAGCCCCATCTGGGCCTCCCTCCATTTCCCCAGCCAGCTCCAAAACTGAAACTCTGTCACCCCTCCTCTCACCTTTTTCTCTTTCCCAGGCCAGGAGGCCACCTGATCTCTTTGTTCTCCAACACCTTCAGTTGGCACCTTTGCAGAGGAGGGGCCCAGGCCATCAGTTGCCAGCAGACAGGGTGTCGGCCATTCTCTGTGCAGACAGCATCATACACCCTTATCCCACGACCTAGATACTTAAGAAATGCCTAGGGGAAACTGAGGCATGCACACAGTATTCAGAGAAAACATTAAGAACATTCCCACTTCGTTGCAATCCTCCAAAACACTTGCAACCACTCCCAGCTTGGTATGGTCTGCAAACTTTATAAGTGTACTCTCTATGCCATGATCTAAATCATTGATGAAGATATTGAAAAGAACTGGACCCAGAACTGATCCCTGTGGGACCCCACTCTTTAAGCCCTTCCAGCATGACTGTGATCATTGAAAACTACTCTCTGGGAATAATTTTCCAACCAGTTATGCACCCACCATACAGTAGCTCCATCTAGATTGTATTTCCCTAGTTTCTTAATGAGAAGGGCATGCGAGACTGTATCAAAAGCCTTACTAAAGTCAAGATATACCACATCTACCACTTGCCCCCATCCACAAGGCTTGTTACCCTGTCAAAGAAAGCTATCAGGTTGGTTTACACAATTTGTACTTGGCAAATCCATGCTGACTGTTATTTATCACCTTATTAACTTCTAGGTGTTTTCAAATTGATTGCTTCATTATTTGCTCCATTCTCTTTCCGGGTACAGAAGTTAAGCTGACTGGTCTGTAATTCCCCAGATTGTCCTTATTTCCCTTTTTATAGATGGGCACTAGATTTGCCCTTTTCCAGTCTTCTGGGATGTCTCCCGTCTTCCATGACTTTTCAAAGACAATAGTCAATGACTCAGATTATCTCCTCAGTCAGTTTGCCTCTTACCCCTTCTCCCCCAGGGGCCAACTTGAAGGTGGTTCTGACCCACTTGGGAACAGTGCTGAAGGGGCCTGGAGAGTCCCATAAATTGCAATGTGCCACCAGCAGGTTTGATCTTAGCAGCAGCTGGATGGCCTGGATCAGACAGGAGGCAGGGAAGGGGTGAAATACCCAGTGAGGGGAATCCCGACAGGGAAAATACAAAAACCAAAGCTGCAGAAACTTCCTTCTGCCGTATGTCGCATGGGGGCAGAAATTCCACAAACAATCCAGTACTAGGCACAGCAATGGGATCTGCAACCAGAGTCAAATCAAAATATCTGTCATCAGGTTTCAAATCTCTGTATCCATCTATGATCGTGTGTCCATAAAAACTGGGGCTTCTGGAATATTAAGATATCCTGGGATAAGAAGGAAGGTACTCTCATGGACTGGTAACTAGTTAAAAGATAGGAAACAAAGGGCAGGGATAAACAGTCAGTTTTCAGAATGGAGAGAGGTAAATAGTGGTGTCTCCCAGGGGTCTGTACTGGGCCCAGTCCTATTCAACATATTCAGAAATGATCTGGAAAAGGGGGTAAACAGTGAGGTGGCAACATTTGCAGATTATACAAAATTACTAAAGATAGTTAAGACCCAGGCAGACTGCGAAGAGCTACAAAAGGATTTCACAAAACTGGGTGACTGGGCAACAAAATGGCAGAAGAAATTCAATGCTGATAAATGCAAAGTAATGCACATGGGAAAACATCATCCCAACTATACATAGAAAATAATGGGGTCTAAATTGCCACTCAAGAAAGCTTATGCCCAAATAATTTTGTTTGTCTTTTAGATGCCACAGGACTCCTCATTGTTTTGTTTTGTTTTAAATAAGGAAGTGTTATTTACTCCTTCTCATAAGGCAAGAACTAGGGGCACCAAATGAAAGTAATAGGCAGCAGTTTTCAAACAAAAAAGGGAAGTATTTCTTCACACAATGCACCGTCAACCTGTGAAACTCTTTGCCAGAGGATGTTGTATAGGCCAAGACGATAACAGGGTTCAGGAAAGAACTAGATAAGTTCATGGAGGACAGGTCCATCATTAATGGCTATTAGTCAGGATAAGCAAGGATGGTGTCCCTAGCCTCTGTTTGCCACAAGCTGGGAATGGGAGACAGAGAATGGACAACTTAATGATTACTTGTTCTGTTCATTCCCTCTGAGGCACCTGGCATTGGCCATTGTCAGAAGACAGGATACTGGGCTAGATGGACCTTTGGTCTGATACAATATGGCCATTCTTATGTTCTTATATGGTCATATTTGAATGTGGCCCTTCTCAGACACCAAAGTAAAAATGCACACAACCTCCCAGATAGTTACAGATTCATAGAATTAAAGGCCAGAAAGGAGCAGTATGATTCTCTAGTCTGACCTCCTGCATAATATATGCCATAAATCCTCAACCTGATTAATTGGAGTTCAGTCTAGCACCCTCTTTACTTCAGCATGCTGTGATTCCACTTTCTTTCACCACTGTCAGAGAGACATTCCAGCAGAAGAGCCCTGATCTCTCAGCTTTTAGCACTAGAACCCACCAAGTCTGTCTGTTTTGCTTTTCTTTTTTGTTCGTTTGCTTTTGTGGTTAGTTGAATAATTTTTCAGCAAAAGCTGGCTTTTTCTGGCACAAGAAGCATTTCCCAAGGAGCAAAAAATCTTGGATTAAAAGAAAAAATAACCCCCAAAATATTTATTTTCTGCTTTAAATGATAATACAAAAGGGGGGGTCAGTGAGAGAAGGGGGGGTGCAGAATCCCCTTCTCCATTCCGCACTGGGGGGAGCAGTGAGAAAACAGCACAGCCTTGGGGACAAGACTGAAGAGGGGCTTTGGGGGTTGGAAAACATATTTTTTTTCAACTCTGTACCTACATAAATGGCTCGTTTGCACATCGAACTTGCAGGTGCCCTTTGACTTCGCCTCTCTTCTAAAGTCTCCGGGTTTCACTTCAGGGCTGGGCACCTCAGGCTCCTGGGAAGCAACTGGAGAGTGTCTCTGTGACGAAGTGGGACTGTTCTTAATGTTTCCTCTGAATAGTGTGGGGGTGCCTCAGTTTCCCCTAGGCAGTTCTTAAGTATCTAGGTGGTGGGGTAAGGATGTATGATCATTGCAGTGCCCTAGAGGGCATGTGTGTGCAGGAGTCTGGACACAGAGAATGGCCCACACCCTGTTTCCTGGCAACTGATGGCCTGGGCCCTTCCCCCCCTGCAAGGTGAGAGCTGAAGGGTTGGAGAACAAAGGAATCAGGTGACCTCCTGGCCCGGGAAAGGAACAAAGCCCAGAGGAGGAGGGGCTGGAGGGGTTTTCAGTTTGGGGCTGGCTGGGACATGGAGTGAAGTGCAGACGTGGTTGTCTGGCTCACGGCCCCCCAGAATGGACCCAGCTGAGGGGTCCCGTTCTCTGCACCTGCAAGCTCTGTTTTAGACCATGTTCCTGTAGTCTAATAAACCTTCTGTTTTACTGGCTGGCTGAGAGTCACGTCTGACTGCGAAGTTGGGGTGCAGGACCCTCTGGCTTCCCCAGGAGCACCGCCTGAGCGGACTCGCTGTGGGAAGCGCACGGAGAGGCAGAGGATGCTGAATGCTCCGAGGTCAGACCCAGGAAGGTGGAAGCTGTGTGAGCTGTGTGTCCTGAAGACAGGCTGCTCACAGAAAGGCGACTACCCCAGAGTCCTGACTGACTTCATGGGGAGCAGTTCCAGAGCATCGCCCAGGGACTCCGTGACAGTCTCCAGGGCACAGAATACAAGAAATTGTTCTCATTACACCTATTCAGCGAAAGGGCGAGTCATTGTGTCCCGAGACAATCCCAACAACCCTCTGTGTTTACAAAGGAGCAGCAGGAGACAGGAAGACACTGCCCGGTATCACTGTGTGAGAGACTAGATCACAGTGACAAAACCCATCACCAAAGCCAACAGTGGGTTAACATCGTGTTTGTCTCTTAACATGGCCACATTTAAGAAAAGACAGGAATCAACCGCAATTGTCAACACAAAGGCACTGATTTGTGCTCACTTCTTGTTTACAGAATAGAGTAGATGAAATATATAGAATTAGACTGAACCGCCGGAGGATTTGACAAAATCGTTTTATGTTGCATGTTCCGTTATTACTTGCAGGAGCCATTGGTCTGATGCTACCATGGCAGGAAATATAAGCAGTAAGGAAGCATGTAAAGTTGAGTGATAAACGCCCCTGAGGAATGTTATCATTGTTGAAGACAACTAATCTAATCTACCTGCCTACCGGTCTGTCATTTTAAGATCTCTTTTTATTCTTATTGCTCTAACAGCGGGTCTTCCTCCTTGTCCTGGATCCCCAGAGGCAGCAAGTGTGATCTTTTGGTGAAGGAGTTCCTGGGGATGGCTACACTTGCAGATGTAGAGCGCTGTGAGTTAAACCCGCCTTCGGAGAGAGTAGGAGGGAAAGCGCTGCCGTGTGTTCACACTGTCACCTGCAAGCACGCTGGCGTGGCCACATTTGCGGCACTTGCAATGGCATTGGGCCCGGTGCATTATGGGCAGCTATCCCAGCATGCAAGTGACTGCAACGTGCTTTTCAAATGGGAGGGTGGGGTGGAGTGTGACAGGGACTGTGTTGTATGTATGTGGGGGGAGAGAGAGTGGGTTTTTTGGGGGGCAGAGAGCGTGTCAGCATGCTGTCTTGTAAATTCAGACAGCAGCAGACCCTGCCTCTCTCTCTCTCACACAGCATTCTGCACTAATGGTTGCTTTGTCTCAGAGTAGATAAACAGCCGGGTGTCAGAAATGGAGTTTTCAAAGGGCACATCTGCATTCCTACAGCTGATTCCAAACAATGACCAGAGTGGCCACTTGACTTAACGGGATTATGGGACATTTCCGGAGTCTGATCAGAGCGCAGTAATGCAACACCTCATTCACACTGATGCCCAGGCATTTCAGCCAAGGCACAGCAGGAGTTAATCTTCTCGCGGAGGTGGAGAACCAGGAGTGCTGTAGCCTTGGAGTCAGAGCACTCTACAAGCCTTGCCTGTGTGGACAAGCTGGGGTGCCGGGGGATGCTTTAATGCACTCTAACTCCCAAGTGTAGCCAAGCCCACCTGTTCCTTATAAAGAGGGGGATATGCTAATAGGGGTGACCATTTACTGTTTATATTGATCTTTCTCTTTGCCCAGGCTGCAGCCGGATTCACAATCAGCAGCCCCCTGGATCTGTGCAGTGACCAGCCAATCCCCTGAGAACTTTCCCCTTCAACACCTGGGAAAATGAAACTTTGGCTCCATTTCGTTTCCTTTGTAGCAGTCTCAGAAGATATTTTCTTTTACTAGTTTCTCTATAGATAGATGGGGACATAATATTCTTCCCAAACTATTTTGATATGATTCTTAACATGACTTTATTCCCAGGTACCCGGTCCCACGTCCAGCTAGTGGAGTCCGGAGAGGATGTGAAAACGCCTGGGGACTCTCTCCGCCTCTCCTGCAAAGCCTTTGGGTTCACCTTCAGCAGTTATCTCATGGACTGGATCCGTCTGGCCCCCGGGAGGGGGCGGGACTTGCTGGCTAGAGCTGCTGCCCAGGGCAGCGCCTACTATGCTGACTCCGTGAAAGGGCGATTCGCCATCTCCAGAGACAATGCCAACAGCCTGGTGCGTTTGCAAATCAGCAGCCTGAGAGCGGAGGACACCGCCCTGTATCCCTGTGTCAGAGACACACAGCCAGGGACCTAGGACAAAAACCGAGTGCTGTAGCCACCGTCTGGAGTTGGCTGGTTGGGGCGCTCAGGGTTTGCAAAACTGTGGAAATCTGAGGAAAGACTCAGATGACATTTAAGCACCAAACCCGCCCCACTGGGGGCACTGGCTATGTCAATAAAGTAGGGAGCCCGGGGGCTTCGAGTCACATAAGGGTCTAAGGGTCGTTATTATAACACCAGCCTAGAGGTGCCTGGCTCCCAATGGAATTTACAGCCTCGAATTAGGCACCCTGACTCTCAGCCCCCCTGTGCCTGAGCCAGAAACTGGACTTCAACAAGGTCCATCTTCTACCTCCCAGGGGAGGGCCCAGCCACTGGGCTAGAAGGTTTCCCGGGGGACTCCTCTCCAAAGAGCTGCGGTTGAAGTTCTTCTACTTGCTTCAGAATGCAAAGAGTCTTTGTGAGGAGAGAGCAAGACAGAGTGTGAATGAGAATGACGGTATAGCCCGGTGACCAGGGCGCTCTTCTGGGATCAAGGGAGGCCCATCTTCAGGTCTCTGTGCTCTAAGGGTTATTTGAATGCTCGATTAGCAGGTTTCAGGCCAGTGTGGTTATTAGAACACTGGGCGGGCTGGGCCTCGGGGAACCTGGCTTTTCTTCTAACAGCCAACAGACCTCGGGCAAATCAGTTTCCTTCTCTCTGCCTCAGTTTATCCACCTCGAAAAAGGGGACATGAAAGCTCACCGTCCGTTCCCAAATCTCCCTTACAGAGCGGAGTATTTCTGTTACCCAAGGGTGTAATCACTCCTGGGCTGTATTTCACAGACTGGATACATTCAGTGCTTCAGATTACTTTGAACATGCTTCTATCCCCTCAGGGTCTCACACCGTATCATGGCATCTCCCAAAGCCCGGGACAAGGGACCTCAGCGAGAAATGCAATGCCAGCCCCTGGGACTCCATTTTAAGAGCACAGATATGCAAGTCGAGTAATTGTATTCCCTGCTTAAAGCCCTTTGGGTTGGGAACCTGCAGCTCCCGGTGTCTGCAGTGATCGGCCCAACCCTCTAGAGAACTTTTCCCAGCAAACACACTTGATGTTTTGGCTGCATTTTCTTTTCACTGTGGCAGCTTTCCGAGGTGTGTATTTCTTCAGGGGGAAATGGAGATACCCTTGTTTTGAAATAACGTGTGGCAATATTGGAATCAGAGCTGTGATCCGTAGCAATATTAACAGAAGCATCAATCCGGTTAGCATCAGCACCGTCATCTGGATTCTCCATGTGCTTTTACATCCCCCGGGGCTGGGGCTCAGGCTCCGCAGGTGGAGTCCGGAGGAGGAGACATTAAGAAGCCCGGACAATCTCTGCGCCTCACCTGTACATGTTCCGGCTTTGATTTCAGCCAGGCTGGTTTACACTGCGTCCGACAAGCTCCCGGGAAGGGAGTGGAGTGGGTCTCCGTGATTTTCTTTGATGGGAGTAAGGAATATCACGCCGCTTCTGTCAAAGGATGATTCACCACCTCCAGGGACAACTCCCCAAACCTGGCCGATTTCAACATGAGCAGCCTGAAGCCAGAGGACACGACCTGGTTACTGTGCAGCGTCCCAGTGAGTGAAACCCGGTCTGAGCTGAGACAAAAAACCGTCCCCTGCAATGCCATGAGGCTGTTACTCTTGGTGGCGCTGAAGGTCTGCAAGTTACAATGAGCCCAGCGAGGACAAAGGGAAGTAAACAAAGAAATCAGGGGGTTCATGTCATTTTCTTTCTTACGGGGAATTGCCCAGCAGGCCAGATAAGAATCCGGATGTTTAATCACAGACGTTAATAGGTTTATAAAGACTCCTTCCACCTCCCCTCCCCCTTCCCCCAATACATTGTCTTTGCCCTCCTCTCCAAAAAAGGACAAATCCTGTGATGTTCTGGCTCTGTGTAGCATCCTCCCTCCTATGACCTACAGACCCGGTGCCCTCCTTTGTGTAACCTTTGCAGTGACTGACAGCACCGCTGGGGGGACAGTCAGACAGAGAGACCTGACTCTGTTGGGTCTTAGAATGAAGTCAGGGCCAAATGCTCCGACTCGCATTTGTGCAAAAGGAATGGGAATGGGAGTATGAATCGGAATGAAAGAGGAATATCCATGGGAACAGAAATGGGACGGTGAGCATGAAAGAGAACAGGAAGGTGAGTGTGAGTGGAAGTGGAAATGGGAGTGTGTGAGTGAACAGGAAGGGGATGTAAAAAGGAATGGGAGTGTTCATGGGAGTGGGAAAAGAAATACCTGTTTCAGCGTGAATGGTTACAGGGGTCTGAATGTAAGTGGGAACGGAAATATTTTATTATTAAGTAGTAGCAGTAGTCGAATGTCTGAATATTACATCATACAAAATCTAAAAACATAAAAAGGAGAAGGCTTCTGCCTGCACTTCATTGCTTATTAATAATTAACTAAGTAGATGATTATGCTGATGATGATTAGGGGGGAGGGAGTTGGTGGTGGTTGTGATCCTAGCGCCTGGGGTCTCCAATCATAGTCTAGGATCCCCTATTCCTAGGCACGGTACAAACACAGACCATAACACCTCTCTCTACCCCGCAGAGTTTACAATTCGAGCATAAATGGGAAGTGGAGTGTGAATGGGAGTGGGAGTGTGAACACGGATATAAATATCAGCCGAGCATAATAATCTTCCTCCATTGTCTACTGAATCCTCCCTCTACTCCCTCCCTAAAGCAAAACTCCCAGACACGCCTCTCTAGGCACACAAATGTCAGGGAGGCTCCTCTGCAAAACCTTAACTCTTTCTTCAGACCCCCACCCCCAGCTTCTCCCACCCGCACACACAGCCGGGCCCCCAGACCTGGTCCAAAGTGCATCATTTCAACGTAGCCGGTCACTGCTGGGAAGGGAAAGGGGCTTCCCTCCCAAATCCCTCCCAGTGACAGGGGAAATCTTCTGTCTCCAGGGGGTGGCCCAGCCCTATGGATCCCTGGGACACGACCCCTCCCCAGACACTGACTCCCCAGACCGGACATTGCATGGCCCCTGTGCGTGTGGAACGGGGCTCCAGAGCTGAGTCCCCCCAATCCCCAATATCACCTCAGAATAGCCAGACCCTCAGTTCCCGTGTGAGGAAATACAGTCCCTGCAGGGAGCTGTTCATTCCTCCCAGGGGTCCGAAAGTTTAATGAGGATCCCAGCGTCCTGTGCCCGGCGCTGCATAGACACAGAGGACGGGACACTCTGACTCCTGCCACGGGAGCCCTGGGGCGAGTCAATCCGATCACTGACAGCAGGAGCGTGTGTCTCTTATAAAGCGGGGCATGCAAATGAGGGAGACAGTTTCCTGGTTAAATCTCTGCCTCCCTCTGCCCAGGCTGCACCCGGAGACACAATCCGCAGCCCCCTGGGTCGGTGCAGTCACCAGCCAGTCCCCTGAGAACTTTCCCCTCCAGCACCCGGGAAAATGGGATTTTTGCTCCTTGTCATTGTCTCTGTAGCAGCTTTGGAAGGTATTTTCCTCCTCCGAAGACCTGGCCGAGTTAGAAGAATATTGTGTTCTCGCTGTTTTTATACCGACATTAATGGCCTGTCTTTATTCCCAGGTGTCCGGTCCCAGACGCTGGTGGAGTCCGGAGGGGGTGTGAAAAAGCCCGGAGACTCTCTCCGCCTCTCCTGCAAAGCCTCCGGGTTCACCTTCAGCAGCTACGCGATGAGCTGGGTCCGCCAGGCTCCCGGGAAGGGGCTGGAATGGGTCGCTGCTATAAGCGAAGGTGGGGGTAGTACATACTACCTCGATGCAGTGAAAGGGCGATTCACCATCTCCAGGGATAACGCCAAGAGTGAGCTGTATCTACAGATGACCGGCCTGAAGCCCGAGGACACCGCCCGCTATTACTGTGCGAGTTACACAGTGACACCAAACCGGTTTGTGATCGTACAAAAACCCAGGCTGCGGAATCGCCCTTCTCCCGGCGGCCGCGCGGGGGCAGCAGCGACACCCCCCGCTTCGGGCTCGGGCAGGAGACCCGGCACCCGGGGGAACGGGACACAAACCTCCCGCCAGTTTAACCCTTCCGTTCCCGGGCAACGTGTCTCCCCTTCCTGCCCAGAGCCCTGCTGAGTGCAGAGATCCCTCGCTTCATCTGTGAACCCCAATCCGGAGTGAGTCCTGTTCTGAGTCGCTCTCCCCTCGCAGACCCGGTACTTGGCTCCCGCGGGGCCCGTCTCGGTGTCAGACTCACAGGCCAGCGTCTGTCAGTGTAAAGGGGACAAGCGCGTTGGGGTTTGCATCAGACCCAACGGGTGGAGAGAATTGCTCTGGGGGCCAAATCCTCCGCCAGTGTAAAGTCACCGCAACTGCGTTCACAAGACTCGAGTTATTCCTGATTTACACCAGGGAGGCTCTGGCCCTTTCAGCAAACTGGGATGTTTATCCCATTAATGCAGCGGAAGGTGATTATTTCGTTATAACCGATGTGAGGCCCCCAGGGCCAGTGCAAGGATATTTTGTGCCCTAGGTGAAACTTCCACCTTGCGACCCTCCTCCCCGTCCCCCTCCACTGTGCCCCCCCATCTCCAAAAACTAGTAAACTTAGAACTATAAACAGCCTCTCAGAATGGGTAATGGCTCTTGTATTGTTTCTTTTTTCCCTTTAAGACGTTTCAGTTGTTTGCCATCGCCTCTGATGGTGTCCCATCCAAAGTCTTCCTGTTGTGCAAAGCTAAACAACTGAGCCTTGCATTGCATCACCAGCCAAGTTAGCCGGGTGACAAATCCCTCTTGCCCCAAAGGGCCATTATCCCCTGGAGACTAATTTCTACTCCAAGTCCCTAAAGCAGACTTTTAAGGTAAATACACAATATTACCCATGCACACATCTCACAGAGATTCGCACTCTTGGCAACTTAGCAGCCTTGTGCAGATCCCTTCCACATTCCTCTTTGTGGGTCAGTGCCCTGTAAGACACGTGTGGGGTGCAGTGAGTTTGTCAGGCCTGCGGTAACAGCTGTTTGTGAAGATCAGGGGGCCCTTTGCCAAGGGGAGCTGGTGTCACAGTGGGCTTGGGCTGGCTGACAGTATGGGGCAGGGCACTGAGGCTGGTGGGGCAGGTAACATTCACTGGGCTGGGGGGCAGGCAGTGCCGGGATAGGGCAGGGGCAGGTACCTGTCAGTCTCCAGCACTCAGGCGACGCCAGGGCCAGCAGCCTCTTCACCTCAGAGTCTCCTCCACTTCCCCGGGGGCCACCCCTCCTCTCAGGCTCCCCAGCCGCAGCCGCCAGGGAGGACGCAGGCTGGGGGTGCCGCCGCAGAGGAGACACAAGGGGCTGGGCTTGGCTGGGGCCCCGCACTTGCAGGCTGAGAGCAGCAGGAACCAGGCACTGCTCGGGGGGAGCCGGGTGGCCCGAGCCCAGGGCACCTATGCTCCCTGCCTGCCCCTGCTGCTGCGGAGGGTGCTGCTGCCCTGGGCTCGGGCCACCTGGCTCCCACCGAGCAGCACCCGGTTCCTGCTGCTCTCGGCCGGCAGATGTGGAGCCCCAGCCGAGCCCGGCCCCTTGCGTCTCCTCCGCGGGGGCGCTCCCGGCCTGTGTCCTCTCGGAGGCCGTGGTGGCAGTGGCCAGGGAGCCTGAGAGGAGGGGTGGCCCCTGGGCAAGCGGAGGAGACTCAGAGGTGAAGAGGCTGCTGGCCCTGGCGTGGCCCGAGCGCTGGAGACTGACAGGTACCTGCCCCTCAGCAATAGTGTAAAAAAAAAATGGGCACCGCTTTTTGGCGCCCCCAAATCTTGGCACCCTAGGCAGCCGCCTAGTTCACCTAGTGGTTACTCCGGCCCTGGAGGTCCCTCACCGTGGTGTCTCCGCCCTTCGCACGAGGTTATTGCCTTTATCCCCCCAACGCTGCCGGGGGCCGGGGAACGATCACAGCCCCTGGGTCAGAGCGGGACTGAGGCAGAGAGAGATGGAGGCCGGGGTGTGGAAATGGGCCATTCAGGGTCCGGGCGGGGCTGGGGGGCAGAGATCACCCGGCGCCGGAATAAACCCCGCTCCGCTGCGCCGGGGATGTGGCCCCGCTGGGACTTTCCGAAGCGGCTCCTGGGTTGTTTTCACCAACTGCCCTGTGGAAATCCCGGCCCGGACCCTCCGCTGGTGTCAGTGGGTGGAGCTGAGACATCCCAACCCCCAGTAAAGTGCCCCCACGTCACAGAGTCACCATGGAGATAAAAGGCCCCGCCCCTCAGCCCCCGATGACATCACTCAGCCCAGCGCTGGCCCGGAGGGCATTGGGGACAGTCACGTGGCTAAGGGCTGTGGACAGGGACACGGTGGGATTTCATAGGGTCATTCAGGGGGAGGCGGCTGCTGATGGAGAAGCAGAGGCCCGTGGGTGGGGGGTCAGGGGGCACTACGGTCACAGAAAGCAGCTCCCACTGAATGAGATTTGGCTCCGGCCTCCCCAAAGTCTTGTGTGACATTCCCATCCCGCATTAGCTGTCAGCCAATTGTCACTGTCAGGTCTCCCATGGCTACAAAACTCTGAACCTGCTTCCCCTTGTCCTCAGAGAGTTTCTCAGATTCTGGTCCTGCTGCCAAATGCTCTTGTCCCCCACAGTCTAACCCAAAGGCAATGAAGAATAAGGGAAGCTTTTCTCGGACCCAAGAACACACTGTGTCTGGCCAGGGAAGGATGTCTTGGGATTTGAGATCATTTTACTTCTCCCTTAGGTAAAAGCGCAAACATGATCCCCCAGCCCAGCCGCCTCACAACACAGGATAAGGGGCCCGCTGAGTCCTCTTCTTCAAGACTGAGGGTAAAGCAAAGGGCAGGAGCTTGTGTCTTATAAGGAAAGGGAAATTCAGATAGGTCAAGAAATTTCCTGTTTAAATCTGTTCCTCTCTCTGCCCAGGCAGTACCAGGAGACACAGTCCACAGCCCCCTGGGTCTGTGCAGTGACCGGCGAGTCCCCTGAGAAATTTCCCCTTCAGCAGCGGGGAAAATGAGACTTTGGCTCCATTTGGTTTTCAGTCTAGCAGTTTAGAAGGTATTTACTGCTCTTAAATACATTGCAGAGAAAGGGGAAATATTGTATTATTCTTCTCAGTACCATTTCTAAACATGTCCTTATTCCAAGGTGCCCGGTCCCACGTCCAGCTGGTGGAGTCCAGAGGGGATGTGAAAAAGCCTGAAGACCCTCTCCGCCTCTCCTGCAAAGCCTCCGGATTCACCTTCAGTGATTACAACATGAATTGGGTCTGTCAGGCTCCTGGAAAGGGCCTGGAGTGGGTTGCCCACTTTCAAGTCACCTCTACATACAACACTGATTCCATCAAAGGTTGATTCACCATCTCCAGAGACAATCCCAACAATATGGTTTATATGCAAATGAGCAACTTGAAGACCGAGGACACTGCCCTGTATTACTGTGCAAAGCCCACAGTGAACCGAAACCTACAAATGATACTACAGAAACACCAGCTGTGGATTCCCCCTTATCCCATCAGCTGCAAAGGGCTTCAGATCATAAACAATACCCCACTGGGCACAGGAATAGGAAGGGTCACCAGGCCATGAGTAAAGTCAGGTTTTATCTATATAATTCCCAGACAATATTCCATCTTGTTGCCCATCGCTCCATAGTGGGTGTGATCTCTGATCAAGTATCAGACAACGTATTAAACTAAAGAGAGACCTTCCCAGCCTTTGCTAGATTTTTCTGGCCACCCACCTGAACCCAGCGCTCCATACACCTACCCAGGCCCCACACACTCCCTGCTTCCTGGCTTAAACCCCTTCAGGTCAATCCAGTATATGCAAAGTTGTCAGCTCCCACTTCATTGTCATGAATGGGAGACTCCCTTGTCATTGGAGACATGGGAGACTCCCTTGTCATTGTCATTGGAGACTCCCTTCCCACCCCACCACCATGCTCTTTGCATTATGAAACTTCATTTGACTGACTGGACTCTCACATCGAGTTTTTGAACAGACAGTTGAACTACACTTTAGAGGTCAGAGTCATCCCTGCTCTAACTCAAGGGACTGGCCCGGGAAGTTGATTTGACACAAATGAAACCCACCTAACACCAAAGGAATGTAAGAGCAAAGTGGGTGCAAATCATTCCTCCCTCCTCTTTGCACCATTGGGAATGGCCTCATAAGGTTCACATCAAGGCAGAGTTGGGCCCCAGACCTTTTTAATTTAATTATTCACTATTCATATCACTTTTCACCTATTGCTTTCCTCTCCATGGCGACTTTTCTTAGATTGTCCTGACCCAATCGGATCCAGCAGTGAAAAAGTCAGACATGCGCTGTAGATGGATGTAAGATGAACCTTTACATCATGCCTTGGATCCAAAAGGCTTCCATGAAGACGTGGGAGTGGACACTTTACTGTCATACATCCTATACCAACAGCTACTGGCCTATAACCCCCGGGGGAGGGGCTCACAACCTCCAAAGACAGTTCCATCTCCATTTATACATCAGCAGTCTAAAGGACAAGCACACAGAACTGTTAGCTCTCTCTCTCTCTCTCTCTCTCTCTCACACACACACACACACAAACCCATACAATATTCTTCCTGAAAGGCAGCAACTTCATAGTACTTTATTATTCTTCAGAATCCAGACTCCCTAACACACCAGACTCAAAGACAGAGAGAGAGAAAGCAGGCTGCTCCTAAAGGGAGAGAGGCACAACCCATCCCCATCCTGATCTACCATGGCTCTTCGCAAAGTGACTGTTAAAAATCCAGATCACAAGCTTCCCTAAGGAGTCCAACAGCCTGTATGCAGGAGAAGGAAACTCCTTTCAGACTCAAAGCGATGGCTTCAAACGTTACATCAGATTTCAATAAACCGCAATGGACTTTTGACACTTCTGCCTCCAAGGCTACTAAACATTATGTGATTCTATTTATTGTGCCCCATCTCCATTAACATGAACATGTAACTCCTGTCCCCCTCCCTGCATTAAGGCTACAGTTTAGGGTACAAACTTTAGGGTTGTGGCAAGACTTCAGGCCTCCGGGTAGGATTAAAATGTAGGATTAAGATTAGCTCTAGGTTTTGGGTTAGAGCTCAGGTTTACGATTACAAATAGCTTTCGGATTTAGAGACAGAGCATAAATTTGAGGTTCAGGTTCCAGTTAAAGGTTAATGTGACATGTCATGATTAATATTTGGGCCAATTTTAGCATTATGGTCAGTTTATATATTTAAGGTTAGGGTTAGGGTAAATGTTAAAGATTAAGGTTATTTGTTACCCTTATAAATAGGGATAGAGTACAAATTTAGGTTTGTGTTTAGTTAAGTGTTAAATTTTGGGTATGGTTTTATCTTTATCGTTAGGTTTTAGGTCGGGCTTTAGTGTTAGTTTCAAGGCTGTGATGGAGAATGAGGGCAGCTATTAAAAGCCAGGGTTAGAATTTACACTGAGGGTTAGAATTCCCTTCAGGGAAGAAGTCAGGATTTAGGGATAGAACTAAGGTATTCCTTTTGCTTTCAGATTCAGATCAATATAAAGGCTAAGGTGAGGGTTTATCCTAAGGGTTAGGGTTAAATGTGGGAGTTAGGGAGAGGAGAAAGAAGATGCGAGCTGGACTCCTTATAGACACATAGGAAGCTCTAATCCAGTGGTACTAGCACCCCGACTGGGAGAGGGGGGTGCCCCAGAGATAAACTGCCGGCCCTTCTCTCAGCCACACACAAAGAAACCGAGTTCGCTCTAGGAAATAATTGGAGTCTCTTTTAAGAAGGGAGATATGCAAATAGGGGGAGAGTTTCCTGTTTAAATGTGTCTCTCTCACTTCCACGGCTGTGAGACAGACAATCTGCAGCCCCCTGTCTCTGGGCAGTCGCCAGACAACCCCCCTGAAAACTCTCCTCTCCAAACACAGGGACAATGAGGCTTTGGTTGTCTCTCGTTCTCATTGCAGCAGCGTGTGAAGGTATTTTCTCCCTTTCCATATCTTCTAGAGTCAGGAGATAGTTATTCTGTTGCCCTAGGTACTAATTTGTCCCATAATTCTTCTTTATTTTCAGGTGTCCGGTCCCAGACGCTTGTGGAGTCCAGAGGGGATGTGAAAAAGCCCGGACACTCTCTCCGCCTCTCCTGCAAAGCCTTCACCTTCAGCAGCTACTGGATGAGCTGGGTCCCCCAGGCTCCCGGGAAGGGGCTGGAGTGGATCGCCAACATTTACAGCTCTAGCATATAGTGACTCGGTAAAAGGGCGATTCACCGTCTCCAGAGATGACCCCAACAGCCTGCTGTACCTGCAGATGACCGGCCTGAAATCCGAGGGCACCGCCCGGTATCACTGTGCGAGAGACACAGCGAGGGAATCCCGATGCTGCTAACACGAAAACTCCAGCTGCAGAATTGTGCGTCTCTTGTGCGCCGCGTGGGGGCAGCACGTCCACAAACCATCCGGCACGAGGCACAGGAACGGGATCGACAGAGGGAGTGAAGAAATATCTGTCAGCAGGTGCCCGACCTGTATATCCAGCTGTGATCATGTGTCCATCAAAACGGGGGCGTCTTGAATAGTCACATGCCTGAAAGTGGAACTTATCTGACAGTAGAGTAAAAATGCACAGCGCAGAGGAGGAATATTTGGGGTCTCGGTTGTTCAAGGTGTAATAACTAGGACTTGGACTTCAAAGGTCCCTCAAAGCGCCAGGTGTCAAAATCCTATCGCAGTTTGTTGGGAAATAGGTACAAATGCTCTCAGCTTCCTTTGAAAAATAACAAAACGCAGCAATAGTTCTAACGTTCCCTTGAAAGGATACATCAGGTTTCAACGACCTCTGCCCTCAATACAAACACAGATTTTCACATGCTGCTGCCCTGGTCACTAACCGGATACTCTTCTCTCCATGGGCCTGACCCACAGTCCGCTAAAGCCAAGAGTGGGTTTTTCCATTCCCTTCAATAGAGTGTAGCTCAGCCCTTACATCCGGTGGGATGAGAGGGATTCAAGGGAGCTCTTTGTACACCAGTATGGTCAGATGGCCCCACACTCGCTGGGCGCTACCCAGACACAGAGTTAGCACCAGTCCGACTCCCTCCCTTAGAGCCACCGGCCAAATGACTCCGAGCATTTGGGAAAAGGGTTTGTCTCTCCTATAAGCAGCGAGATATGCAAATAAGGGTGAGAGTTTCCTGGTTAAATCTGCCCCTCTCTCTGCCCAGACCCCTGACTCTGTGCACTTACCAGCTAATCCTCCTCGAACACCAGGCTGGGACCCTCCTTGTCCTGCTCCACCCCCTTTTAGAGCTTTGGCACAAGGTGGGAATCTTTTGTTTCTCTCTGGGTCCCCGTCCCCACCTTCTAAATGGAAAAGCACCAGGTTTAAGATGGATTCCAGGACCAGGTGACATGGTCCCATGTCCTGTGAGACACCTACTCTCCATTCTTCCAAGGCTGGCCGGCCTGACTCACAGGAACACAGGAAGGTTTAAAAGTAAACAGAGCCATTTACAACCAATTGTCCTGGTCAACGGGAGCCATCAAGATTCTAAACCACCATTAATGGTCCACACCTTGCATAATGACACTAGGCCTTTAGAGTAAGACTTCATATTTCTAGCTTCACAGATAAGAATGATACAGTCATACAAATGGGATGACCACACTCAGTAGATCATAAGCTTTGTAATGGTACCTTACAAGAGACCTTTGGCATAAGGAAAATTCCAGTTACATCATATTCATCCTTAAAACATATTTTTGTAAAGCATATGGAGTGCAAAGTCTCAACTGCCCACAGGGGATGCATTGCCTCATTTTCTGAAGCAGATGACAATGATTGTGGTCAGAGAAAAGTGACTGGGAACAGTCATCATCATCTCCACTTCCCCTTAGACCTCAGAGCGCTTTACAGGGAGGTCAGCCCCATTATCCACATGGTGCAGGTCGCTCATAGAGTCATGGATTCCAAGGCCAGAATGGACCATGCTGAAAATCTAATCAGACCTCCACAGGCCAGAGAACTTCCCCAAAAACAATCCTGTGGGCAGCTCTTTTAGGGAAAAAACGTGCAGTCTTGGTTTAAAAATGGTCAGTGCTGGAGAACACACCACATCCATTGGTGAGTTGGTCCAATGGCCAGTTACTCTCACTTAGATTTTTGCACCATATTTCCAGTCTGAATGGGTCTAGCTTCAACTTCCAGCCGTTTGTTCCTGTTATACCTTTTCTCTATCAGATCAAAGAGCCCAGGATTAAATCTTTGCTTCCCGTGGAGGAGCTGATCCGAGGTCAATGGCAGTCAAGGCCACGTCCCTTCTCAGTTCAGGGAGGTTTGGGTCTGAACGTTACGCACATTCTTCACCCATTCCTCGGAATCAGAGGGCAAGACAGTTGATTGCTCAGGGAAGAAGTTTGTGTCTCTTATAAGGAGCAGGATATGCAAATAGGAGTGACACTTTCCTGTTTAAATCTGTCCCTCTCTCTGTCCAGGCTGCACCCAGAGAGACAATCCACTTCCCCCTGTGTCTGTGCACTTACCAGCCAATCCCCTGACAGCTTTTCCCTCCAACTCCAGGGAAAATGAAACTTTGGCTCCATTTGGTGTTCATTGTAGCAGCTCTGGGAGGTATCCTCTCCCCTGGAAAGCATTGGCGGGGCAAAGGAGCAGTCTATTATCGCTATTACGATTAATATGATCGATAATATCTTTCTATCCCCAGGTGCCCAGTCTCAGTCTCTGATCCCAGAGTCACAAGTTTATGTGCAAAAGCCCAGAGACACTCTCTGTATTTCCTGCAAACCCACCGGGTTCACCCTCAGCAGCTACTCAACGAGCTGGGTCAGACAGGCTCCTGGGAAGGGACTGGAGTGGAGTGCAGAGGGGAAATACACCCAACTTCAACTACCATCAATGACACACAGGGACGCTTCACCATCTCTAGGGACAACCCAAACAACCTGCTGTATCTGCAAATGATCGGCCTGAAATACTGAGAGCAGAAAGCTATTAAGCGCAGAAGAAAAAACGAGCTGAAATGGCACAAACTTTACCAACACACTGCAGAGGGCAGCAGTGAATTAAAATCAAATACTGTTATAGTAAACTATTTCAAGGATAAGTATTAAAGGGCATGTTTGTGCACATAGAAGCAGGTAAATATGTAGGGATTTTTATGTATATTAATAATATGAGAAAATATTCTTTCACGTCTTGTACAGCCAATGACACTATGGAGAATAAAATGTAAAGTTAAATCAATGGGACTAAGAATTGTGCTTCAATGTAAAAGGTGTCCTGCACAGAGATGGGGTTAAGCAAATGCCTCAGTGCTTTCCTGAAGCAAAGCCTAAGAAATTGTTCTAGGGTCTAGATGAAAAATACTTGAAAATTATCCACTGAGCTCCTATGTCCATTAAATTATTTGGAATATGCCCAACTCTGTAGAGGGGCAGGGGGAATCTCCCTCCGCACACTGCTCCTACCTGCAAGCTCCACCCCCGCAGCTCCCATTTGTCGGGAATGGGGAGCTGTGGCCAATGGGAGCTGCAGGGGCAGTGCTTGCAGAGAGGGGCAACATGCGGAGCCATGTGCCACCCCCCTCACCCCACCCCAGGGGCCACAGGAGTTTGTTGGCCATTTCCAGGAGTAGTGTGGGGCCCAGGTGGGCAGGGAGCCTGCCTTAGCCGCTGGAGGTAAATGCTGCAATACACAATGCTGGTGCTTACCCAGGAGACCTCATGGGGGGCAATTTAATCGTGCCTGGGACATTTCCATAGGCTATTTTATTGTGACTGTGACACCTTGTCTCCATAAACTTCTAGGAGGAGTTCAAATACCTTTTCCACATCTTTCTTGTCTGCCATTGCCAGGAGCTTAACCATGGCCTTGGCCCTGGCCCTTGAGGTGTTCCTCTATGAAGTCCATATGATCCTCTACAGGTCCTCTTAGCACACACAGAGTTGCCTTCACAGACTTGACTCACTCCTCTACTGTGATGTCTCCTGGTCTTGTTGGGAAGCCACCAAACTCTGGAACTTTCTGCTCCCATAGGACATAAATAGTAGGGGGTTTCTTAGCTTCTGCTGCCTGATGGTCTATTACTGCCTGAGCCAGTGATACGGCTTCTCTCTGTTCTGTCCTAGCTTGTTGTAATGCCTCAGCTTGGTCTGATCATCTGCGCACAAGTTCAGCAAAGTGGGCCCATAGTTCTTCAGTTCCAGCCATTCTGACGGACCCAGGCAATTCCAGCTCACACAGAGGACGGGACCCCCCTTGCCCAGTTTACAATCTGAGTGTAAATGGGAAGTAGAGTGGGAATGGAAATATAAACAGGAAGATAAATATCAACGGTGCATAATAATCTTCCTTCACTGTAGCCTGAATCCTCCTCAACTGTCCCCTAAAGAAAAACACCCAGACACGCCGCTCTTGGCACACGAATGTCAGGGAGGCTTCACTGCAAAACTTAACTCTGTCCTCAGACTCCCCGCCCTGCCAGCTTCTCCCACCTGCACCCACAGGCGGGCCCTCAGACCTGCTCCAAAGCATGAGCCAGGCTTGCTCAGATCACGTTCCGAGTGTCATGGATCATTTCAATGTAGCCGGTCACTGCCGGGAAGGGAAGGAAAAGGGGATTCCCTCCCAAATCCCTCCCAGCGCCATGGGAAATCTTCTGCCTCCAGCGGGGGGGGGCCCAGCCCAATAGATCCCTGAGACAAGACTTCGCGCCTCCCCCCACCGGACACTGGCCCCCCTGACTGGACGTTGCATGTCCCTTATATTTGTGGTACTGGGGTCCAGAGCTGAGTCCCCCCAGCCCCCAATATCAGGTCAAAAAAGCCAGACCCTCAGTTCCCATGCGAGGAAATACAGTCACTGCAGGGAGCTGTTCATTCCTCCCAGGGTCTGAAAGTGTCAGGAGGACCCCAGCGCCCTGTGCCCGGCGCTGCACAGACACACAGGACGGGACACTCTGACCCCTGCAGCCGGAGCCCTGGGGCGAGTCAATCCGATCACTGGCAGCAGGAGTGTGTGTCTCTTATAAAGCGGGGCATGCAAATGAGGGAGACAGTTTCCTGCTTAAATCTGAGCCTCCCTCTGGCCAGGCTGCACCCGGAGACACAATCCGCAGCCCCCTGGGTCGGTGCAGTCACCAGCCAGTCCCCTGAGAACTTTCCCCTCCAGCACCCGGGAAAATGGGATTTTTGCTCCTTGTCATTCTCGCTCTAGGAGCTCTGGAAGGTATTTTCCTCCTCTGAAGACCTGGCAGAGTTAGAAGAATATTGTGTTACCGCTGTTTTTAAACCGACATTAATGGCCTGTCTTTATTCCCAGGTGTCCGGTCCCAGACGCTGGTGGAGTCCGGAGGGGGTGTGAAAAAGCCCGGAGACTCTCTCCGCCTCTCCTGCAAAGCCTCCGGGTTCACCTTCAGCAGCTACTGGATGAGCTGGGTCCGCCAGGCTCCCGGGAAGGGATTAGAATGGGTCGCTGCTATAAGCTACGATGGGAGTAGTATATACTACCTCGATGCAGTGAAAGGGCGATTCACCATCTCCAGGGATGACGCCAAGAGTGAGCTGTATCTGCAAATGACCGGCCTGAAGCCCGAGGACACCGCCCGCTATTACTGTGCGAGTCACACAGTGCCACCAAACCGGTTTGTGATCGTACAAAAACCCAGGCTGCGGAATCGCCCTTCTCCCGGCGGCCGCGCGGGGGCAGCAGCGACACCCCCCGCTTCGGGCTCGGGCAGGAGACCCGGCACCCGGGGGAACGGGACACAAACCTCCCGCCAGTTTAACCCTTCCGTTCCCGGGCAACGTGTCTCCCCTTCCTACAAAGAGCCCCGCTGGTCCTGGGGTTCAGAGGTCCCTCGCTTCATCTGTGAACCCCAATCCGGAGTGAGTCCTGTTCTGAATCACTCTCCCCTCGCAGACCTGGCACCTTGCCTCTCCCGGGCCCACCTCGGTGTCAGACTCACAGGCCAGCGTCTGTCAGTGTAAAGGGGACAAGCGCGTTGGGGTTTGCATCAGACCCAACGGATGGAGCAAATTGCCCCTGGGGCCAAATCCTCCGCTAGTGTAAAGTCACCGCAAGGGCTTTCACGAGACTCGAGTTACTCCTGATTTACACCAGGGATGTTTATGGCATTAATGCACAGGAAGATGATTAGTTAATTATAACCGATGTGGGACCCCTCCCCGTGGCATCTCCGCCCTTCACAAACGTTTATTGCCTTTATCCCCACAACACCGCCTTGAGGCCCGGGAACTATCACAGCCCCAGGTTCAAAACGTGGGACTGAGGCAGAGAGAGATGGAGGCTGGGATATGGCAATGGGCCACTCAGAGTCCGGGCGGGGCTTTGGGGCAGACAGGGCCGGCTCTCGGTTTTGTGCTCCCCCAAGCAAAAAAATTTTGGCTTCTCCCCCTTTTTTTGGCTTTTACACGTTTGCGCTTTGCAATTTTGTTTTGTTTTGACTGTTTAAATTTTAAAAAAATGAAAACAGAATTTGTAGTTAGTGAAATAAAACAATTTCCTACTTGTGTACTCATTAACACCAGCGCCCCAGCAAAGGAGCTTCCACTCCTCCCCTTGGAGCCACCAAAGCCTGGTGAAAATGGAGAGATGGCCCAGCTGCTGCTTCCCCCAGCCACTGGGCCAGTGACCCTGCCAAAGAAGGAAATTCTGTTGGTTTGGCAAATCCATGCTGGCTGGTCCTCGTCATCCACCAGGAGCTTACAAATGCATTGTTTAGTCATTTGTTCCAGTCCCTTTCCAGGATCAAAGTTGGGCTGACTGGTGCTTCATTGGACCTCTTCCTAAAGATGGCAAATGTCAAACCTTTCTCCAGTCCTCTGGCACCTAACTGGGGGAAAGGAGCAACTGGTCCAGGGGCATCCAAAGCCAGGCCCCTGCAGTTGCTCATTTAAGACCCACAAAAGGGTACCTGGCCATGCACCTTCAGCCAAACTCCACCGGCATGGAGCCCCGTGGAGCCCCCAGAGGGTTCAGAGGGCAGATCTGAGTCCCGCAGTGCCAGAACAGCCAGGGAGCAGGGATGGTGCCCAGAGCCTGGTGGCGGGCTGGTGTCGAGACACCCGGGTCCCGATGCTGGACCAGTCCCAGGCGAGTTGGCCCAGAGGGGGGTGGGAAGCAGCTTTGGACTGGTCAGTCCCGAGTCCAGGGGCAGCTCTGTGTGCCAGGCCAGCTGTTTGCAGTGAAGTCTGGCTCAGCAGGGCCGGAGGAGGCCACTCAGGCCATGCCACGGGTGGCGTCTCCTCCTCTCGGGGGTGGCTCCGGCCCGGCCCCTCCCTCTGCGGCGGTGGCTCACTGGTAGAGCCAGCTATAGCTTTTTGCAACCCCAAGCATGTAAGCTTGCTGGTGCCTAGAGCTGGTCCTGGGGGCAGAGATCACCCAGTGCCGGAATAAACCCCACACCACTGAGCCTGGGGATGTGGCACCGTTGGGACTTTCCAAAGAGACTGGAGCATTTTTTTTTCATCCATTTGACAGCTGGAAATCACAGCCCCAGTGTAAACGGTGCAGCTCAGGATCCTGCCCCCAATAAAGTTCCACAATGTCACAGAGTCACCATGGAGATAAAAGGCCCCGCCCCTCAGCCCCCGATGACATCACAGCCCAGCGCTGGCCCGCAGGGCATTGGGGACAGTCACGTGGCTAAGGGCTGTGGACAGGGACACGGTGGGATTTCATGGGGTCGCTCAGGGGGAGGCGGCTGCCGAGGGAGAAGCAGAGGCCCGAGGGTGGGGGGCGGGGGGGGCACGAGGGTCACAGAGCGCAGCTCCCACTGACTGAGATACGGCCCAGGACTCCCCAAAGTCTCGCCTAGTCTTAGTTTCGAGGTAGGGATGAAGGTTGGGGGCTAATATTAAATCTCAGGTTAGAATTTACATTCAGGGTTAGAACTGCACCCTGGGTAAAGTCCGGTTTGCGGCTCTAAGTCAGGTATTCATGTAGTTTTCCGGTTCAGACATATATGAAGGTGGCGTTTACCCTCAGGGTCACGGTTAGGTGGGGGAGCGAGAGGAGGGATAAAGAAGGTGCCAGTTTCTCTCCTTATGGTCGAGTAGGAAGCTCCGATGAGACAGGGGCGGTGCCACAGAGACGAAGCGCCGCCTCTTCTCTCAGCCCCACACAAAGGAACTGAGTCCGGGCTAGGAAATGGCGGGGGTCTCTTATAAGGAGGGGGGCATGCAAATGAGGGTGAGATTTCCTGTTTAAATCTGTCCCTCTCTCTGCCCAGGCTGCACCGGGAGACACAATCCGCAACCCCCCGGGTCTCTGCAGTCACCAGCCAGTCCCCGGAGAACTTTCCCCTTCAGCACCCGGGGAAATGAAGCTTTGGTTGTACCTGGTTCTCATTGCAGCATCTCCGGAAGGTCCATTCTCCCTTTCCATGGGTTGGATGTACTGGGGAGGTGCGGGATTATTGCCCGAGGTACTCATGTTCCGCATAATTAATTGTTATTCCCAGGTGCCCTGTCCCAGGTGCAGCTGGTGGAGTCCGGAGGGGGTGTGAAGAAGCCCGGAGACTCTCTCCGCCTCTCCTGCAAAGCCTCCGGGTTCACTTTCAGCAGCTATGGGATGAGCTGGGTCCGACAGGCTCCCGGGAAGGGGCTGGAGTGGGTCGCCCAGATTCACGGCTGTAGCATATAGGACAGTGACTCGGTAAAAGCGATTCACCGTCTCCAGAGATGACCCCAACAACCTGCTGTATCTGCAGATGACCGGCCTGAAGCCCGAGGACACCGCCCGGTCTCACTGAGCGAGAGACCCAGCGAGGGGAATCCCGACCGGGCTCACACAAAAACCCGAGCGGCAGAACCGCCCTTCTCCCGTGCGCCGCGCGGGGGCAGCACTTCCACAGACAGCCCAGCCCTGGGCACAGGAACGGGACCTACAGCCAGAGTGAAAAACAAATCCGTGCTCAGGTTTCAGAGCTCAATATCCACCTATAGAGCCAGAGACTCCTGGGACTGGAGGGGACCTCAGGAGGTCATCTCGTCCCGCCCCCTGCACTCATGGCAGGATTCAGTATCATCTAGACCATCCCTGACAGGTGTTTGTCCAACCTGCTCTTAAAAATCTTCCCTGATGGAGATTCCACAACCTCCCTGGAAATTGATTCCAGTGCTTAACCACCCTGCCAGTTAGGAAGTTTTTCCTAATATCAAACCTCCCTTGATGCAATTTAAGCGCAATGCTTCTTGTCCTATCCTCAGAGGTTAAAGAGAATAATTTGTCTCCCTCCTCCTTGTACTCCTCCTTTCACTAACTGTTATCACATCCCAGCAACCAGATGAATGTAACACAAACCTCCCCTCAGTTTTAACCCTTCTGTTCCCTGGCAATGTCTCTCCCGTTCCTTCCCAGAGCCCCGCTGGGTGCAGAGATCCCTCGTTTCATCTGTGAACCCCAATCTGGAGTGAGTCCTGTTCTGAATCCCTCTCCCCTCGGAGACCTGGTGCCTTGGCTCTCTTGGGGCCTGTCTCTGTGTCAGACTCATAGGACCCCTCCTGTCAGTGTAAAGAAGACAAGCACATTGAGGGATTGATCCAATGCCAATCAGAGACAACGGGATTCATCCTCTTGCCCTCCTTGGGGTTTGTATCACACCCAACAGATGGAGCGAATTTCTCATGGGGCCAAATCTTCAGCTAGTGTAAAGTATCTGCAACTGCTTTCACTAGACTCCTAGATATTAAGGTCAGAAGGGACCATTATGATTATCTAGTCTGACCTCCTGCACAATACTGGCCACAGAATCTCACTCACCCACTCCTGCAATAAATCTCTCATCAATGTCTGAGCTATTGAAGTCCTCAAATCAGAGTTTAAATACTTCTAGGTGCAGAGACTCCTCCAGCAAGTGATCCATGCCCCATGCTGCAGAGGAAGGAGGAAAACCCCCAGGGCCTCTTCCAATCTGACCTGGAAGAAAATTCCTTCCTGACCCCAAATATAGTGATCAGCTGAACCCTAAGCATGTGGGCAAGGTTTACCAGCCAGATACCCAGGAAAGAATTCTCTGTAGTAACTCAGATCCCACCCCATTTAACATCCCATCACAGGCCATTGGGCCTATTTACCATGAATGGTTACAGATCAATTAATTGCCAAAATCATGTTATCCCATCATACCATCTCCTCCATAAACTTATCGAGTTTAATCTTGAAGCCAGATAGGTCTTTTGCCCCCACTGCTTCCCTTGGAAGGCTGTTCCAGAACTTCACTCCTCTGATGGTGAGAAACCTTCGACTAATTTCAAGTCTAAACCTCCAGATGGCCAGTTTATATCCATTTCTTCTTGTGTCCACATTGGTACTAAGCTTCAATAATTCCTCTCCCTCCCTGGTATTTATCCTCTGATATCTTTATAGAGAGCAATCCTATCTCCCCGCAGCCTTCTTTTGGTTAGGCTAAACAAGCCAAGCTCCTTGAGTCTCCTTTCATAAGACAGGTTTTCCATTCCTCAGATCATCCTAGTAGCCCTTCTCTGTACCTGTTGCAGTTTGAATTCATCCTTCTTAAACATGGGAGACCAGAACTGCACACAGTATTCCAGGTGAGGTCTCACCAGTGCCTTGTATAACGGTACTAACACCTCCTGATCTCTACTGGAAATACCTCGCCTGATGCATCCCAAGACCACATTAGCTTTTTTCACAGCCATGTCACATTGGCAGCTCATAGTCATCCTGTGATCAACCAATACTCCAAGGTCCTTCTCCTCCTCTGCTACTTCTAATTGATGCATCCCCAGCTTATAACTAAAATTCTTGTTATTAATCCCTAAATGCATGACTTTACACTTCTCACTATTAAATTTCATCCTATTACTATTACTCCAGTTTACAAGGTCATCCAGATCCTCCTGTGTGATATCCCGGTCCTTCTGTAAATTGGCAATACCTTTGTATCATCTGCAAACTTCATTAGCACACTCCCACTTCTTGTGCTGAGGTCAGTAATAAAAAGATTAAATAAGATTGGTCCCAAAACCGATCCCTGAGGAACTCCACTGGTAACCTCCCTCCAGCCTGACAGTTCACCTTTCATTGTGACCCACTGTAGTCTCCCCTTTAACCAATTCCTTATCCACCTTTCAATTTTCATATTGATCCCCATCTTTTCCAAGTTAACTAATAATTCCCCATGTGGCACCGTATCAAATGCCTTACTGAAAACTAGGTAAATTAAATCCATTGAGTTTCCTTTGTCTAAAAAATCTGTTACTTTCTCAAAGAAGGAGATCAGTTTGGTTTGGCATGCTCTACCTTTTGTAAAACCATGTTGTATTTTGTCCCAATTACCATTAACCTCAATGTCCTTAACTACTTTCTCCTTCAAATTTTTTTTTCCAAGACCTTGCATACTACAGTTGTCAGACTAACAGGCTTGTAGTTATCTGGATCACTTTTCCCCCCTTTCTTAAAAATAGGAACTATGTTAGCAATTCTCCAGTCATACGGTACAACCCCTGAGTTTACAGATTCATTAAAAATTCTTGCTAATGGGCTTGCAATTCTATGTGCCAATTCCTTTAATATTCTTGGATGAAGATTATCTGGGCCCCCCGATTTAGTCCCATTAAATTGTTCGAGTTTTGCTTCTACCTCAGATATGGCAATATCTACCTCCATATCCTCATTTCCATTTGTCATGCTACCATTATCCCTAAGATCCTCATTAGCCTCATTAAAGACTGAGGCAAAGTATTAGTTTAGATATTGGGCCATGCCTAGATTATCCTTAAACTCCACTTCATCCTCAGTGTTTAGCGGTCCCATTTCTTCTTTCTTTGTTTTCTTTTTGTATGGCTGTAGACCCTTTTACTATTGGTTTTAATTCCCTTTGCAAGGTCCAACTCTACTTGACTTTTAGCCTTTCTCACTTTATCCCTACATGTTCTGGCTTCAATAAGGTAGCTTTCCTTGCTGATCCCTCCCATCTTCCACTCCTTGTAGGCTTTCTGCTTTTTCTTAATCACCTCTCTGAGATGTTTGCTCATCCAGCTTGGTCCTGCCTATGAATTTTTTCCCCTTTCTTGGGATGCAGGCTTCTGATAGCTTCTGCAGCTTTGACTTAAAGTAATCCCAGGCCTCCTCTGCCTTTAGATCCATAAGTTCTTCAGTCCAACCCACTTTCCTAACTAATTTCCTTAATTTTTCAAAGTCAGCCCTTTTGAAATCAAAAACCCCAGTTGCAGAGGAATCCATCAGCTATCGCATCTCGGAGAATCTGAGCCCTATTATTACTAGCACTTGTCCTCCAGTCTATATCTGGGAAGTTAAAGTCTCCTATGATCACGCAGTTTCCATTAGTATTTACTTCATTAAAAACATTAAAGAGGGCTCTATCCATATCCAAATTAGATCCTGGCGGTCTATAGCACACCCCAAGCACTATCCCAGGGGAGGCTCTAGTAATTTTCTTCCCCAATGTAATTTTTTCCCAGACAGACTCTGTCTTATCCATCCCATCGATACTTATTTCTTTACATTCTACCTTATCATTGATAGACAGTGCTACTCCACCACCTTTACCTTTATTTCGGTCTTTCCTAAACAGCACATACCCGTCAATACCTGAACTCCAGTCATGACGACTATTCCACCCTGTTTCTGTTATCCCTGTAATATCTGGTTTCATTTCCTGCACCAGTAGCTCTAGTTCCTCCATTTTGTTACCTAGCCTCCTCGCATTGGTGTACAAACATCTTAATTTTTGATGTTTGGCCTCGCTCACATTCTTTACCCGATTAGACACTGACATTCTACTGCCACTCTGACCTATTAGACTGGTACCCACACTGCCCTTCCTCCTTATGTCCATTCTCCTACCCACGGCTGTATCCTTTCTTACTTTGTTGTTTTCTTCCCTCTCAATGTTAAAATACGGCGTGGGGATTACCTGGACATCTCCCAACCATCTCCCACAAATTCCTAGTTTAAAGCTCTCTTAATTAGTTGTGCCAGCCTCCATCCTAGAAGTCTATTTCCTTCCCTTCTCAGATGAAGTCCATCCCGAGAGAACTGTCCTCTGTCCAAGAAGTCCTCCCAGTGGCCACACATCCCAACGCCCTCCTTATAGCACCACTGCCTGAGCCATCTGTGGATAGTCATAATCTTGTCACACCATTGTTGCCCTTCTCTAGGAACAGGCAGAATCCCACTGAAGATGACCTGAGCCTCGATTTCCTTAAGCATCTTCCCCAGCCTGACATAGTCTCCCTTGATATGTTCCAGCGAGAATCTATCGGTATCATTTATTCCCACATGAAGGAAGATCAGCGGATTCTTTCCCGCTCCCTTTAGGATCCTCTTCAAGTAGACTTAAGTTACTCCTGATTTACACTCACTGGGGATCTGGCTATAACCGTGCCTTGGTGGGTCACCTCTGAGAATACCAAATTCAGGACAAACTACTGAGAAATAGGGAAAATACACCCTAAAACTGGTAGTTATTATCTCATAAGATATACCAAACCAGCAACAAAAGTAAACTGATGTTTCACCACACCAGCTGACAAGAAGTCAGAAAAGCAGTTTCCTTAGCTTTTCCAGTGCTTGTATCACCACCAAAACCACTAGACCTAAAGATGAGTGGTTCTTTAAAACAATTTCATCAAATAAAATCCAGATAACGTCACACCCCCAACGCAAAATTGATGCAGGAAGGGGTGTCCCAGGCACTGCTGAATGCATCGCTGGATCTTCCCATTCTTAGTTCTGTATTACTACAGCTTCTAGCCCAAGAATAGAAGTGTTAGTGTATAACAGAAATCATAGAATCATAAAAGATCAGGGTTGGAAGAGCCCTCAGGAGGTCATCTAGTCCAACCCCCTGCTCAAAGCAGGACCAACACCAACTAAATCATCCCAGCCAAGGCTTTGTCAAGCCGGGCCTTAAAAACCTTTAAGGATGGAGATTCCACCACCTCCCTAGGTAACCCACTCCAGTGCTTCACCACCCTCCTAGTGAAATAGTGTTTCCTTATATCCAACCTAAACCTCCCGCACTGCAACTTGAGACCATTGCTTCTTGTTCTGTCATCTGCCACCACTGAGAACAGCCGAGCTCCATCCTCTTTGGAACCCCCCTTCAGGTAGCTGAAGGCTGCTATCAAATCCCTCCTCACTCTTCTCTTCTGCAGACTAAATAACCCCAGTTCCCTCAGCCTCTCCTCATAAGTCATGTGCCCCAGCCCCTTAATCATTGTCATTGCCCTCCGCTGGACTCTCTCCAATTTGTCCACATCCCTTCTGTAGTGGGGGGAACAAAACTGGACATAATACTCCATGTGTGTCCTCACCAGTGCCGAATAGAGGGGAATAATCACTTCCGTCCATCTGTTGGCAATGCTCCTACTAATACAGCCCAACTTGCCGTTGGCCTTCTTGGCAACGAGGGCACGCTGCTGACTGATATCCAGCTTCTCATCCACTTTAATCCCCAGGTATTTCTCTGCAGAACTGCTGCTTAGCCAGTTGATCCCCAGCCTGTAACAGTGCATGGGACTCTTCCTTCTGAAGTACAGGACTCTGCACTTGTCCTTTTTGAACCTCATCAGATTTGTTGTGGCCCAATCCTCCAATTTATCTAGGCCACTCTGGACCCTATCCCTACCCTCCAGTGTATCTACCTCTCCCCGCAGCTTAGTGTCATCTGAGAACTTGTAGAGGGTGCAATCCATCCCATCATCCAAATCATTGATAAAGATGTTGAACAAAACTGGTCCCAGGACCGACCCCTGGGGCACTCTGCTTGCTACCGGCTGCCAACTAGACATCAAGACATTGATTATTACCCACTGAGCCCGACAATCTAGCCAGCTTTCTATCCACCTTATAGTCCATTCATCCAATCCATACTTTTTTTAACTTGCTGGCAAGAATACTGTGGGAGACCGTATCAAAAGCTTTGCTAAAGTCAAGATTTATCACATCCACTGCTTTCCCCATATTCACAGAGCCAGTTATCTCATTATAGAAGGCAATCAGGTTGGTCAGGCATGACTTACCCTTGGTTAATCCATGTTGACTGTTTCTGATCACCTTCCTCTCCTCCAAGTTCTTCAAAATGGATTCCTTGAGGACCTGCTCCATGATTTTGCCAGGGACTGAAGTGAGGCTGACCTGTCTGTAGTTCCCCGGGTTCTCTTTCTTCCCTTTTTAAAATTTGGGCACTATATTTGCCTTTTTCCAATCATTCGGGACCTTCCCCTATTGCCACAAATTTTCAAAGAGAATGGCCAATGTCTCTGCAATCACATCAGCCAACTCCCCCAGCACCCTCGGATGCATTAGATCTGGACCCAGGGACTTCTGCATGTCCAGCTTTTCTAAATAGTCCTTAACCTGTTCTTTCACCAGTGAGGGCTGCTCACCTCCTCCCCATACTGTGTTGCCCAGTGCAGCAGTCTGGGAGCTGACCATGTTTGTGAAGACCGAGGCAAAAAAAGCATTGAGTACTTCAGCTTTTTCCACATCTTCTGTCACTGTGTTGCCTCCCCCATTCAGGAAGGGTCCCACACATTCCTTGACCTTCTTCTTGTTGCTAACATACCTGTAGAAACCCTTCTTGTTCCCCTTCACATCTCTTGCTAGCTGCAATTCCAATTGTACCTTGGCCTTCCTGATTACACCCCTGCATGCTCTAGCAATATATTTATACTCCTCCCTCATTGTCTGTCCAAATTTCCACTTCTTGTGAGCTTCCTTTTTGCTTTTAAGTTCCCTGAAGATTTCACTGTGAAGCCAAGCTGGTCACCTGCCATATTTGCTATTCTTTCCGCACATCGGGATGGTTTGTTCCTGCGCCTCACTAAGGCTTCTTTAAAATACAGCCAGCTCCCTTGGACTCCTTTCCCCCTCATATTAGCCTCCCAGGGGATCCTTAAGTTCCTTAAGGGAGTCTAAGTCTGCTTTTCTGAAGTCCAGGGTCCATATTTTGCTACTCTCCTTTCTTCCTTTCGTGAGGATCCTGAACTCGACCATCTCATGGTCACTGCTGCCTACGTTGCCTCCCACTTCTACTTCCCCTACCAATTCTTCCCTGTTTGTGAGCAGCAGGTCAAGAGGAGCACGGTCCCTAGTCGGTTGCTCCAGCACTTGTACCAGGAAGTTGTCCCCAACACTCTCCAAAAACTTCCTGGATTGTCTGTGCACTGCAGTATTGCTCTCCCAGCAGATGTTAGGGTGATTGAAGTCCCCCATTAGTACCAGGGCCTGTAATCTGGAAACTTCACTTAGTTGTCTGAAGAAAGCCTCGTCTACCTCATCCTTCTGATCCAGTGGTCTATAGCACACGCCCACCACGACAACACCCTTGTTGCTCTCGCCTCTAAACTTAACCCAAAGACTCTCAACAGGCTTTTCTCCATTTTCAGACTGGAGATCTGAGCATACAATGCAACTCCTCCTCCTTTCCTCCCCTGCCTGTCCTTCCTGAAGAGTTTATACCCATCCGTGACAGTGCTTCAGTCATGTGAACTGCCCCACCAAGTTTCTGTTATTCCAATCACATCATAGTTCCTTGATTGTGCCAGGACTTCCAATTCTTCCTGCTTGTTTCCCAGGCTTCTTGCTTTCATGTACATGCACCTAAGATAACTAGCCAAATGGCTTATCAAAATCATGTTTGACTAAAACAGGATGTTTCTTTGTAAAGTTCATTATGGAAGTAACAAGGTGATTGAATTTCTTTACAAACCCAAGGTAAAACTTGGTTAGACCAATAGTAGATTGGATCTGCTCTTGCAGCATGATTCCTGTACGTTTCATGTGATCTTGCCCTAAGCTAATGAAAATAGCTAATTTATTTATACAAGTTCTGGCAAATGTTTGAAACTCAATTCATATCAAGTCAATGTAGATATTAATGTTCTCCAAAGTGTAGTGTAGGAATCTTGGCATTTAGTCATGGAAGCAAGATGGTAACATGCCTCAGTTTCCCTTTTCATACAGCACATTAGGTCTGCAATGTCTTTTCTCCTGTGTACAGTTTCAAGACTAGTTACAGGCACTACCTGTGAAATATCAATATCACAAGGTCTTTTAACATAAAGTGTGCTCTTATGTATCACTTCCAACATGTTCAAAGGTTTTTCCAAAAGATTAGGCACGTTGTACATTTTCACAGTTTTTGGTATCTGCAAAACATTAGTCACAAGAGTTAACATTAGCATTAATATGAACATTAAATTTATTACAAGTGTACATTTCCAATCATTTTTGTCATGCCACGCCTTTGGCTCAGTACCATTGGGGTTTTGACATTTTAGGGTTAACCGGTGACTTTTATTTGAAAGGTTTAGTCTTTCCCTTCCTCCCCTGTTCTGGGGGGGGGGGGGGGGGGGGGAAGGCAGGTGTCAAAATCTCAGCTCTTTTGTGTAACAGAATCCGTTATCTGGCTGAGTGTTTCCTCTTTGCTAAGGCCTATGGGCAAGTCTTTCTCCCCCTGTCTGTCAGGCAATTTGCATCAGCACAGATATTAGTTTGTTGACTGGTTTTCAGATTCTTAACTAATAACAATTCCAAGGCTGGACTCTGTCTTAAAGAGATACCATCCATTTTCAGCAGCATGTTAGACCCAAGGTTCTTTTGTCCTTCCATTACCAACCTCTGCTTCCACATGGAATCAGATGTTAGGTTCACTAAGAGACTGAAAGATATATCTAAAGTATTTAGAGATGAAATTTTGCCTGCTATCCCCTGTATTCTCAAGAGATTAACTTCACCGCTGTCTTGGTCTGTAGATTCAGCTACGCAGTCTTCTCTCCGAACCTGAGACACAGACTCTTCCCTCCAAGAGTCAACATGATGACATTCCTGTTCCAACTACATTGTTTCCCCAACAGGCTGGCCAAGCTCAGTCACTTGGTTATAGGGCTGTTCAACATCCCAAACAATTTTTATTCCATCTGAGACCTTTTAGGCTATCCACACTGGATTTTTCAAAAGCAAGCTCATGGATCCATACATATCTGAAAGACTCTGGCAGTTAGGAACTGAAACTCCCTTAATCAAATCACTTCCACACCTCTCAGTTACAGCAAACTGCTCACAAAATCTACCATGGCAAAAACTGCCATGAGGATTCTTCTCCTTAGGAGCTTCTTTAAGCAACAATCCCCCTTTATCTTGCTCCACAGACGCATTGCTCTGCTGAGCCACAATCAACTCCTTCTGAATTTCATTTAAACCCAGAATCACCTCTGGCCCATCTACAGGAGTTTTATACAACCCCCTTTCAGGCAAGCTGCTAGACTCCATAGTTAAAAGGTTAGAGGCGCTCTCTTTCCCTTTGCAGCCCTTCTTGCTGGCAACACTGCAAGTTACCAAGCTCACACACACAAGCTTTGGAATTATTTCCTTCGTGTTAAAATTGTCCACACTGTCAGTGGGTAGCACAGTCAAATCATCTTCATGCTCTCCTGGTGCCCTGGTCATGATATCAACCTGGTTAAACAGAGTTGCCAAACCCCCAGCAACACACGAGAACAGGCAAAATAGAAGCCCCAGAATCGCCTGGTCCCTTGTTAAGACACTAGCTCCTATCTATCCATCCCCATCCACCCCATCATCTATCTATCTATCTATCTATCTATCTATCTATCTATCCATCCCCATCCACCCCATCATCTATCTATCTATCTATCTATCCATCCCCATCCACCCCATCATCTATCTATCTATCTATCTATCCATCCCCATCCACCCCATCATCTATCTATCTATCTATCTATCCCCATCCACCCCATCATCTATCTATCTATCCATCCCCATCCACCCCATCATCTATCATCTATCTATCTACCTATCCCCATCCACCCCATCATCTATCTATCTATCTACCTATCTATCTATCTATCTATCTATCCTCATCCACCCCCTCTATCTATCTATCTATCTATCTATCTATCCCCATCCACCCCCTCTATCTATCTATCTATCTACCTATCTATCTATCCCCATCCACCCCATCATCTATCTATCTATCTATCTACCTATCTATCTATCCCCATCCACCCCATCATCTATCTATCTATCTATCTATCTATCTATCCTCATCCACCCCCTCTATCTATCTATCTATCTATCTATCCCCATCCACCCCCTCTATCTATCTATCTATCTATCTATCTATCCCCATCCACCCCATCATCTATCTATCTATCTGTCTATCTATCTGTCTATCTATCTATCCCCATCCACCCCATCATCTATCTATCTATCTATCTATCTATCTATCTATCTGTCCTTAATTCTCTAGTTACGGGTCTTCCTCCTTGTCTTGGATCCCCAGCCCCAGACAGTGTGACCGCTCGGGGAAGGAGTTGCTGTTTCTTATAAGGAAGTGGATATGCAAATAAAGGTGTCAGTTTCCTGTTTAAATCTGAGCCTCTCTCTGGCCAGGCTACACCCAGATTCACAATCCGCGGCCCCCTGTGTCTGTCCAGTTACCAGCCAATTCGGTGAGAACTTTCCCCTCCAGCACCAGGGAAAATGAGGCTTTGGCTCCACTTTGTTCTCATTATAGCAGCTTTGGAAGGTAATTTTCCCCCTAAATGCATTGCAGCGGCAGAGGAAGATTGCATTATTGCTATGGGTACTCATATAATTTATAACATGGTTTATTCCCAGGTGTCCGCTCGCAGATCCAGCTGGTGGAGTCTGGAGGGGATGTGAAAAAGCCTGGAGACTCTCTCCGCCTCTCCTGCAAAGCCTCCGGCTTCACCTTCAGCAGCTACCACATGAGCTGGGTTCCCCTAGGCTCCCGGAAAGGGGCTCGAGTGGGTCGCTCTTATAAGCACCGGTGGGAGTACTTACTACCTCGATTCAGTGAAAGGGCGATTCACCATCTCCAGGGATAACGCCAAGAGTGAGCTGTATCTGCAAATGACCGGCCTGAAGCCCAAGGACACCGCCCGGTATCACTGTGCGAGAGACACAGTGGGGGAAGCCGGTCTGAGCTCAGACAAAAGCCTTCCCCTGCAGTAATGAGAGAAGTAGTCTGGTGTTGGGGGCGCCCAAGCTCTATAAGTGAAAATGAGATCAGTTCTGGGAAAGGGGCTAGCAACAACAAACCCTTTTTATTCTTATTATTGTTCCTCCTCCTTAATTTTACCGAAGGTGAAGGAGTTGACACCTTTCCACAAAGACAGAACGTTCTTTTTTGGGACCCTTCCTCTTTCTTTCCTCTGCCGGGGACAAATTCTGAACCCACCGCCAGTCTCCCGGATAGTCACAGATGCATAGACTTCCAAGCCGGAAAGGAGCAGTATGATAAACTAGTTTGACCTCCGGCATAACACAGACCATAGAGCCTCAATCTGGTTCATTCGGGTTCAGTCTAGCGCCCTCTTAGTATCAGCCCGGTCAGTGACACGTTCTAGCAGAAAGACCCTGAACTCTCAGATTTGGGCACCAGTCTACACCAAGTTTGTTTGTTTGTTTGTTTGATTTTTCCCCTTTGGTTAGTTGAATACTTTTCCCACCAAAGCTGGCTTTTCTGGCACAAGAAACATTTTCCTAGGAGAAAAAAAATCCTGGGTTAAACGAATAAATAAATAACTCAAAACTATTCATTTTCTGGTTTAAATAACAATACAAGAAGGGGGTCAGTGAGAGAAAGAGAGGGAAGGCTGCAGAGGCCCCTTCTCCCGTCCGCCACCAGGGGCAGCAATGAGCAAAGAGCACAGCCCAGCCGGGGGGACAAGACGGAAAAGGGGCACCAGAGGTTGGGAAACATCATTTTCCAACTCTGCACCTACAGAAACTGCTGCTTTGGACATAGGACCCGCCGGTGCCCTTTGACTCCGCCTCGCCTGTAAAGTCTCCGGGTTCCACTTCAGCGCTGGGTCCGTCTGGAGCGGGTCTCCAGGGCAGAGTCCATGGGAAAGAGTTCACACGACACCGATTCAGCGAAACAAGGGCCATTCATTGCCTCCCGAGACAATCCCAATAACCGGCTGTATTTACAAACGAGCAGCCGGAGACCCGAGGACACAGGCCGGAATCACTGTGTGAGAGACTAGACCAGAGTCACAAAGTCCATCACCAAAACCAACGGTGGGTTCACACCGTGTTTGGGTTTTAAAATGGGCAAACCTAAGAAAACACAGGAATTAACCGCAATAGTCAACGTTATGCCAAAGGCACCGATTTGTGCTCAGTTTTATTGTACAGAATGGAGAAGATGAAATATTTAGAATTTGATTGAACGTCCCGAGGACTGTATAAAATCGTTTCATGTTCTAGATTCCTTTGCTTCTTGCAGGGATCATTGCTCTGGAGCTACCAATGCAGGAAATATAAGCAGTAATGAAGCACATAAAGTTCAGTGACAAATGCCCCTAAGGAATGTTATCATTGTTGGAGACATCTATCTATCTATCTATCCAATGTATGTGAATGAGTTTGGGGAGATGAAAGGGAACATGAGTGGTAATGGGAATGGAAATCTGTGTTTCAGCGTGAATGCTTATACTTGTCTGAATGGAAGTGGGAATGGAAATACTTTTGTTCTTTTTGTTGTTATCCCTCAATATTACATCACGGGGATGTTGTGAAAACATGTAGCGTTCCTATCACACAAGTTCTTTAAACACAACCAGGAGAAAACGTCTGTCTGCACTTTATTGCTAATTAATAATTAACGAAGTAAATGATCTTGATGATGATGCTCAGCGGTGATAGATTTGGTGCTGGTTGTGGTCCCAGTGCCCAGGGTCTCCAGAAGCCGGGAATGGGCGACAGGGGACGGATCACTGGGTGATTCCCTGTTCTGTTCGTTCCCTCTGGGGCACCTGGCGTTGGCCACTGCCGGGAGACAGATACTGGACTAGACGGACCTTTGGTCTGACCCAGTCTGGCCGTTTTATGTTCTTAATTATAGTCTAGGATCCCATAGTCCTAGGCACGGTAAAAACACAGACCATAAAACTTCTCTCAGTCCCACCGAGTTTGCAATCCGAGTGTAAATGGAAAGTGGAGTGTGACTGGGAACAGGAATATAAAGAGGAATATAAATATCAGCCGTGGATCATAATCTTCCTTCACTGGTGCCTGAATCCTCCCTCGACTCTCCCCTCAAGAAAATTTCTCAGACACGCCACTCTCGGCCCTCTAATGTCAGGGAGGCTCCTCTGCAAAACCTTAACTCTGTCCTCAGACTCCCCCCCCCCCCGCCCAGCTTCTCCCACCTGCACCCACAGGCGGGTCCCCAGACCTGGTCCAAAGCACGAGCCAGGCTTGCTAAGGTTACTTTCCTTGTGTCATGGATCATGTCAATGTATCTGGTCACTACTGGGAAGGGAAAGGGGCTTCCCTCCCAAATCCCTCCGAGCGTCATGGGAAATCTTCCCTCTCCAGCGGGGGGCCCAGACGAATGGATCCCTGGGACAAGACCCACCGCCACCAGACACTGACCCCACTGACCGGACATTGCATATCCCTTGTGCGCGTGGAACTGGGCTTCAAAGCTGATAATCCTCACACACACACACCCCGCCCAATCCACAATATCACATGACAGTAGTCAGACCCTTAGTTCCTATGTGAGGAAATACAGTCACTGCAGGGAGCTGTTCATTCCTCCCAGGTGTGCAAAAGTGTCAGGAGGACCCCAGCACCCTGCGCCCGGCGCTGCACAGACACTCCGGACGGGACACTCTGACTCCTGCAGCCGGAGCCCTGGGGCGAGTCAATCCGATCACTGACAGCAGGAGCGTGTGTCTCTTATAAAAAGGGGCATGCAAATGAGGGAGACAGTTTCCTCTTTAAATCTCTGCCTCCCTCTGCCCAGGCTGCACCCGGAGTCACAATCCGCAGCCCCCTGGGTCGGTGCAGTCACCAGCCAGTCCCCTGAGAACTTTCCCCTCCAGCACCCGGCAAAATGGGATTTTTGCTCCTTGTCATTGTCGCTGTAGCAGCTTTGGAAGGTATTTTCCTCCTCTGAAGACCTGGCAGAGTTAGGAGAATATTGTGTTCTCGCTGTTTTTATACCGATATTAATGGCCTGTCTTTATTCCCAGGTGTCCGGTCCCAGACGCTGGTGGAGTCCGGAGGGGGTGTGAAGAAGCCCGGAGACTCTCTCCGCCTCTCCTGCAAAGCCTCCGGGTTCACCTTCAGCAGCGCCTACATGAGCTGGGTCCGCCAGGCTCCCGGGAAGGGACTGGAATGGGTCGCTTATATAAGCACCGGTGGGGGTACTATATACTACCTCGATGCAGTGAAAGGGCGATTCACCATCTCCAGGGATAACGCCAAGAGTGAGCTGTATCTGCAAATGACCGGCCTGAAGCCCGAGGACACCGCCCGCTATTACTGTGCGAGAGACACAGTGACACCAAACCGGTTTGTGATCGTACAAAAACCCAGGCTGCGGAATCGCCCTTCTCCCGGCGGCCGCGCGGGGGCAGCAGCGACACCCCCCGCTTCGGGCTCGGGCAGGAGACCCGGCACCCGGGGAACGGGACACAAACCTCCCGCCAGTTTAACCCTTCCGTTCCCGGACTCTGAATGGCCCATTTCCCTACCCCAGAGATGGAGGGCGGGGTGTGGAAATGGGCCATGCAGGGTGCGGGCGGGGCTGGGGGCAGAGATCACCCGGCGCCGGAATAAACCCCGCTCCGCTGAGCCCGGGGATGGGGCACCGCCGGGACTTTCCAAAGAGACTCGAGCATTTTTTCCATCCATTTGACAGCTGGAAATCACAGCCCTGGTGTAAACGGTGCAACTCAGGATCCTGCCCACAATACAGTGCCCCCATGTCACAGAGTCACCATGGAGATAAAAGGCCCCGCCCCTCAGCCCCGATGGCCTCGCTCAGCCCAGCGCTGGCCCGCAGGGCATTGGGGACAGTCGGGGGCGAAGGGCTGTGGACAGGGACACGGTGGGATTTCATGGGGTCGCTCAGGGGGAGGTGGCAGAGCTCCTGAGAGAGCTCCTGGGCTGGGGGGAGGAGGAAGTATCGTGAATCACATCTGGAATTTCCAAAGGGTAAAGTCAAGGGGAATTAGATACCCCATTACCTAAGTCCCCTTCAAAAATGTCAATCAACATTCCAGTAAGCCCTGCTCCAAACCCCACTCAGACCAAGGGAAGTCCTTCCCTTGCCTTTAGTGACCTTTGCATCAGGCCCATAAAGCACAATATTCCCCAATATCTCCAGAAAATGTCAGAAACATCATCATTCCTTTACAGGCCACTAGACTGAAGAGACAATTCAGCGAAAATATGCTGTTGATGCTGGATAAAGTGCTCATGGTGTCTCGGCATTAGCTGTCCAGACCCCTCCTTGTGTCCTAGCTATGCAAGTGCAGAGCTATTAAAGGACTTAGGTACGGCATTAAGGATAAGCATTTGCATATCTTTTTTTTTTTTTTTTTTAAATAAGCCAATTTGGAGTTCGAGCCCTCAAGCAATCTTAGGTATTCATATTGTCCCCATCACCGTACAGTTTGAGCATTTAGGGCAGGGGTGGGCAATTTTTTTGGCCCAAGGGCCACATAGGAAGGCCGGGCAGGGAGAGCTGTGCCTCCCCAAACAGCCCGGCCCCCACCCCCTATCCACCTCTGGCCCCTGACTGCCCCCCTCAGAACCTGCGACCCATCCACCCCCCCCCCCAGTCCTTCTCCCCTGAAGCCTATCCACTGCCCTGAAGCCTATCCACCCCCCTGCCCCCTGACAGGCCTCCTGGGACTCCCACCCCTTATCCAATCCCCCCTGCTCTCTGTCCCCTGACTGCCCCCTGGAACCCTCTGGCCCTTATCCAACCCCCTGGCTCCCCGCGCCCTAACTCTGCCGCTCAGAGCAGCAGGAGCTCACAGCCACGCTGCCCATGCTGCCCAGCAGGGGCGGTGGGCCAGAGCCCTTGAGATGCGGTGCACTGGGGCTGCGGGCTAGCCTCCCTGGCCGGGAGCTCAGGGGCCAGATGTAGCCCACAGGCCATAATTTGCCCACCTCTGATTTAGGGTAACAAGAAAACATTTTACAAATACATTAGAAGCAAGGGGAAGATGAAGGACAGGGAAGGACCACTGCTCAATGAGGAGGGAAACACAGTCACAAGAAAATGCAGGAATTGTCCAAGTATTAAATGCCAATTTGTTCAGGTTTTCTCCAAGGAGGTTAGCAGTTATCAGAGGACTAACAGTGAACATCAGTGTAAATGGGGTAGGATCTGAGCCTAAAATAGGGAAACAACAAGTTAAGAATTACTGAGACAAGTTAGACGTCCTCAAGTCAGCAAGGCCAGATGAAATACACCAGAGAATACTTAAGGAACTGACCAAAGAGATCTTAGCCATTAACAATTATTTTTCAGAACTCTCGGAGGACAGGAGAGATCCCAGAGGACTGGAAGAGGGCAAGTGCTACCTATCAATAAAAAGCAGAATAAGGGCAACCCAGGAATTATAAACCATTAAATTTAACTTCTGTACCCGGAAAGAATGGAGCAAATAATCAATTTGTAAGCACCTAGAAAATAAGGTGACAAAGAACAAATCACGTCAAACCCACCTCATATTCTCCTTTGACAGGGTAACAAGACGAGGGGATGGGGGCGGGTAGAAGAACAGTGGATGTGGTATATCTCCACTTTAGTCAGACATTTCATACAGTCTCAGATCACCTTCTCATCAGCAAACCAGGGAAATATAGACTGGTGATCCTATTATAAGGTAGGTGCAGAATGAGTTAGAAAATGTTCTCAGAGAGTAGTTATCAACGATTCACAGTCAAGCTGGGAGGGAATATTGAGAAGAGTCCCACAAGGATCTGTCCTGGGTCCACTTCTATTCAATAGCCCCATAAATGACTTGGATAATGGCAGAGAGAGTACATTATAAAGTTTGCAGTATACCAATCTGGGAGGGGTTGCAAGCACTTCAGAGACCAGGATTAGAATTCAACATGAACTTGACAAACCAGAGACATGGTCTGAAATACATAGGCTGCCTCCACACTCACTGTCAGTGTAGCTAAACCCGGCAGCAAAAGGCTCTGGCAGGGGGAGGTAGCAGTAAATTCCTTCCTGACCCCAAATATCAGCCAGTTGGACCTTGAGCCTGTGGGCAAGACCCACCAGCCAGACCCCTGGGAAAGAGTTCTCTGTAGTAACTCTGAGCCCTCCCCACCTAGTGTCCCATCACTGGCCATTGGAGATATTTGCTACCAGCAGTTGTCGATGTGCCTACAATGGCATGTGGCCATCTCGTCATACCACCACCCACGTTATATAAATGATTCAAGCTCAGTCTTGAACCCAGTTGGGTTTTTTCCCCCTTTCTAGCATTAATTCTGACTGAGATTTAATAAAAAAAAAAAAAAGCCACCTAAAGGCATTTAGATTCCTGGTTTATATTAGGAAGAAAGGCAGTTTTGGAAATCTTAACCCAAGTAAACTGGAAACCTTTCCCTATTGTTACCTCCTCTTCCCTCTCTCCTGCCCCTTTGTTTGCTGCCTGGCTTTAAAGGCTTTTTGAACTACCTCATGCAAATTAAGTAAGGCTATTGCTTTTTTAAGAGCCAGGGAACATCTCCTTCTCAGACACACACCAAATTCCCTACTTTGTGCTGTGTATCTTCATCTGTTCCATTGGAATTCTGATTCAAAAATAAATACCATGCGTTTCATTTTTCTTTCCATGCTGGCAGCTTTCTCAGGTAAGAGCTTCAGAGGCACCTGGGATAAAAGAAGGAAACATATGCTGCCAAAATGAACGTTCAGTTCAATCTTTGATTCTCCAGAGCACTGAAGAACCTGCTTAGATGCTTTGCGGAATTACGGCCTAGATCTTTAATATTTGTCTATTTACAGGTGTCTGGTCACAAATCCAGTGAAGCCCATCTGGAGCAGAAGTTAAACAGCCAGGAGACTCTGCAAAACTCTCCTGTCAAGTGTCTGGCTACACGTACACTAGCCACGGTAGGCACTGGGCACGGAGGTCTGCGGGGAAAGGACTGGAATGGGCGTCTTCAATTATCAACGGGGCTGGTGACACCACATACTACACAGACTCGGTTAAAGAGCGATTCACCATCTCCAGAGACAACACCCAGAACCTGCTGTTCTTGCAAATGGATGGGCTGAAGCCGGAGGACACAGCTGTGTGTTACTGTGCCAGACGGGGTGAACACAGGGTCGGAGAACGTACCCTTGTTCACTCAAAAACTCCTCAGTGGGAGATTCCAGGTCATCTCTCCACCAGATGGCAGCAGTGTCCCACATTAGGAGAGGCCAGGGAAAGACCTAACCACAGCTCAGAATGACACCTGTCCTGTATGCAGGGTCATCTCTTAATGACAGCACTGGTTAAAACACCATTCGTGGGGCTAATGCGAGAATGCTTTTCTCTCCAGCTGAAAATTTCAACTCTCTTTTTGTTGAAATTTTCTGCAAAAAACTTCAACTTTCTGTCAATGAAAAGGTTTATTTAATTTTGAGGAAAGCAGACACTTTCTGGAAACATCTTGGTTTAGCCAAAACCCCAATTCTCTTAAAGTTTGGATGGAAAGTTTTGGGCCAGGCCTAATTATTTGCCCTTTTTCAATAGAAGGAGTCTGCTTCAGTAAGGCAAGGAGTGGACAGACAGACATGTTTAGCAAAAAGAAAAGGAGTACTTGTGGCACCTTAGAGACTAACCAATTTATTTGAGCATGAGCTTTCGTGAGCTACAGCTCACTTCATCAGATGTTTAGATTATTCTTACCTCCTCTTCCTACTCCCCCAGACCTACCCCTTACTTTGTGTCCTTCCCCTCTTGCATCTTTCCTTTGACCAAGTCCCTGATCCTTCAAGTGGAAGTCAACAGGGCTCCAGAATTTAGAGCATCTTGAAGGGTTGAGATAAAGGCCCTGATTCAGCAAAGCACTCTGCTTCACATTTCCAGAGGAGTCTAAAGGTCCGTATCCAGGGGGATAAAAGCCCTGTGGCATGACTGTGTCTGTGCTGGATCAGCTGGCTGGGGCCAAGGGACTAAAAATTGCTGTGTAGACATTCGGGCTGGGGCTGGAGCCTGAGCTCTGGGATCCTCCATCCTCACAGGGTCCCAGAGCTCAGGCCCAGCCTAAGCCTGAATGTGGAAACAGCCATTTTTAGCTGCTTGGCCGCAGCCAGCTGACCCAGGCCAGCAGCGGGTTTATCCCTGTGTAGACAAACCCCAACAGAGTGAGAAACCCAGATCCTATTGAACATAATCCTTTATCCTTCTTCCTAGAGCCTGCGGACTATGTGGCTCTAGGAAGAAGGATAAAGGAGTTGGAGGCGCAAGTGGTGTTCTCGTCCATCCTCCCCGTGGAAGGAAAAGGCCTAGGTAGGGAGCGTCGAATCGTGGAAGTCAACGAATGGCTACGCAGGTGGTGTCAGAGAGAAGGCTTTGGATTCTTCGACCATGGGATGGTGTTCCAAGAAGGAGTGCTAGGCAGAGACGGGCTCCACTTAACGAAGAGAGGGAAGAGCATCTTCGCGAGCAGGCTGGCTAACCTAGTGAGGAGGGCTTTAAACTAGGTTCACCGGGGGAAGGAGACCAAAGCCCTGAGGTAAGTGGGAAAGCGGGATACCAGGAGGAAGCACAGGCAGGAATGTCTGTGAGGGGAGGGCTCCTGCCTCATACTGGGAATGAGGGGCGATCAACAGGTTATCTCAAGTGCTTATATACAAATGTACAAAGCCTTGGAAACAAGCAGGGAGAACTGGAGGTCCTGGTGATGTCAAGGAACTATGACGTGATCGGAATAACAGAGACTTGGTGGGATAACTCACATGACTGGAGTACTGTCATGGATGGTTATAAACTGTTCAGGAAGGACAGGCAGGGCAGAAAAGGTGGGGGAGTAGCACTGTATGTAAGGGAGCAGTATGACTGCTCAGAGCTCCGGTACGAAACTGCAGAAAAACCTGAGTGTCTCTGGATTAAGTTTAGAAGTGTGTGCAACAAGAGTGATGTAGTGGTGGGAGTCTGCTATAGACCACCGGACCAGGGGGATGAGGTAGATGAGGCTTTCTTCCGGCAGCTCACGGAAACTACTGGATCGCATGCCCTGATTCTCATGGGTGACTTTAATTTTCCTGATATCTGCTGGGAGAGCAATACAGCGGTGCATAGACAATCCAGGAAGTTTTTGGAAAGCGTAGGGGACAATTTCCTGGTGCAAGTGCTAGAGGAGCCAACTAGGGGGGGCGCTTTTCTTGACCTGCTGCTCACAAACTGGGTAGAATTAGTGGGGGAAGCAAAAGTGGATTGGAATCTGGGAGGCAGTGACCATGAGTTGGTTGAGTTCAGGATCCTGACACAGGGAAGAAAGGTAAGCAGCAGGATACGGACCCTGGACTTCAGGAAAGCAGACTTTGACTCCCTCAGGGAACGGATGGCCAGGATCCCCTGGGGGACTAACTTGAAGGGGAAAGGAGTCCAGGAGAGCTGGCTGTATTTCAAGGAATCCCTGTTGAGGTTACAGGGACAAACCATCCCGATGAGTCGAAAGAATAGTAAATATGGCAGGCGACCAGCTTGGCTTAATGGTGAAATCTTAGCGGATCTTAAACATAAAAAAGAAGCTTACAAGAAGTGGAAGGCTGGACATATGACCAGGGATGAGTATAAAAATATTGCTCGGGCATGTAGGAATGTTATCAGGAGGGCCAAATCGCACCTGGAGCTGCAGCTAGCCAGAGATGTCAAGAGTAACAAGAAGGGTTTCTTCAGGTATGTTGGCAACAAGAAGAAAGCCAAGGAATGTGTGGGCCCCTTACTGAATGAGGGAGGCAAACTAGTGACAGAGGATGTGGAAAAAGCTAATGTACTCAATGCTTTTTTTGCCTCTGTTTTCACTAACAAGGTTAGCTCCCAGACTGCTACGCTGGGCATCACAAAATGGGGAAGAGATGGCCAGCCCTCTGTGGAGATAGAGGTGGTTAGGGACTATTTAGAAAAGCTGGACGTGCACAAGTCCATGGGGCCGGACGAGTTGCATCCGAGAGTGCTGAAGGAACTGGCGGCTGTGATTGCAGAGCCATTGGCCATTATCTTTGAAAACTCGTGGCGAACCGGGGAAGTCCCGGATGACTGGAAAAAGGCTAATGTAGTGCCAATCTTTAAAAAAGGGAAGAAGGAGGATCCTGGGAACTACAGGCCAGTCAGCCTCACTTCAGTCCCTGGAAAAATCATGGAGCAGGTCCTCAAAGAATCAATCCTGAAGCACTTGCATGAGAGGAAAGTGATCAGGAACAGCCAGCATGGATTCACCAAGGGAAGGTCATGCCTGACTAATCTAATCGCCTTCTATGATGAGATTACTGGTTCTGTGGATGAAGGGAAAGCAGTGGATGTATTGTTTCTTGACTTTAGCAAAGCTTTTGACACGGTCTCCCACAGTATTCTTGTCAGCAAGTTAAGGAAGTATGGGCTGGATGAATGCACTACAAGGTGGGTAGAAAGCTGGCTAGATTGTCGGGCTCAACGGGTAGTTATCAATGGCTCCATGTCTAGTTGGCAGCCGGTATCAAGTGGAGTGCCCCAAGGGTCGGTCCTGGGGCCGGTTTTGTTCAGTATCTTCATAAATGATCTGGAGGATGGTGTGGATTGCACTCTCAGCAAATTTGCGGATGATACTAAACTGGGAGGAGTGGTAGATACGCTGGAGGGGAGGGATAGGATACAGAAGGACCTAGACAAATTGGAGGATTGGGCCAAAAGAAATCTGATGAGGTTCAATAAGGATAAGTGCAGGGTCCTGCACTTAGGACGGAAGAACCCAATGCACAGCTACAGACTAGGGACCGAATGGCTAGGCAGCAGTTCTGCGGAAAAGGACCTAGGGGTGACAGTGGATGAGAAGCTGGATATGAGTCAGCAGTGTGCCCTTGTTGCCAAGAAGGCCAATGGCATTTTGGGATGTATAAGTAGGGGCATAGCGAGCAGATCGAGGGACGTGATCGTTCCCCTCTATTCGACATTGGTGAGGCCTCATCTGGAGTACTGTGTCCAGTTTTGGGCCCCACACTTCAAGAAGGATGTGGATAAATTGGAGAGAGTCCAGCGAAGGGCAACAAAAATGATTAGGGGTCTGGAACACATGAGTTATGAGGAGAGGCTGAGGGAGCTGGGACTGTTTAGCCTGCAGAAGAGAAGAATGAGGGGGGATTTGATAGCTGCTTTCAACTACCTGAAAGGGGGTTCCAAAGAGGATGGCTCTAGACTGTTCTCAATGGTATCAGATGACAGAATGAGGAGTAATGGTCTCAAGCTGCAGTGGGGGAGGTTTAGATTGGATATTAGGAAAAACTTTTTCACTAAGAGGGTGGTGAAACACTGGAATGCGTTACCTAGGGAGGTGGTAGAATCTCCTTCCTTAGAGGTTTTTAAGGTCAGGCTTGACAAAGCCCTGGCTGGGATGATTTAACTGGGAATTGGTCTTGCTTCGAGCAGGGGGTTGGACTAGATGACCTTCTGGGGTCCCTTCCAACCCTTATATTCTATGATTCTATGATTCTATGATAAGAGCTGCCATTATGGTTCAGACCATGGTCCGCATTGCCCAGTATCCTGTCTGACAGTGGCCTATACCAGAGCTTCAGGGGGAGTGAACGTAACAGGGCAATTCTGTAGTGCTTCATCCCTGTCTTCCACTCCCAGCTTCAGGTCGTCAGAGGTTTAGGGTCACCCCAAGCATGGGGTTGCATCCCTGAGCATTTCAGCTAATAGCCATTGATGGACTTATCTATGAATTTATCCATTTTTTAACCATGTTAGAGTTTTGGCTATCAAACCATCCCATGGAAATGAGTTCCACAGGTTAGCTGTACACTGCATGAAAAAGTACTTCCTCTTCTTTAGTATGACTGATACAACCAACATTAACAGGTTTAAATAAGTGTTATTTAACCCCCCCAACTCCTTCAACAGCCAGGCTGAGGATTTCCAAGCTGCCCTACAGATATGGACACATCATTCCTCTTATAATCCTTCAGGGACTTTAGAAAACCTCCACCTCTGGGATTCAGGAGACTCAAGTCCCTGCTCTAATGAGTCTTTCATTACTGATAGTGAGTGCAACAACCTTGCAACTCCCACGTCCCCTTGGGAGCTTAGCCCTTAATCTATAAATTCCGAGACCCCCCCTAAAAATTTCATCTTGCATAACTACACTCAGATCACAGAAAACATACCCCCAGGGAAAAGAAATACAGAGAGCAGAAGGCAAGGACAAAAATAAAGCTGAGCTTGCTCGTGTCGCTTGCAGTGATCATTCCAGACAGAAGTAGGGAATGGACAGTGACAGCCTTATGTTGACTGACACCCGACACTGTGTATAACCCGTCTGGTGGACACAAATATTAGCGGGTGTTTGGGTATTTCTCCATGATTCAGTAACATCAGACAAATTTTCACCAGGCCTTATATAGCCCATGGCGCTACTCAGAGATCCAGTGAGCTGATATCTCCCTTAAGGACTCCTGAATACCCCAACCCCAGCTCTCAGCTTTTACAAAACAATCTCTGCAAAGGGTCACCCACCCCGAAAAGGAAACGGAGCCTGGCATCTGAGCGCACTGCCTCTCACCTGGGAGATAACACTCACTGCCTGACTGAGCAGCGTCCCGCAACATGGAGACTCTTGGGCTACGACTCTCACAACAACAGAGGGGATCCTGACCCACAAATTGCCACCATTTAAAATTCTGGTAGAATAATAATAAATAATAATTCGGTCTTCTAGTCCGTCATTGATAGAAAGAGTTTAATAGACTTTCTCCAGTTCTCCAAGAAGAAGTTTTCAGACATGAGCAGTAATAACAACCCCTAGCTATTCTGTAGTGGCTTTCATTCATAGATCTCAAAGCACTGACAAAGGAGGCTGAATATCATTTCCCCCACACTTCAGAGACATACAAATTCAGGCATCGGAAGTGTAATTTCTTGCCCAAGGTCACCCATCAGATAAGGAACAAAGTCAGGAATAAACTGCTGGGTTCTTGAGTACCAGGCTAATGTGCCCAAACAAGATTGCACTGCTCCAAGGGTCTCACAAGAACAGAGGGACAAGCAGACAGAACGTAGTGGAAGCTTTAAGCTGTCAGGGGATAGGAGGGAAGGTTCTCTCATGGATCAGGAAATGGCTAAAAGATAGGAAACAAAGGGTAGGAATAAATGGTCAGTTTTCAGAATAGAAAGGGGTAAATAGTGATGTCCCCCCAAGGGTCTGTACTGGGCCCAGTCCTACTCAACACATTCATAAATGATCTGGAAAAGCGGGTAAACAGTGAGGTGGCAACATTTGCAGATGATACAAAACTACTAAAGATAGTTAAGTTGCAGGCAGACTGCGAAGAGCTACAAAAGCAGTGGTCTCCCCCCGGTCGATTGCGATCAACTGGTCGATCCTAGAGGATCTTCCAGTTGATCGTGATCTCCAGCAGTGCAGCTGGTTGCCACTAAGACAGACTCCCTGCCTACCTCGGCCCCACGCCCCTCCCAGAAGTGGCAAGCACGGCCCGTGGCCCAGGAGGTGGGGGGGCAGGGGGAATCTCCCTCCGCACACTGCTCCTACCTGCAAGAACCACCCCTGCAGCTCCCATTTGTTGGGAATGGGGAGCTGTGGCCAACAGGGCAGTGCTTGCAGAGAGAGGCAACATGCGGAGCCATATGCCGCCCCCCTCACCCCACCCCAGGGGCCACAGGAGTGTGTTGGCAATTTCCAGGAGTAGTGTGGGGCCCAGGTAGGCAGGGAGCCTGCCTTAGCCGCTGGGGGTAAATGCTGCCTGGCAGGAGGCCGCACTCCAAGCCCCAGCTCTGAGCTCCCTCCTGGAGCCAGCACCCCATGCCCCAGGTGAGGGCAAACTACGGCCCGGGGGCCGCATCCGGCCCTACAGACATTTTAATCTGGCCATTGAGCTCCTGCCAGGAAATGGGGTGAGCCATGGCTTCATGCGGCTCCTGGAAGCAGCAGCATGTTCCCCCTCTGGCCCCCATGAGTAGAGGTAGCCTGAGAGCGGAGGACACCGCCGTGTATTCCTGCACCAGACACACAGCGAGGGGAAGCGAGTCTGAGCTCAGCCAAAAACCTCCCCCTGCAGTAACAGTGCGACGTGTCCGCTGCTGAGGGCGCGAACCAGCCCCCGACTGCCCGGGACAGGCGATGGGAGCAGCCCGAAGAAAGTCTCCCAGGCTAGAAATACTTGCAGACTGGTGCAGTTTCTGAATCAGTTTCACTCACTCCCCCTGGAACTCCTCTGAGCATCAGACAGGGTGCTGGAAAGATTTATTCTCTCTCCCTTTTTCTTCGATTCCAGACACATAAACAAAACACTGATGCATACAGAAAAATACACCAACACACATACAGGCAATCACTGCTGCACAAGAACACAAACAGAGACAGCATGCAAACACCCATACAAACACATAAATATACACAATCACTCAAAAAACAAATACACATCTAAACACAAAAAGCAAGCTCAGACACAAACAAACCCTTCCTTACACAAACATACACACCTAAACACACACACAGATTAGTCTTTTAACACAGAGAAAACTCTCACACAAACACATATGAACACAAACACACAAAGAGACACATCCATGCAATTCCTGTATGCATGGAACATAAAGAGAATGGACCAAATTCTCCTCCCAGCAACATTGCTTTAAATATGAAGTCGCTTCCCTGGGGTAAATATCATTATTCTCAATTTGTGCTGAGTGACAGACACCAGAGTTTTACCCAGCACTGAGTGAAAAATGAATTCAGTATAGAGAGATGGTCCACTGCCTTTGCCTACACTTTAATTCCTTCACAGATTTTCAGCTGGCTGCAGAAGCTGTCCCGTTGTAGTCATGCACTGGACTCATGGTAACTGGGTTCTGTTCTCACCTCTACCTCTACCAGGGAATTACTGGGAGACCTTGGGCATGCCACTTTACCCCCGCCTCCCCAGTCACAGGATAAGGTCTGGTCATTTTAAGGTTAAGATAAGTGCAACTGTGTCTTAGTGGGTCACAACTGGAAACGCCAAAGACAGGATGAACTGCTGAGAAATAGGGCAAACACAACCCAAAACTGGCGTTTATTTTTTTATAAGATATACCAAAGCAGCCACAAAAGTAAATTCCTGGTTCACCACAGTGGCTAACAAGAAAACATAAAGACAGTTTCCTCAGGCATCTCAGCTCTTATATCACCACCAAAAACACTAGGTTCAGAGATGAGTGGTTTTTTTACAACCCGTCTCATCAAATAATAGGTTCTTCTCATCCCAAAGGACCAGCCACACACCCAGGTCAATATACAACTTTGATCTTACCCCAAAATCATGCTGATGCCAATCCCTTAGTATCTAAAATCTAAAAGGTTGATTCAAAAAGAGAAAGAAAGAAAGAAAGAAAGAAAGAAAGAAAGAAAGAAAGAAAGAAAGAAAGGTGAGAGTTACAAATGGTTAAAGGAATCAATGACATCCAGTAATGGCAAGGTTCGTGGTTCAGGCTTGTAGCAGTGATGGACTAATCTGCTGTCTTAAGTCAAGTCCCTGGAGGACACCCACAGCTGGGATGGGTCATTCAGTCCTTTGTTCAGAGCTTCAGTTTGTAGCAAAGTCCCTCCAGAGGGAAGAAGCAGGACTGAAGACCAAATGGAGAAGATGCAGCTGCCTTTTATAGTCATTTGCCATGCAGCCTGTGCTTCCTTTGTTTCAAACACAAGCTGCCCAGCACGTGGCTGGGAAGCCTCAGGACTAGTCTACACTGGCAACATTAAAAAAGCTTCCGTGGCAGCAGGCACCAGGCCTGAGGAGAGCCCCACTGGACTTGCGACCCTAAGTCCTTTTCCTCCTTTGCTCTTTGTCTTTTGTTGTATTGAGAGCAACTTCACAGGCTGTCTTCAGCCTGTCATGGTGACCTTTGACCTAGTCATCCACACTGTTCACCGCATCCTTAGAAAAGACTTCTTGATGCTTCTCTGGTAACGCCCTTAAGTTAGCCACCTGTGCAGGCATCAGCCCCCGGCGTGCTGCGTGAACTAGAACTGGCAGTCTCTCACCACGTCTTTCTTGAGGAAAGGGAACTCGTCCTCCCTTCTCCCTCTTTCTCACCCGCAGCTCATTTCCATTCTCCTCAAATGTTACCTTCACCCGAGGAACCACTCCCGCAGGCCAATGTACCTCTGCAGTGCTGTTTTGAGGATGCAACTCCACAGCCTTCAAACTTGAGTTTAGAAGACTCATTGGTCCTCTTCCTTTGACGGCATTAGTCAGACATTGGCTGGCTGGAGCCCATTCGGTAGGTTTACCCCAGATGTAGGCTCTACAAGAGTTCCATATCAATTGGGATTTCCTGGGACCCAGCAGTGTTCATCAAGCATCCTCCCTCTCCGAAGAGGAACAACACTCTTCTGTTCTCTGCCCACTTTAACATTTCCAATCTGCCCCGCAGGGCCCAGTCAATGGTGTTGTCTCTCCGCTCCAGCCAGTACTTGACTCAGCACAGCATTCTTCTCGGTGTGCCCATGGCAATTTCAGGTTCCTTCTACTGGCAACAGTAGCTCCTTTAGCTCACTAATGATGTTCATCCCTAGAATCCCTGGGACTCCTTCTCCCACATGGCTCCCTTCGGCGGCTTTGTCTTTCAGGATGAAGATGCATTTCCCTGGCAGAGTCTGACCCATGTAGTCTATGTCTGCTTCGAGGCATCCCACCACTGGGATTGACAGTCCATTAACTACTGTTAGACACAGAAACTGTGTGCTGTGCATGGTCAGCTCCTTGTCTTTCAAATAATTATGAAAATGCGACTGAGTAATGGTGGTGACTTCTGAGCCAGTATCTAACAAACATCTGGTTTCCATCCCTGCTATACATACTTCAGCAGTTAGACAGTCTCCAAATACTCACTTACGGAAGTCACTAGATATGCTGGCACTGCCCGTGTCCCTTTCAACACTGTATGCAGAGTGATTTTCCACCAACGACAGGCCGAGGAATCCTTCTGCCACTGCTTGGCCTTCTACTGTAGATGGACCACTTGCTCCTGGTGCCCCACTGGTTTCCAGTGCCTGGGACTCTCTTCTCCTTCTCAGTGGACATTCTCAGCTAGTATGCCCTGGCCTTTCACAAGGGTAACAAATGTACCTTCCCTGCTCATCCTGCAGTGGGTTTCTTCAGGATCCTGGTGTCCTTGGATACTTTGGCATTTTAGTGGAGGTTTTTCCTTTCATCACTACAGTCATCACTTTCAGCTGTTGGACTGCCAGTTTTTGGACAGCTTCACTTAATCTTTCCAGTGTTAACTGTGTTTGGGGCAGGGTCTTTTCCCCAGCACTTGCATTCACTTGGCCCCCACTTCGTGGACAGGACTTCGGCTTGGCCGTCTCTGCCACAGGAACTTCCTCTTCTTCTGACTACATAATGGCAGCCAGACTGAGTTAATGGAACTTCTGACTGGGCTCTTCCTTAAACCTCCTTTTCATTTCATGGTGGAAGGAATCATCCTGGAGCCCCAGAACCAACTGCTCTTTCGGAAACATATCTGGGTCTGGAACTTGTCGAGGGTCTCGCCCCTCCACTTTGCTCATTCTCTCCTGGATCTCATATGCATATGCCCAGACAGTTTCACCAGGCTCCTGCTTGCTCTCAAATAACTCCTTTCTTCTGGTTCCAATAGGTACCTTTGTGACAGATTAAGTTACCAATCTGCATGAGGTGTCAGGTGATCAGGCTGAGGCCGCAGAATCGTTAGGGGAGGAGATGACTGAGGACACCAAGTGACTGAGTTTAAAGCTTTATTCATAAAATAAAGTTAAATAACAGCGGAGAGTGCTGAGGGTTCCCCACGTCACTCAGAGGAAGGAAAAGCGTTAATGCCCCAGCCCTAATCCACTTTCATACTCACATATCCACTACCCAAGGCTGGTCAAGCCCGGGTGTAACGTACGAAGAAGCGAGAGGAGATGTGGACGGGAATTCTGTCCTGTACGCAGGTCGTCCAGGGTCTGCTGTTGATCTCCGACTTACTTCAGCTCTCGGGAAGGTTTTAAGTCCTGGGTTCTTCTGGGGGCATTTTGTCCGGGGACCTTTGTCCACCGTGCTCTTTGTATCAGTCCAAACCGGCCTTCTGAGGCTTCCTTGGCTTCCCCAAAACACATCGGCTTCAGGGTTGTTATGTTCCCATTCGCTGACCTTTACCTTCTCACTAGTTTTCTCAATCCCCTACAGTCTTGTTCAGTTTACTGCTCTGTTCTCACAGCTGGTTGGGGTTTTAATCCAGGCCCCCGTCTTTCTTGGCATCAGAGAGTCTGCTTGGGTGCATTGGCCTTGGGCAGCTGGAGTCAGCGTCTTTTCTTCGCACCTAGCTGGATCGTTGAGTTAACACATTCCTTTCTCCCTTCCTCCCCTTTTGGCCTCTCACAACCTGCAAAGGAATCTTTCACTCCACACTCACGCCTTCAACCCCTCCCAAAATGAATATGCCTATATAGGCGGCAGCGATATACAAGGCTGGTGCTTACCCAGGAGACCTCATGGGGGGCAATTTTATTGTGCCTGGGACATTCCCATGAGGCTATTTTATTGTGACTGTGACACCTTGTCTCCATACACTTCCAGGAGGAGTTCAAATACCTTTTCCACTTCTTTCTTGTCTGCCATTGCCAGGAGCTTAACTGTGGCCTTGGCCGTGGCCCTTGAGGTGTTCCTCTATGAAGTCCATATTATCCTCTTCAGGTACTCTTAGCACACATGGACTTGCCTTCACAGACTTGACTCACTCCTCTACTGTAATGTCTCCTGGTCTTGTTGGGAAGACACCAAACTCTGTGACTTTCTGCTCCCATAGGACATAAATAGTAGGGGGTTTCTTAGCTTCTGCTGCTTGATGGTCTATTACTGCCTTAGCCAGTGAAAAGGCTTCTCTCTGTTCTCTTCTAGCTTGTTGTAATGCCTCAGCTTGGTCTGATCATCTGCGCACAAGTTCAGCAAAGTGGGCCCATAGTTCTTCAATTCCAGCCATAGTCGGGTTCTTGACCAGGCCTGGACAGTGCTGTCAGAACTCAACCAGGAAACCAGTGGGGTGGACCCTGTGGATAGGATCCTGTTCGTGATCCCAATTATGTAAGTGAGGGAATGGTCCAGCTACTGTGAGGAACTTTCCTGGCTTATACACTACCCTGGTGAAATGGGCTAGCGAAAGGATTTGAGTCCTCACTCCAACTATCTTTATCCCCTTAGCTCGGCCCCACTCTGATGGACCCAGGCAATTCCAGTTCGGAAAGAGGATGGGACCCCCCCCCCCTTGCCCAGTTTACAATCTGAGTGTAAATGGGAAGTGGAGTGGGAATGGAAATATAAACAGGAATATAAATATCAACCATGCATAATAATCTTCCTTCACTGTAGCCTTAATCCTCCTCAACTCTCCCCTAAAGAAAAACACCCAGAGACGCTGCTCTTGGCACACGAATGTCAGGGAGGCTTCACTGCAAAACTTAACTCTGTCCTCAGACTCCCTGCCCCGCCAGCTACTCCCACCTGCACCCACAGGCGGGCCCCCAGACCTGCTCCAAAGCAGGAGCCAGGCTTGCTCAGATCACGTTCTTAGTGTCATGGATCATTTCAATGTAGCCGGTCACTGCCGGGAAGGGAAAGGGGCTTGCCTCCCAAATCCCTCCCAGCGCCATGGGAAATCTTCTGCCTCCATCGGGGGCCCAGCCCAATGGATACCTGAGACAAGACTTCGCGCCTCCCCCCCCACCGGACACTGGCCCCCCTGACCGGACACTGCATGGCCCTTATGCTTGTGGTACCGGGCTCCAGAGCTGAGTCCCCCCAATCCCCAATATCAGGTCAAAAAAGCCAGACCCTCAGTTCCCATGCGAGGAAATACAGTCCCTGCAGGGAGCTGTTCATTCCTCCCAGGGTCCGAAAGTGTCAGGAGGACCCCAGCGCCCGGCGCTGCACAGACACACAGGACGGGACACTCTGACTCCTGCAGCCGGAGCCCTGGGGCGAGTCAATCCGATCACTGACAGCAGGAGTGTGTGTCTCTTATAAAGCGGGGCATGCAAATGAGGGAGACAGTTTCCTGTTTAAATCTCTGCCTCCCTCTGCCCAGGCTGCACCGGAGACACAATCCGCAGCCCCTGGGTCGGTGCAGTCACCAGCCAGTCCCCTGAGAACTTTCCCCTCCAGCACCCGGCAAAATGGGATTTTTGCTCCTTGTCATTGTCGCTGTAGCAGCTTTGGAAGGTATTTTCCTCCTCTGAAGACCTGGCCGAGTTAGAAGAATATTGTGTTCTCGCTCTTTTTAAACCGATATTAATGGCCTGTCTTTATTCCCAGGTGTCCGGTCCCAGACGCTGGTGGAGTCCGGAGGGGATGTGAAGAAGCCCGGAGACTCTCTCCGCCTCTCCTGCAAAGCCTCCGGGTTCACCTTCAGCAGCGCCTACATGAACTGGGTCCGCCAGGCTCCCGGGAAGGGGCTGGAATGGGTCGCTTATATAAGATACGATGGGAGTAGTATATACTACCTCGATGCAGTGAAAGGGCGATTCACCATCTCCAGGGATAACGCCAAGAGTGAGCTGTATCTGCAAATGACCGGCCTGAAGCCCGAGGACACCGCCCGCTATTACTGTGCGGGAGACACAGTGAAACGAAACCGGTTTGTGATCGTGCAAAAACCCAGGCTGCGGAATCGCCCTTCTCCCGGCGGCCGCGCGGGGGCAGCAGCGACACCCCCCGCTTCGGGCTCGGGCAGGAGACCCGGCACCCGGGGGAACGGGACACAAACCTCCCGCCAGTTTAACCCTTCCGTTCCCGGACTCTGAATGGCCCATTTCCCTACCCCAGAGATGGAGGGCGGGGTGTGGAAATGGGCCATGCAGGGTGCGGGCGGGGCTGGGGGGCAGAGATCACCCGGCGCCGGAATAAACCCCGCTCCGCTGAGCCCGGGGGATGGGGCACCGCCGGGACTTTCCAAGGAGACTCGAGCATTTTTTCCATCCATTTGACAGCTGGAAATCACAGCCCTGATGTAAACGGTGCAGCTCAGGATCCTGCCCACAATAAAGGGCCCCCATGTCACAGAGTCACCATGGAGATAAAAGGCCCCGCCCCTCAGCCCCGATGGCCTCACTCAGCCCAGCGCTGGCCCGCAGTGCATTGGGGACAGTCAGGGGGCTTAGGGCTGGGGACAGGGCCACGGTGGGATTTCATGGGGTCGCTCAGGGGGAGGCGGCTGCCGAGGGAGAAGCAGAGGCCCGTGCGGGGCACGAGGGTCACAGAGCGCAGCTCCCACTGAGTGAGATTCACCATCTCCAGAGACAGTCCCAACAACCTGCTGCATCTGAAAATGATGCATCTTTACACTGGTGCCTGTTGTAGATCCTAGGTGGGGAAGAGAAATTTGATCATGGGCTCTTCAGTCTGGCAGACAAAGGTACAATAGGATCCGATGCTGGAAGCTGAAGCTAGACAATGTCCAGCTGGAAAGAAGGTGATTTTTTAAAAAGACATTGAGGTGATTTAACCATTGGAACAACTGATCAAGAGTCATGGTGGATTCTCCGTCACTAGCAACTATCGTCTCTATGATTCTGTGTCTTTTAGAAAATAAAGAAATGCAAAATCCATCAAGGGAGATTTAGGTTAGATATGAGGTGTGGGGGAGAAGTTTTTAAGGATATATCTCATCTTTAGTCAGACATTTCATACAGTCTCAGATCACCTTCTCATAAGCAAACCAGGGAAATATAGACTGATGAACCTATTATAAGGTCAGTGCACAACTCGTTAGAAAATGTTCTCAGATAGTAGTTATGAATGATTCACAGTCAAGATGGAGGGAATATCGAGTGGGGTCCCACAGGTATCTGTCCTGGGTCCACTTCTATTCAATAGCCCCATAAATGACTTGGATAATGGCAGAGAGAGTACATTAAAAAGTTTGCAGATTATACCAATCTGGGAGGGGTTGCAAGCACTTCAGAGACCAGGATTAGAATTCAAAATGAGCTTGACAAACCAGAGACATGGTCTGAAACACATAGGCTGCCTCCATACTCACTGTCTGTGTAGCTAAACCCAGCAGCGAAAGGCTCTGGCAGGGGGAGGTAGCAGTAAATTCTTTCATGACCCCAGATATCAGCCAGTTGGACCCTTAGCATGTGGGCTAGACCCACCAGCCAGACACCTGGGAAAGAGTTCTCTGTAGTAACTCAGAGCCCTCCCCACCTAGTGTCCCATCACTGGCCATTGGGGATATTTGCTACCAGCAGTTGTCGATGTGCCTACAATGGCATGTGGCCATCTCATCATACCACCACCCACCATAACTTTCTCAAGCTCAGTCTTGAACCCAGTTGGGTTTTCCCTCCTTTTTAGTATTAATTCTGGCTGAGATTTAATTTTAAAAAGCCACCTAAAGGCATTTAGATGCCTGGTTTATATTAGGAAGAAAGGCAGTTTGGGAAATCTTAACCTAAGTAAACTGGAAACCTTTCCCTCTTGTTACCTCCTCTTCCCTCTCTCCTACCCCTTTGTTTGCTGCCTGGCTTTAAAGTCTTTTTGAACTACCTCATACAAATTAAGTAGGGCTACTGCTTTTTTAAGAGCCAGAGAACATTTTTAAACAGCCATTTTTAGCCGCTTGGCCCCAGCCAGCTGACCCAGGCCAGCAGTGGGTTTATCCCTGTGTAGACAAACCCCAACAGAGTGAGAAACCCAGATCCTATTGAACATAAGACCTGCCATTATGTTCAGACCACGGTCCGCATTGCCCAGTATCCTGTCTGACAATGGCCTATACCAGAGCTTCAGGGGGAGTTTACGTAACAGGGCAATTCTGCAGTGCTTTATCCCTGTCTTCCACTCCCAGCTTCAGGTAGTCAGAGGTTTAAGGTCACCCAAAGCATCCCTGAGTGTTTTGGCTTATCGCCATTGATGGACTTATCCATTAATTTATCCATTTTTAACCATGTTATAGTTTTGGCTATCAAACCATCCCATGGAAATGAGTTCCACAGGTTAGCTGTGCATTGCATGAAAAAGTACTTCCTCTTCTTTAGTATGAAACCCACTGCTTATTAATTTAATCTTCAGTGCAATGGAATTTGCAGGCGTATCTCCTTTCTGATCTTTCGAAAATCTCAATCACTGCTAAAATTGGTGCTTAAAAAGGTATGTACTTGTCTGGGTCTTGTCTCTTTAGGGTAGGATTTTTCAAAGGGGCCAAAGGGAGTTAGGCACTCAGTCCAATTACGGGATTTGGGCACTTAGCTGTGTTAGGGTTCCTTGCAAACCCTAATCTTAAATTTTCGGGGGGAGAATTTCAAAGGCCCAAAGTGCATTGAAATTAAAAATCCACGTGAACTGGCTGCTTAGCTCCCATTCATGCCTTTGACAAGGCTCCCTAAACTCCTCACTGCAGGTTCTTCTGAGGGGTGCACACAGCACTTTACACAACGGGGTCTCTGTTTTGGTGGGGGGCCCTGGGCACTAATGTAAAAACAACAATCAGATGCTCTTCCCCCTCCAAATCTTTTGTTACTCCTCATGTAACTTGACTTCGTACTTCATCATTCCATTTTCCCTGCAGCACATGAGAACAGCAGAGACACCTGGTGGGAATTTAGTTCACAAGGAAGTCCAGGCAACAGGGAATTAGACTGGGTCTTTCAAAGGGACTGAGGGAATGCAACACACAGACTGCCTTGAATTTTAGAGGGAGGTGCCTTTTGAAAATCCATTCTTAAACCTAAACCATACAAAGATCTAAGCATATGGAGCTTGATTTCTAAAGAACACCAATGGATTGCACATGGATTGGTCTGTAATGTGCACCAGAAGGCTCTGCACATGTTCTGTAGTGCACCTTAACTTTGTACTATCCTCCATGAATTTATCTAGTTCTTCTTTGAAGTCTAGAACAAGGTTCAAAAGAGACCGAGATAAATTCATGGAGGCTAGGTCATAGAATCATAGAATCATAGAATATAAGGGTTGGAAGGGACCCCAGAAGGTCATCTAGTCCAACCCCCTGCTCGAAGCAGGACCAATTCCCAGTTAAATCATCCCAGCCAGGGCTTTGTCAAGCCTGACCTTAAAAACCTCTAAGGAAGGAGATTCTACCACCTCCCTAGGTAACGCATTCCAGTGTTTCACCACCCTCATAGTGAAAAAGTTTTTCCTAATATCCAATCTAAACCTCCCCCACTGCAACTTGAGACCATTACTCCTCGTTCTGTCATCTGATACCATTGAGAACAGTCTAGAGCCATCCTCTTTGGAACCCCCTTTCAGGTAGTTGAAAGCAGCTATCAAATCCCCCCTCATTCTTCTCTTCTGCAGGCTAAACAATCCCAGCTCCCTCAGCCTCTCCTCATAACTCATGTGTTCCAGACCCCTAATCATTTTTGTTGCCCTTCGCTGGACTCTCTCCAATTTATCCACATCCTTCTTGAAGTGTGGGGCCCAAAACTGGACACAGTACTCCAGATGAGGCCTCACCAATGTCGAATAGAGGGGAACGATCACATCCCTCGATCTGCTCGCTATGCCCCTACTTATACATCCCAAAATGCCATTGGCCTTCTTGGCAACAAGGGCACACTGCTGACTCATATCCAGCTTCTCGTCCACTGTCACCCCTAGGTCCTTTTCCGCAGAACTGCTGCCTAGCCATTCGGTCCCTAGTCTGTAGCTGTGCATTGGGTTCTTCCGTCCTAAGTGCAGGACCCTGCACTTATCCTTATTGAACCTCATCAGATTTCTTTTGGCCCAATCCTCCAATTTGTCTAGGTCCTTCTGTATCCTATCCCTCCCCTCCAGCGTATCTACCACTCCTCCCAGTTTAGTATCATCCGCAAATTTGCTGAGAGTGCAATCCACACCATCCTCCAGATCATTTATGAAGATATTGAACAATCAATGGCTATTAGCCAGGATGGGCAGGAATGGTGTCCCTAGCTGCTGTTTGCCAGAAGCTGGGAATGGACGACAGGGGATGGATCATTTGATGTTTCCCTGTTCTGTTCATTCCCTCTGGGGCACCTGGCATTGGCCACTGTCAGGAGACAGGATACTGGGCTAGATGGACCTTTGGTCTGACCATTGTGACCATTCTTGTGTTCTTAGTGTTTCAAACAGAAATGAGACCCCTGCAGAGCACATTACTCCACCCTAGACAAAGCTCCTAGTTAAATTTACTCCTACGAGTAGTCCCATTTAAATTAATGAGATTACTCACATGCGCAAAGTGCAGCACATTCCTAAATCTCTGCAGGACGGAGAGGGAGGATGGTCCAGTGGTTAGAACTCACCTGGAATTTGGGAGAATTTGCTTCAACTCCCCGCTCTGGTACCGAGTTCCTGTGTGACCTTGAGCAGGTCACTTTAGCTCAGTGCATAAGTGGGGAAACTGAGGCAGGCAGTAGGAATGATACCCCCTATTTCAAAGACGCGCATGCATCACAGACTGTGAGGTGATCAGATTCTACAGTGATGGGGCCATACAAGTAGTGGAGAGAGAAATTTGTGACGCACCTCGCTGCCTGGGCCGGACTGCATGGACCTCTCTGAGTTTCTCATGCAAGTGCCCAGCCTTACTCCTTCTGAGTGTCTGGTTTTATACATTGGAGGGTGGCGCAGCCTCCCTATGCAAATGAAGAGGGAGCCCCTTTTCCCTGTTAAAAGGCAGGGACTGGCCCTCAGTTGATGCTCTGGGACGTATGTCTCCCAACACGCTCTGGTGTCTGCACACCTCACAAGCAAAGCTCATTTAAAGTGCCGACGCCTTGTTCTCACCTTATGCTCAGGAGCGATCATCGCCTATGGGACCTTTTGTGCCCTTTGAGACATCAACATGCCACATGCAAATCTCCGCTCCTTGTTCCCTGTTCATATACGGAGCTCTGCTTCTCTGTTCCTTCAATGAGGACGTTCACTCTCGATTGGACTTCTTACCCAACTCTGAAGTTGCTACTCCTCTCTCTTCTTGCTTTGGTTTCCCTACAAGTAAGGCTGTGGGGAGTGATGCAATACTGAGTTTATTTAGTTAAAGGACTACACGATGTTGAATTAATCTCTCTCTCTCTCTCCCTCTCTCTCTCTCTCCAGGCATCTCTTCTCAAGTGACACTCGTTCAATCCGGCCAGGGACCGCTGAAACCTTCCGAGTCTCTCAAACTGACCTGTGCTGTTGCTGGGGTCTCCATCACCGATGGGTGCTGCTGGTGGCACTGGGTAAGGCAGCGTCCAGGGAAAGCATGGGAATGGTTGGGGCTTAGCAAGAATGACGGAGGTTTAGTGTACTCCCAGTCCTTCCAAAGCCGGCCCAGTCTCCCCAGAGACAGCCAAGAACGCCTACTATCTCCAGCTCGTCTCCATGACGAATGAAGACACTGTAACGAGACACACACTGAATAGAAACCAGTGAGGGCTGGGACAAAAACAGGAACCTCCTCTGAGCAGCCCACCCCGCAGAGCCCATGCTGCGAAACGCATCTCAGAAGGAGCGGCTCAGACCCCTCCATTCCCACTCACACGGACTGAATTTTGACCCTTGCAGAACTGAGCCTTTTAACGCACTTGTGGGACAAGCAATTGCAGCCACTTAGCTCCTACCTGCCCCAATGCTGTCTACTGCAGCCGGTGCCGCTGGGCAGAGAAAGCCAGATCCACAGCTAGTGTGAATCAGCCCAGCTTTCCTGGAACCAGCGGGCCAGGTGCTCAAATGATGTCAACAGGTGTTAACGTCAGAGGGTGGCCATGCAGCCAGCGTCCATTCGCCAGAGCTCCTTTGAAGTCCATGGGGCAGTGGTAAATCAGCAGAACTGGATTCTTGCCACTTTCCCCCAATTGAAATACTTTTCTCAGCCTGATCTTGTGTTTCAAAATTTCTATCCTACAGCCCGGCTCAGTCGTGTGCTGACCAAGCTCCTGTTCCACATTCAGAAGCTGCCGCTGGGAGGGAAAGAGGAAGATTGCGCAAGAATTACCCAGCAGTTTGTACAGCAGCCTACGTCTCTCTGGGTTTGTAGCACTGTGCAGAGGTGGGCAAATACCCAGAGAAACGGCCTAGAGCTGGACTGATTAAAGCACTAGAAAAGCTCTGGCTATCAGTGCTCTGGGTGCAAAAGAAAAACAATTGGTCACTTCCCAGGATCCTCTGCTTGTGTGTCAGATGAGAAGACCACAGTACAAGGAAAATCTGAATTCTAAATTCTCTCCCTTTTGAATGAATAGCAAATCCTCTGTGGAACACCATCCCCCCATCCACCTCCACCTTCACACAGGGAAAGCCAAATGATATATTTCAGAGTAGCAGCCGTGTTAGTCTGTATTCGTAAAAAGAACAGGAGGACTTGTGGCACCTTAGAGACTAACCAATGTATTTGAGCATAAGCTTTCCTGAGCTACAGCTCACTTCATCGGATGCATACTGTGGAAAATACAGTGGGGAAATTTATATACATAGAGAACATGAAACAACGGGTGTTACCATACACACTGTAATGAGAGTGATTACTTAAGGTGAGCTATTACCAGCAGGAGAGCAGGGGAAAAAACCTTTTGTAGTGATAATCAAGGTGGGCCATTTCCAGCAGTTGACAAGAACGTCTGAGGAACAGTGGTGGGTGGAGGGTGAGGGAATAAACATGGGGAAATAGTTTTACTTTGTGTAATGACCCATCCACTCCCAGTCTCTATTCAAGCCTAAATTAATTGTATCCAGTTTGCAAATTAATTCCAATTCAGCAGTCTCTTGTTGGAGTCTGTTTTTGAAGTTTTTTTTTTGAAGAATTGCAACTTTTAGATCTGAAATTGAGTGACCAAAGAGACTGAAGTGTTGTCCGACTGGTTTTTGAATGTTATAATTCTTGACGTCTGATTTGTGTCCATTTATTCTTTTATGTAGAGACTGTCCAGTTTGACCAATGTACATGGCAGAGGGGCATTGCTGGCACATGATGGCATAGATCACATTGGTGGATGTGCAGGTGAACGAGCCTCTGATAGTGTGGCTGATGTGATTGGCCCTATGATGGTGTCCCCTGAATAGATATGTGGGCACAGTTGGCAACGGGCTTTGTTGCAAGGATAGGTTCCTGGGTTAGTGGTTCTGTTGTGTGGTGTGTGGTTGCTGGTGAGTATTTGCTTCAGGTTGGGGTGCTGTTTGTAAGCAAGGACTGGCCTGTCTCCCAAGATCTGTGAGAGTGATGGGTCGTCCTTCAGGATAGGTTGTAGATCTTTGATGATGCATTGGAAAGGTTTTAGTAGGGGGTGAAGGTGATGGCTAGTGGCTTTCTGTTATTTTCTTTGTTGGAGAGTCTGTGACAGTGACATGTAAAACCTCTGGCTACACCTTTACCAGCTATTACATTAACTGGGTACGGCAGGCTCCTGGGAAAGTATTGGAGTGAGTAGGATATATCAGTCCCAGTAGCGGTGGAACTGGCTACTCCCAGGCCTTCCAGGGGTGATTCACCATCATCAGGGACACCTCCATAAGCACGGCCTATCTACAGCTGGGCAGCCTGAGAACCGACGACACAGCCAGGTATTACTGTGCTAGGGACACAGTGACACAAACCACATCTACAGCAATTCTAAAACCCTCAGTGAGAGAACTCAGGTCTCCAGCAAACACTGGTTGAGCCTTTAGTCACCCCAGAGAGCTTTTACCCACGTAAACAGACTGAGGGTAATTTCCCCCAAACTTCTTAGGCTCCTCACTCACTTAAGCCTCATGGTAAATAGATTTTTTTCTAGCTACTAAGTCACTTCTCAAAATATGAATCAGGCTCCTGTAACACAGTCACCTGTCACAGCAGCAAAACTGTCCTGGGCTAATGGCCTAAGCACCAGGCTATGGGGTATTTTGGGGAGGGGTCTTTCAATCTCTCCTGTTGAAGCTATTCCACTGTGAATAATTTAATACTCATGAGGCCTGAAAAAGAAAGGGGGTATCTGCACCCTAATATCACCCTCCCTTTGACAATGGAAGATATGGGTTCCAATCCCTGTCCCAATTCAGCTCTGAACCAAAGGTCCTTCCCCACCTCTCTGAGCTTCACTTCAGTTCCTCCTCTTATGAGTGTAGAAGGCCCCTAGACTCCTCCCACTGAGAGCCCAAGTGCCCTTTAAACTAGCCTTCCACCCTTCTTGGCCTTCTAGCTCACTCCCTGGTCCTCACAAACCCTACCTCAGGGCTCCATCTCACTCTAGCCCCCCAGGAGTTCACCCCACTCCCGTAGCTCTGCTTTCTGGCCACAGCCTGTCCCCAACTAACTAAACCTTCCTCCAGCAACTCTGCCTAGATCCCCATCCTCTAGGCCTCTGCTGAGCTCCCAGCTCTCTTGAAGCAATGCTCACCCGCCCTCATCACCACAGCCGGGCTCAGTCTTTCTAATGAAGCCCCATTACATGCAGCTGGGGTCACTAATGAGCTCCTCAGTACCCAGCTCATCTGTGAGGCTGAGGAATAGCTGCAAAGTCATGGGCAAACAAAGGTGATTTTATTAAGTATAACAAGTAGGATTTAAGTGGTTCCAAAAAATAACAGACAGAACAAAGTAAGTTACCAAGCAAAATAAAGCAAAACATGCAAGTCTAAGCCTAAAACATTAAGAAACTGAATACAGGTAAATCTCACCCTCAGCGATCTTCCAATAAGCTTCTTTCACAGACCAAGGAGGACTTGTGGCACCTTAGAGACTGACAAAGGTGCCACAAGTACTCCTTTTCTTTTTGCGAATACAGACTAACACGGCTGCTACTGTGAAACCTTTCACAGACCAGACTCCTTCCTAGTCTGGCCCAATCCTTTCCCCTGGTACAATCCTTGTTAGTTCCAGAAGACATCTTAGGTGGGAAGCAGGGGTGTTCTCATGACTGGCAGCCCCCTTTGTTCTCTTCCACCCACTTCTATAATGAGCTGCATGCAATTCTAGGGGGTGCCCCTACCGCTACCCCACCCCTGTACATGGACTCCTGCAAGGGAGGAGTCTCACACAACAGGGATGAGGATTTTGGAGATGATGAAGAGGAGGACAATGAAACTGTTCTCCCTGACAGCCAGGAACTGTTTATCACCCTGGAGCCACTACCGTCCCAACCCTCCCAAGGCGGGCTCCTGGACCATGAAGCCGGAGAAGGCACCTCTGGTGAGTGTACCTTTGTAAATATAATACATGTTTAAAATCAAGCGTGTTTAATGATTAATTTGCCCTGAAGACTTGGGATGCATTTGCAGCCAGTACAGCTACTGGAAAAGTCTGTTAACGTGACTGGGGATGGAGCGGAAATCCTCCAGGGACATTATTAAGGGGACATTCAGAGGTGTCCATTCCTGCTGAGCTGTTTGCCTGTGGCTGAAAATAAATCATCCCCGCTGTTAGCCATATGGAGGGGGGGGCGTGGTAGGGGGCGGGCCAGTTCACGCTGAGCTGTTCACGTGTCTTTTTAAATACTACTCTCCCTGTTTTTCCTCCTGCAGCTGTAAATGTTTCAACGCTCCCCCTATCATCTCCGACCCAGAGGCTAGTGCAGATAAGAAGGCGAAAAAAAAGCACTCATAATGAAATGTTCTCTGAGCTCATGCAGTCCTCCCATGCTGAAAGAGCCCAGCACAATGCATGGAGGCAGACAGTGTCAGAGTCCAGGAAGGCAGAAAATGAATGTGAGGGCAGGAGGGACGAGCAAGAGGAGATGTGGCGGGAGCAAGAGGAGAGGTGGAGGCTGCGTGATGAGAGGAGGCAGGATGCAATGCTGAGGCTACTGTGGGATCAAACTGATATGCTCCGGCGTATGGTTGAGCTGCAGGAAAGGCAGCAGGAGCACAGACCACCACTGCAGCCCCTGTGTAACCGCACACCCTCCTCCCCAAGGTCCATATCCTCCTCACCCAGATGCCCAAGAATGCGGTGCGTGTGGGGGGGCCTCCAGCCACCCAACCACTCCACCCCAGAGGACTGCCCAAGCAACAGAAGGCTGGCATTCAATAAGTTTTGAAGTGAAGTGTGGCCTTGTCCTTCCCTCCTCCCCCACCCCTCCCGGGCTACCTTGGTAGTTATCCCCCTATTTGTGTGACAAATTAATAAAGAATGCATGATTCTGAAACAACAATGACTTTATTGCCTCTGCAAGCGGTGATCGAAGGGGGGAGGAGCGGGCAGGTGGCTTACAGAGAAGTAGAGTGAACCAAGGGGGCGGGTTTTCCTCAAGGAGAAACAAACAGAACTTTCACACTGTAGCCTGGCCATTCATGAAACTGGTTTTCAAAGCTTCTCTGAAGCTCAGCGCACCCTGCTGTGTTCTTCTAACCTCCCTGGTGTCTGGCTGCATGTAATCAGCAGCCAGGCGATTTGCCTCAACCTCCCACCCCGCCATAAACATCTCCCCCTTACTCTCACAGATATTGTGGAGCACACAGCAAGCAGTAATAACAGTGGGAATATTGGTTTCGCTGAGGTCTAACTGAGTCAGTAAACTGCGCCAGCACACTTTGAAACGTCCAAATGCACATTCTACCACCATTCTGCACTTGCTCAGCCTATAGATGAACAGCTCCTTACTACTGTCCAGGGTGCCTGTGTACGGCTTCATGACCCATGGCATTAAGGGGTAGGCTGGGTTCCCAAGGATAACTATAGGCATTTCAACATCCCCAATGGTTATTTTCTGGTCTGGGAAGTAAATCCCTTCCTGCAGCTGTTCAAACAGACCAGAGTTCCTGAAGATGCGAGTGTCATGTACCTTTCCCAGCCATCCCACGTTGATGTTGGTGAAATGTCCCTTGTGATCCACCAGTGCTTGCAGCACCACTGAAAAGTACCCCTTGCGGTTTATGTACTGTCTGCCAAGGTGGTCCGGTCCCAAGATAGGGATATGCGTTCCGTCTATTGCCCCACCACAGTTAAGGAATCCCATTGCAGCAAAGCCATCCGCTATGACCTGCACATTTCCCAGAGTCACTACCCTTGATAGCAGCAGCTCAGTGATTGCATTGGCTACTTGCATCACAGAAGCCCCCACAGTAGATTTGCCCACTCCAAATTGATTCCCGACTGGCTGGTAGGTGTTTGGCATTGCAAGCTTCCAGAGGGCTATTGCCACTCTCTTGTGAACTATGGGGGCTGCTCTCATCTTGGTATTCTTGTGCTTCAGGGCAGGGGAAAGCAAGTCACAAAGTTCCATGAAAGTGCCCTTATGCATGCAAAAGTTTTGCAGCCACTGAGAATCATCCCAGACCTGCAGAACTTCCTGTCCCACCAGTCTGTGCTTATTTCCCGGGCCCAGAATCGGTGTTCCACAGCCTGCCCCATTGCCACCAGGATGTCCAAATTGCTGGGGCCAGTGCTTTGAGAGAAGTCTGTGTCCATGTCCTTGTTACTCTCGTCACTGCACTACCATCGCCTCCTCGCCTGCTTTTGCAGGTTCTGGTTCTGTACATACCGCAGGACAATGTGAGAGGTGTTTACAATGCTCATAACTGCTGTGGTGATCTGAGCAGGCTCCATGGCGTCTGCAGGAGAGCAGAGTTGCAGCGGAAGCAGTGGCTGATGATGGATGCCAGAAGAATAGATATTTATAGAGAACGATGAGAGGACCTGCGAGGTGGATTCATGAGAGCGGGAGAGCAGAGTTGCAGCGGAAGCAGTGGAGGATGACGGTTAGCACGGCGCACATTTCCCGAGGAAGAACACACGCACCCAGGAGCCCATGACAGACAACATGGGGAAGTTTCCACAGTATGCATCTGATGAAGTGAGCTGTAGCTCGTGAAAGCTCATGCTCAAATAAATTGGTTAGTCTCTAAGGTGCCACAAGTCCTCCTTTTCTTTTTGCGAACATGGGGAAATTCGCTATTGAGACAAAGCAGCAGAGCAGAGTGGCAGCGGAAGCGGCGGAGGACGATGACGGTTAGCAGTCCTACTGCGCCGTCTGCTGATAGCAGCATGGCTTCCGCACGGAAAAAAGGCATGAAACTATTGCCTGCCATTCCTTTCATGGAGGGAGGGGAGACTGACAACGTACCCCAAACCATCTGCAACAATGTTTTTGCCCCACCGGGTGTTGGGAGCTCAACCCAGAATTCCAATGGGCAGCAGAGATTGTGGGAACTGTGGGATAGCTACCCACAGTGCAACGCTCCGAAAGTCGACGCTAGCCACGGTAATGTGGATGCACTCCACTGACTTAATGCGCTTAGTGGGGGGACACACACAATCGACTGTATAAAATTGCTTCCTAAAACTCGACTTCTATAAATTCGACCTAATTTTGTAGTGTAGAAGTGGCCAAGCACAAGACAAGCGGACATTCTTGAGAACACTTGACATTGCTCTGTTTTTCTGTTAATTCATAGGACACACACAGACATTCCTATGTACTCAGTACATTGAAGAGGACTCCCTTGCTTCAGACAACCTAGGGATAGATCAGGACATTACAAACCTCTAGTCTCACCTCCGGTTTGTGGATAACACGGCCCTGTAAGATCATAACACATGCTCACTGACTGCTCATATCAAACCTTCTCATTGACTTCACACCCATCCTTCTTAGTGTAGCCAGCTTCCAGAGAACAGCAGTGAAAGGCTCTTCAGAGAGAGATGTCTTATGAATAGGCAGAGGGATGGACTTCTTGCAGTTCAGTGAAAACCCCTGGAAACAGTTCTAAAAGCAAATCAGCACACAAAGAAAAATCCTCCCACCTCAACCCTGCAGGGCTTACAGGAAACAAAAATGACCAAGTTATTAAACCGAGAGGAAGAAGAGGGGGAAACCGCTTCTATGTTTATCAAAGGGACAGACCCACATAGAATCATAGAATATCAGGGTTGGAAGGGACCTCAGGAGGTCATCTAGTCCAACCCCCTGCTCAAAGCAGGACCAATCCCCAATTAAATCATCCCAGCTAGGGCTTTGTCAAGCCTGACCTTAAAAACTTCTAGGAAGGAGATTCTACCACCTCCCTAGGTAACGCATTCCAGTGTTTCACCACCCTCCTAGTGAAAAAGTTTTTCCTAATATCCAACCTAAACCTCCCCCACTGCAACTTGAGACCATTACTCCTTGTCCTGTCCTCTTCTACCACTGAGAATAGTCTAGAACCATCCTCTCTGGAACCACCTCTCAGGTAGTTGAAAGCAATATGGACCTGATGTTACAGCTGTGACCAATCTATGTTGGTTGACTTTACAGCTGGGTGAAAACTGCAAAAAATCTGCATGAATAATCATTTGAACTTTTAAATGAATTCACTTTGACAGAATTTGTGGTCCTTTTGTGTTTGTTCTCTGGGAATGTCTTAGTAAAGGAGTTCACTAGTAGGAACATTCATTGATGCAAGCACATTTTATGTGAATATTGTACAATATTTGCAGGACAGGAATTCTGAATTTGTAATCACAAACACTTACATTTAATCTGATCACCACTAAGTGAGAGATACACCATGTGAGTTACATAGCCAAGCAAGCCAACTTGAATTTCATGGGGGCAGCAAAGTGTCATGTTCGATTATGAAACATTTCTATCCAGAGACTGAACCCGGGAACAATCCCAAGGAATTACTGTCCACAGTACCGAAGGCTGGAATTTTTAAAGTCAGGGTTTGCCCACAAAAACCCCTTTCCAATCAGCGGGAACTGAGTATCCAGCGCTCCTCCGAGGTTTGGGAAATCACAGCTCACATCCCTATTTCACCAGTGAAGGGCGCTAGTGTTTATACATTCATTGATTCTATGGTATTTCAGTTTTATATCCATTGGGTGTTACACTTTGGTAACCCACTATTAGGCGCCGTAAAACACAAGTTTACCAATTATCTGTAAACTCACACTGAAGTCCCCCGATGTCAAAGTGGATTTAGTGTTTTCCTGGATTGGGGCCCAAATTATATTAATTTGGTCACCTTGTTATCAACACACTTATGCTTTCCTGAATCGGGGCATAAATTCCATTGCAGTGACCTACTGATTCCCCCTCAGTCTCTCACTCCGGGTTCTGAAGTCATTTATTTGCCAAGGCCGGTGCCGCTGCGGTTTATTCAAATGCCTTGGCAATGACCACATGCAAATGAAGTCGGGAAACTTCCTGATAAAGGAGAGCGACTGATCCTCACTGGAAATCTGCCGGGGCAGCCAGACAGTTCACAGTCGTTGCACCAGACAAGGTGGTTGGGTAGAATTGAAATGGCGTGTCTGGGGCTCCTTGTCCTTTTGGCAGCCTTCTCCGGTAAGTGGAGGAAACTGACAGGCAGCGAGCTCGGACGGCGGGGGTTGCACACCATGGCTTTCTGGTTAAGATGTAGGATTGCATCTCAATCATTCTGTGTTCAAATCCTGTTTCTTTCACATGTGCCTTGAAACCGGTCATTTAAAGTGAAAAGGTACCGAAGGGATCTGGATGCCAAATTCTTGGTTTTACTGCAAAGTGGGTGTCAAAATCTCTTAGGCATCATGGACAATCCCAGGCTGAATCTCTGTGACTCAGTTTCCTATCGGTAAAACGGGGTAACAGCACATCCCTACCTCAGCAGGGTGTTGTGGGGATAAATTCATGAGTACACCAGGAACTCAGATAATTCTGCGAGGGGTGGAGGAAGGGGCAATAGAAGGACCTGGAAACATCAAGGAAATGGAGTGGGGAAAAGAGGGAAATAAAGTGTATTTTTTCTTCTTATTTATTTACAGGTGTCAGCTCCCAGATCCAGCTGACCCAGTCTGGGGCAGAAATCAAGAAGCCTGGAGAGTCTGCGAAGGTGACATGTAAAACCTCCGGCTACACCTTCACCAGCTATTACATGAGCTGGGTACGGCAGGCTCCCGGGAAAGGACTGGAGTGGATAGGATACATCTATCCCGGTGATGGTGAAACTGGCTATGCCCAGGCTTTCCAGGGGCGATTCACCATCACCAGGGACACCTCCATGAGCACGGCCTATCTACAGCTGGGCAGCCTGAGAACCGATGACACAGCCAGGTATTACTGTGCTCGGGACACAGTGACACAAACCACATCTGGACCAATTCAAAAACCCGCCAGTGAGAGAACCCGGGTCTCCTGCGAACACTGCAGCCCTCAGCCAACCGGGATAACGGTGACCCCTGTGAACAGACTCTGGGTAATTATCCCCTAGTGACTTAGGATCAGTGAAAGCTAATGGGATTTAGAACCTTAAGTGCCTAAATCACTTTTCAAGCTAGGACTCTGTTCCCAGGACACAGTCAACATTAGCCGGAGGAGAAGGGGACCAGAACAATCACAGCCCTTGGAGAAGCTGGGTGTGCCAGGAAGCGTGTGTCTGCCTCAGGATCGGACCCATTACCGGGGGTTGACCCCCTGCCTTCGCCCGCAGCTCCCGGAAGGGAAGGGAGCCCCAGCTATTAGACCCTGTTAGCGAACCTCGCTGGGAGTGAGAGGAGACTAAGGACCTCCCCAAGACAGGAGCCTTTAACTCCGTCTGTGGGAGGAGAGCAAGCCCTGGGGAAAGGGGGCTACCCAGGGAGTGCTGAGGAGAGAGGGCAGAAGGGGCGGGTGGGCGGCGAGGTCTATGGGCCCGTGGCGCCTGGGCACCAGGAATATTCCTGGCCCGGGGCCCGGCTCCAGCAATGTCTGAGGCCGGGTCTCTCCCTCGGCCCCGCTTCTGCCCCCGAGTGCTCCCCGGCGGGTGATTTAAAGTGGCCCCGGGGCCCCCACCCACCACCGGCAGCGCAGCGGAGCTGAGCGGGGTCCTGCCTGCTCGCTCCACGTGGCTGCCGGCCCCGCCCTGCGGCCCCTGGGTGGGGTGGGTCGGGTCTGTATCCTTGCGCTCTGCTCTCGCCCCAAGCGCCCCTGCAGCCAAAAGGAAACGCGGCTCGCCCTGCCTAGGAGCCCCAGATAAGCGCTGCACCCCGCACCCCTCCCAGAGCCTGCACCCCCACCCCTTTCGCACACACCCCCTCCCACCCCCAAACTCCCTCCCAGAGCCTGCACCCTTCCTGCACCCCAGTTCCCTGCCCCCGCCCAAACTCCCTCCCAGAGCCTTAGGCAGGTGGGTGGTGGAGTTTGTGGGGGGCGGGGTTGGGGGGGGCAGGCTCTGGGCGTTCTGAGCACCACCAAAATATCTACAAACCTGCCGCCCGCCTCCCCTGAGAAGAGGGGTGCTTAAAGAAGTCCAGGTCCCTGTGTGCTGCCCCAGCGAAGAGAGGCAGCCCCGAGAAAGCTCGCACTGACTTTGGGCTCACAGGCCGGGGCTTCCCTTCTTAAGGAGAACACGGACACCTCAGAGGAAAAAGACTTTGATTTCACTGAGTCCTGAAAACTTATGGGGTCAGTGGGATTCAGAGCCACTGAAGGGAAATCCGAGTGAAATAAACACCCGGGCATTTTTAATAGATCTGCTCCATCTCCGTCTTTATGTTCCCCACCCCTTCTGTGGGGGGCAGGGCGTCTTGTTTTACCAGTGAGTACCTGAGAATGGTCCCTAACTCCCTTAACAAATAGTCCCCGAGTGGCTAAGTGTTTTCCCCATGAGGAGAGGAGACACAATCTAACCCAGTAAAAGGACATCGGAGGCGAGGAGACAGGAGCCGTCACTGAAATGTCACACTTCTCAGAGCAGCCAGTGGCCGGAATTGTCAATGGAGATGAAGGGAATTAGGTGCCAAAATCCCAATGAAACCAAAGGGGATTTCGGTGTGGGGTTTTCACAACATCCAGCTGCCTCTGCAGTACAAGTCCTGTTTTCCTCTGCCCCTCTGGAGATCACCGCCAGTGTCTGCCTGCTAATGACTCTTTGGGGCTGAGATTTGAAACCCAAAATACTGTTTCGATCAAGGGGACCCAGCTACACTAATCTACTCAGCAGCTCTCAAAAATCCCGGTTTCTTTAAACATCAGTTATACAGCTGTGCGGACACGCTGTGGGGGTCTGTCTCACACACCCTAAGGGCGTCCAGGGCCCCATTATGCCGGGTGCCGCACTTCGCTCTGGGGACAGGCAGTCCCAGCGCTGAAGGGTTCACAATCCAAATACACCAGGCAGACACCAGCAGAGGCTCAGAGAGTTGTTGTTACTCCCCAAGGTGAACCAACAGGTCCACTGGAAAGGCCGGGAGGAGAACCCAGGGCTGTTCTTCAGATCCCTTGTTTACAGATCATGCCCCAGGCCTCCTTGGCCCACGGATATTGTACAAGTATTAGATTTTGGGAAGGGTTTCTGCAGTGTGTGTGTGTGTGTATGTGTGTGTGTGTGTGTGTGTGTGTGATTGTAATAGTTGTATCAATACGCTCCCTAGACTGGACACAGGTATAGCTGCAGAAATGTGCCTTATACTGGGATATTGCATTCTCCTTCCCACCCAAGAACAGCCACACGAGCTGAAGGAACTTTATACTGATTTATAGACTCAGATTTCAAGGCCAGAAGGGAAGATCTTCATAACTTACTTTGCCCTCCTGTGTAACACTGGTATGTCTGTGTCCATATTAGGGGAGGAGTCTGTTGTACCCCCTGAATTACACCTTTATAGTTCCAATGATACACCTTTTGTGTGTAGACAAGTGCTAAGATTCTCAAAGCTGTCTAGGGGATTTAGACTCCAAGGGATAAATATTCAAAGGCACAAATGGCACTTAGGCACTAACTCAATTGTAAATCAATGTGATTTTGATGCCCAAGCATTTCTACCTTTGAAATAGCCACCTCAAGTCCCCATCGATTTGGAAGGGAACTGGGTATCCAAATCCCTTGGACAGCTCAGGAAAGTTCAGCCTCTAGATCCGTTTTGCGTTTCCCTTTAAATGCTAATTCTTTTCCTTGAATCCCATTTTGAATATTTTACCTAGATAAACTGCAGCTCACAATAGAATCGGGGCCTTCTCCTGATGTGCTAGGGCAAGAGATTTAATTAAAAATAGATTCGGGTGAGTTCTGAGAACCAGAAGAACGGCAGGTGCCAGATCCAAGCACAGTTGATGCGTTCTGATTCCCCTTCAGCTCCTTGGAACTTTTGAGGCGTCTTTGATGTTGAATATGAAAATGAAGTAATTATACTCCCTGTTTGAAGTTTGCAACGGGAGAAAATCACCATCAAAAGGCGTCACCTTGCTTTGCCAGGTGGAGGGTGTTGTAGAAACAACCATTAAATATTTGCTACATTTTCTGTTCCTGCTGGCAGCCTTCCCGGGTAAGTGAATTTCAGAGAGATCTGGGGTGTGCAGGAGAAAGGAGAGCCAACAAGAAGGGTACTCAGACTCATGCATTCTTGTCCCGTAACTGCAGGTGTCTGGTCCCAAATCCAACGGGTCCAGCCTGGTGCTGAGATTAAAAAAACCTGGAGAGTCAGAGAAGCTGTCCTGTAAACCATCTGGGTACAGCTTTACTAGCCACTTGCTGTCTTGGATTCAACAGGATTAACTCAAATAATGGAGGAATTGCCTATGCTACAAATACAAAGGGTGATTCACCCTCTCCAGAGACAACTCCATCAGCACAGCCTGTGTAGAGATCAGTGGGCTCAGAAGTGAAGACACCACCATGTATTACCATGAGAGCAGCACAGCAAAAGGAAAGCCAGTCAGAGTCATGGAAAAACGGTCTGCAGAGAAAACCACGATCTCCTGAGCACATGGGAGCCCCTGGGGCAGCTGGAAAGAGGAGTCTGTATTCTATTTATACGACTCATTGCACCCTGTAACTGGAAATGGATCTGCACACCCCAAAAGTGAACCACAAGCACTGTGGTGCCCTACAAAAAAGTGATAGTGATTTTGGGTGCCTGTTTTTGGTTGCTCAAACTGGGACACGTTAACAGGGACTGATTTATAGAAAGCACCAGGCATCCATTGTGACAGATTTATGTTATTAATTTGCCTGGAGCATTGGGTGATTAGGCTGAGGCCCCAGGATCTTTAGGGGAGGAGATGAAGGAGCACATCAAGTGACTAAGGTTTAAAGCTTTATTAATAAAATAAAGTAAAACAACAGCGGAGAGTGATGGGTGCTTTTTACGTTACTGAGAGGAAGGAAGGAAGAGTTAGTGCCCCAAGCCCTAGCCCCCTTTTATACTTACACACACACTACCTGGGGCTGGCCAAGCCCGGGTGTAATGTAAGAAGAAGAGGGGGAAGGGTGGACGGCAGTTTTGTTCTGTGCACAGGCTGCCCAGAGTTCGCTGTTGATCTCTGACCTACCCTGGCTTTTGGGAGGATTTTTAAGACCTGGGTTTTTGGGGGGGGGCCTTCCAGTTCAGGGACTTCTGTCCCCCATGCTTTTTGTACCAGTCCAACCCCGCTTTTCGCCGCTTTTCGACGCTTTTTTAAAACACACCTGCTTTAGGGACGCGAGATGGTTATTTTTTCCTTGCTGACCTTTGCCGTTTTACTTCTTTTAGCAGCCCTGCAGTTTTGTTTAGCTGATTTATTTATTTTTTTTTACAGCTCTTTGTGGTTGGAATTCAGGCCCCCCGTCTTTCTTGGCAGGCAGCCGAGAGTCGGTTGTGTGCTGTGGCCTTGGGCTGGAGACAGCGTCTTATCTTCCGACGGAGCGTGAGCCTCGAGTTAACCCATTTCTTTTTTCCTTTCTCCCTCTGTGGCCTCTCATAACTGCAAAGGAACCTGTTACTTTACCCTTACACCTTTAACCCTTCTCAAAACGCCTTGCGATGCCTGCAACAGCGTTAGCAACGTACAATGCTGATTTGCCAGTCCAGAGGTCCCCCTGAGGGACGGGGCCATTGGGTTGTGGCATCCCCCCCCACACACCCCGAATTAACATTGTGTTGTGAGGAGTCACCACTTAGGTTTTTACCCTCCCGCTGACACAGTGGCGAGGGTGACTGTTGGTTTTTACATAAGCAGCAATATATTACAAACACAATTGTTATGGTGGCAACAATTGCATCCAGCGGCCGGGAGTGGCTTTTGGCTTTATTAGTAACGTAGCATAACACGTTCCCCGGCTGGCATAGATGCCCCATCCAGATGGCTGTGACAAAGGCAGCTTTTTCAGATGAAATGCGCGTCACAACACTGCGAAGGAGGGGGCATTTGTCTGGAACACAATTCATTGTTCCCGGCTGTGCGTCAACGGAAGGAAAACACTGGGCGTAATTTATGAAAAATTAAACACAATATAACTAGAAACATTAACACAGCTTTGAATAACACAGGAGCCTTTAGTCCCTCCAGCGAGCATTTGCCCATCTAAACAGACAGGGGGTTATCCCTCCCCAGACGACTTAGGCTCCTATCTTAAACGTCACTGTCGGTAGATTTTTCTCCTCTCCAAAGTCAATTCTCAAAATATGAATTAGGCTCCTGTGACACAGTCGCCTGTCACAGCAGCAAAACGGTCCTGGGTGAACGCCCTGAGCAGCAGGCTACGGGGTATTTGGGGAGGGGTCTTTCAATCTCTCCTGTTCATGCTGTTCCACCGTGACTTAATTAATACTGATTTGGTCTGAAAGAGAAAGGGATGTGCTTGGGGTGTCTGTACCCCAAATGTCACCCTGCCCTTGACAGTGCAAGACCGGGGCTCAAGTCCCTGCTCCCAGATCAGGCAGAGGGTCAGGAAATGATCCTGGCTCTACCATGTCCTAGGCAAGTGCTCTAACCACTAGGCTAAAAGCTAAGGGAAGCACCAACAAATCCTTCTCTGGCACAAGGGGGTTTGGGCGTGTTTCTGAATGTAAATATCTGGGACTAACTCCAGGACAGGGCTGTGAATCCCAGCTGGAGTTAGGCACCTAACTCCCTTTAACAGGTGGTACTTGGACCCAACCCCTCCTCAGCATTTCCGAAGGGGTAGGTCAGGCAGCTCTCCACTCATTGTGCTGGCTTTTGCCAATCCCTGGATCAAGCACCTAACTCTCCTCTACAAATGGATCATTTCAGTGTAGCCGGTCACTGCTGGGAAGGGGGCTTCCCTCCCGATGCGATGGGAACCTTCACTCTCCAGCGGGTGGCCCAGACCAACGAATCCTTGGCACAGGACCCCTCTCCAGACATGAAAGCTCATGCTCAAATAAATTGGTTAGTCTCTAAGGTGCCACAGGTACTCCTTTTCTTTTTGCGAATACAGACTAACACGGCTGTTCCTCTGAAACCAGTCAAAGGAAAGATTCCCATCGAGTTCTCTGAGCTTTTGTGAGACCCAGAGCAAAACCAAAAGACTTGCCCATTTCTCTGAACCCCACGAAAAGAAAATGAGACGGCTCGGGAAGGAGTTTGTCTCTTATAAGGGGCGGGATATGCAAATAGGCGACTGTCTCCTGTTTAAATCTCTCTCTGTCCCAGCAGCACCCGACCAAAACTGCAGCCCCCTGTGTCCCTGCAGTTACCAGCCACTCCACTGAGGACTTTCTCCTCCAACACCAGGGAAAATGAGACTTTGGCTCCATTTACTTTTCCTTGTGGCGGCTCTGGAAGGTATTTTCTCCCCTAAAGGCACTGGGGAAGGGGGCAAACATTCCTGGTTTTCTGCAACGATCTGAAAACGTATTTTGTAACCTGCTTTTATTGATATTCGTGTCCTGTTAACTGAGTTAATAGTGTTTCATGTGGCTGGTTCCCTCATTGTTCGCTTTTCTCTCCCCCCTTTCCCACAGGGGCCTGGTCACAGGTTGTTCTGACCCAGTCCGGCCCGGAAATGAAGAAGCCCGGAGAATCCACTCGGCTGAAATGCGCCGTGAGCGGGTTCACTATCACAGATTATTATATGGCTTGGGTCAGACAGGAGCCGGGAAAGGGGCTGGAGTGGCTGGTCAGCTACTGGAAACCAGGGCAGAGCGAGTATTATTCTCCCAGCATCAAGGGGCGATTCACAGCTTCCAAGGACAGCTCCAATTTCTACCTACAAATGAACAGCCTGAAACCCGAGGACACCGCCCTGTATTACTGCGCGAGAGACACAGTGAGGGGAAGCCGGTCTGGGCTCGGACAAAAACCTCCCTTTGTAGAGACTGGGGAAGGGATTTCCTGGGGGTGGCGCTTTCGACCCACAGCTGTGAGAAGAGAGACACAAAGTATCTCCCCTTGGCGGGATCCCACACAGCTGCCAGCGGAGAGAGAGGCGCTGCTGACTCCATCTGTCCCCGGGGAGCGCAGGGAGCAGATGCTCAATGGCTATTTTAGCGAAGAAGGAGCAGGTGCATCCGCCCTCACTCTGCGATGCTCCCCACGATTCACCCGGGCTTTCTGGTCAGCCGGTCTCCAGTGCAAGGCTCCCTCCTTCTCCCATTGAAGGGAGAAGCTGAGCCCCGAGGGAAGATCAGTGGCAACGCTGAGCCCTGAATGAAGATGATTGACTGGAAGGGAGGGGTCACTCATCTAGAGGTGACCTTCCCCCTCAGCCCAGGGATCATTCTCTGTGAGTGAAATTCACCCCCGTGTGGAGGGCCTAGCACGAGGGCCTCTGCCTGTGCTGTGTCCCGCCTAGCCCGAGGAATATCGTCACCCCATGCAGCCCTTTAGAAGTGTACAATCCCGATTTCCCTGCCTTCCCCCTTCTGTTTGCACTTAGGCCTGGGCCAGTTGGGTGGGATATGGGTCTGTTTTCCTGCACGCTCCTCCTGTGCCTCGTACACCTTTGATTAGGGACAGTTTGGGGTCCCCACACCAGTGCTGACATCAGCCAATGTGCAGAGTGGGGGAGAATCCATGTGAGGCAGGTGAGCAGAGACAGCAAGACTAAGGCGATTGCTGAGTGTTCCCAGGGCACAAAGAACCAACCTTTTCAACCTCAACCCTCAGGACCCATCCTAGAGAGACAGCGACGTGGCGCCATTGAGCAAACAATTCCCGGAACCGACAAGAGGGGGTTCAAATATACACCAGTGTTATTCCCCATGTCTCTGCTTCACAGCAAAAGGGGGAGTTTTGGAAGAAATACAAACACGTGTCCAAAGGCCATTCCTGTCCCATGGGCACAGAGTGCCTAACTGCCCTGGGTGCTCTCAAACATGCCACCGAAAATACATTATTTCGGCAGCATAGAAGCAAATGAATTTTCCTTTGTTCTCTCGCCTTACAAACGGACCGGCTGTGTCCTGTGGCCGGCTGCCCCACGCTGGGTACCCATGTGGCTGCACCTCTCTGGAGGCTCTGACCACCCAACTTCTCACAATCAAACTCCTTCTAAGTTGCCGCAAAATGGGCAAAGAAAAACTCACGGGCACTAAATAATGAGTCCCTTTTAAACAGCTTATCCTGTGAGCACGGTAGGAGAATTGGTGTTGTAATGACAGAGGCCCCAGTATTGTATGCTAAGGATGATACATGAATTTACCAGGGCTTTGATCATGTATCAGGCGCTGTGTTAAAGATACAGGCATTCAATCCTTGCTAGATGCTCTAGTACGTCACTCTCCTCCGGGAGCTCGGGGCTGGGATCTGGACTCCATTCGAAGTTGAATTGATCGGTCCCTTAGGAAAAGGGGAAGATGCAAATGCAGCTACTCACCTCCCCTGCTTCAGAACATAAGAACATAAGAACATCAGACCAAAGGTCCATCCAGCCCAGTATCCTGTCTGCCAACAGTGGTCAATGCCAGGTGCCCCAGAGGGAGTGAACCTAACAGGTAATGATCAAGTGATCTCTCTCCTGCCATCCATCTCCACCCTCTGACAAACAGAGGCTAGGAACACCGTTCCTTACCCATCCTGGCTAATAGCTGTTAATGGACTTAACCTCCATGAATTTATCCAGTTCTCTTTTAAACCCTGTTCTAGTCCTAGCCTTCACAACCTCCTCAGGCAAGGAGTTCCACAGGTTGACTGTGCCCTGAGTGAAGAAGAACTTCCTTTTATTTGTTTTAAACCTGCTACCCATTAATTTCATTTGGTGGCCCCTAGTTCTTATATTATGGGAACAAGTAAATAACTTTTCCTTATTCACTTTCTCCACATCACTCATGATTTTATAGACCTCTATCATATCCCCTCTTCCTCTCCTCTTTTCCAAGCTGAAAAGTCCTAGCCTCTTTAATCTCTCCTCATATGGGACCAGTTCCAAAACCCTCATCATTTTAGTTGCCCTTTTCTGAACCTTTTCTTATGCCAGTCTATCTTTTCTGAGATGAGGGGACCACATCTGTAAGCAGTATTCAAAATGTGGGAGTACCATGGATTTATATAAGGGCAATAAGATATTCTCTATCTTATTTTCTATCCCTTTTTTAATGATTCCTAACATCCTGTTTGCTTTTTTGACTGCCGCTGCACACTGCGTGGACGTCTTCAGAGAACTATCCAGGATGACTCCAAGATCTCTTTCCTGATTAGTTGTAGCTAAATTAGCTCCCATCATATTGTATGTATAGCTGGGGTTATTTTTTCCAATGTGCATGACTTTACATTTATCCCCATTAAATTTCATTTGCCATTTTGTTGCCCAATCACTTAGTTTTGTGAGATCTTTTTGAAGTTCTTCACAGTCTGCTTTGTTCTTAACTATCTTGAGCAGTTTTGTATCACCTGCAAAATTTGCCACCTCCCTGTTTACCCCTTTCTCCAGATCATTTATGAATAAGTTGAATAGGATTGGTCCTAGGACTGACCCTTGGGGAAGACCACTAGTTACCCCTCTCCATTCTGAAAATTTATCATTTCTTCCTACCCTTTGTTCCCTGTCTTTTAACCAGTTCTCAATCCATGAAAGGATCTTCCCTCTTATCCCATGACAACTTAATTTATGTAAGAGCCTTTGGTGAGGGACCACCAAAACCCATAATTCTCCAGACCCTGAAGCTCTCGCACTGAGAAGCCGCAGCCTTGTGGGTTCAAGCAGTGAAGTAGTTATTTACCCTTCCCCCAAATAAAAAAAAAACAAACAAAACAAAACAGGGGTCACCAGATGAAAATAATAGAGATCCGAAAGTCTAATGAGGATCCCAGCACCCTGTTCCCGGCGCTGTACAGACAAACAGGAGGGGACAGTCTGACTCCCGCACCCGGAGCCCTAGGGCCAGTCAGTCAGATCACTGGAGGCAGGAGTGTGTGTCTCTTATAAAGCAGGGGCATGCAAATCAGGGTGAGAGTTTCCTGTTTAAATTTGTCCCTCTCTCTGCCCAGGTTGCACCGGGAGATACAATCCGCAGCCCCGTGGCTCTGTGCAGTCACTAGCCACTGAGAACTTTCCCCCCCAACACCAGGGAAAATGAGATTTTTCCTCCTTGTCATTGTCGCTGTAGCAGCTTTGGAAGGTATTTTCCTCCTCTGAAGAAATGGCAGAGTTAGAAGAATATTGTGTTCTCGCTGTTTTTATACCGACATTAATGGCCTGTCTTTATTCCCAGGTGTCCGGTCCCAGACGCTGGTGGAGTCCGGAGGGGATGTGAAGAAGCCCGGAGACTCTCTCCGCCTCTCCTGCAAAGCCTCCGGGTTCACCTTCAGCAGCTACGGGATGAGCTGGGTCCGCCAGGCTCCCGGGAAGGGACTGGAATGGGTCGCTCTTATATACCCCGGTGGGGGTACTATATACTACCTCGATTCAGTGAAAGGGCGATTCACCATCTCCAGGGATGACGCCAAGAGTGAGCTGTATCTGCAAATGACCGGCCTGAAGCCCGAGGACACCGCCCGCTATTACTGTGCGAGTTACACAGTGACACCAAACCGGTTTGTGATCGCACAAAAACCCAGGCTGCGGAATCGCCCTTCTCCCGGCGGCCGCGCGGGGGCAGCAGCGACACCCCCCGCTTCGGGCTCGGGCAGGAGACCCGGCACCCGGGGGAACGGGACACAAACCTCCCGCCAGTTTAACCCTTCCGTTCCCGGGCAATGTGTCTCCCCTTCCTGCCCAGAGCCCTGCTGGGCCTGAGGTGCAGAGACCCCCCGCTTCATCTGTGAACTCCAATCCGGAGTGAGTCCTGTTCTGTGTCGCTCTCCCCTCGGAGACCTGGCACGTTGGCTCTGCCGGGGCCGTCTCAGTGTCAGACTCACAGGACAGCGTCTGTCAGTGTAAATGGCACAAGGGCGTTGGGGTTTGCATCAGACCCAAGTGATGGAGCGAATTGCCCCTGGGGCCAAATTCCCCCCCCCCCCCCAGTGTAAAGTCACCGCAACTGCATTCACTAGACACAAGTTACTCCTGATTTACACCAGGGAGGCTCTGGCCCTTTCAGAAAACTGGCATTAATGCAGCAGAAGGTGATTAGTGCATTATAGCCGATGTGGGGCCCCTCACCGTGGCGTCTCCGCCCTTCACTTGCGGGAACTGAGGCAGAGAGATGGAGGCCAGGGTGTGGAAATGGGCCATTCAGGGTCCGGGCGGGGCTGGGGGGCAGAGATCACCCGGCGCCGGAATAAACCCCGCTCCGCTGCGCCGGGGATGTGGCACCGCGGGGACTTTCCAAAGCGGCTCCTGGGTTGTTTTCACCAACTGCCCTGTGGAAATCCCAGCCCGGACCCTCCGCTGGTGTCAGTGGGTGGAGCTGAGACATCCCAACCCCCAATAAAGTGCCACCATGTCACAGAGTCACCATGGAGATAAAAGACCCCGCCCCTCAGCCCCCATGGCATCACTCAGCCCAGCGCTGGCCCTCAGCTAAGGGCTGTGGACAGGGACACAGTGGGGTTTAATGGGGTGGCTCAGGGGGAGGCGGCTGCTGAGGGAGAAGTTGAGGCCCGTTTATGAAGATATGGGTAAGGGTCGGTCCTCCCGCCGGTTTTGTTCAATATCTTCATAAATGATCTGGAGGATGGTGTGGATTGCACCCTCAGCAAGTTTGCAGAAGACACTAAACTGGGAGAAGAGGTAGATACACTGGAGGGTAGGGATAGGATACAGAGGGACCTAGACAAATTAGAGGATTGGGCCAAAAGAAATCTGATGAGGTTCAACAAGGACAAGTGCAGAGTCCTGCTCTTAGGACCGAAGAATCCCATGCACCGCTACAGACTAGGGACCGAATGGCTCGGCAGCAGTTCTGCAGAAAAGGACCTAGGGGTGACAGTGGACGAGAAGCTGGATATGAGTCAGCAGTGTGCCCTTGTTGCCAAGAAGGGCAATGGCATTTTGGGATGTATACGTAGGGGCATTGCCAGCAGATTGAGGGACATGATCATTCCCCTCTATTCGACATTGGTGAGGCCTCATCTGGAGTACTGTGTCCAGTTTTGAGCCCCACACTACAAGGATATGGAAAAATTGGAAAACGTCCAGCAGAGGGCAACAAAAATGATTAGGGGATTGGAACACATGACTTATGAGGAGAGGCTGAGGCGACTGGGATTATTTAGTCTGCAGAAGAGAAGAATAAGGGGGGATTTGATAGCTACTTTCAACTACCTGAAAGGGGGTTCCAAAGAGGATGGCTCTAGACTGTTCTCAGTGGTAGCAGGTGACAGAACGAGGAGTAATGGTCTCAAGTTGCAGTGGGGGAGGTTTAGATTGGATATTAGGAAAAACTTTGTCACGGGGAGCGTGGTGAAACACTGGAATGTGTTACCTAGGGGGGTGGTGGAATCTCCTTCCTTAGATATTTTTAAGGTCAGACTTGACAAAGCCCTGGCTGGGATGATTTAGTTGGGGATTGGTCCTGCTTTGAGTAGGGGGTTGGACTAGCTGACCTCCTGAGGTCCCTTCCAACCCTGATATTCTATGATTCTATGATTCTATATTGAAGAAAACCGCCCAAGGACCACTTGGGGCACTCCACTTGATACAGGCTGCCAACTAGACATGTAGCCATTGATCACTACCCTTTGAGCCTGACAATCTAGCCAACTTTCTATCCACCTTATAGTCCATTCATCCAGCCCATAATTCTTTAACTTGCTGGCAAGAATACTGTGGGAGACAGTGTCAAAAGCTTTGCTAAAGTTAAGGAACAACACGTCCACTGCTTTTCCCTCATCCGCAAAGCCAGTTACCTTGTCATAGAAGGCAATTAGATTAGTCAGGCATGACTTGCCCTTCGTGAATCCATGCTGACTGTTCCTGATCACTTTCCTCTCCTCTAAGTGCTTCAGAATTGATTCCTTGAGGACCTGCTCCATGATTTTTCCAGGGATTGAGGTGAGGCTGACTGGCCTGTAGTTCCCAGGATCCTCCTTCTTCCCTTTTTTAAAGATGGGCACTACATTAGCCTTTTTCCAGTTGTCCAGGACTTCCCCTGATCGCCATGAGTTTTCAAAGATAATGGCCAATGGCTCTGCAATCACATTCACCAACTCCTTTAGCACTCTCGGATGCAGCGCATCCAGCCCCATGGACTTGTGCTTGTCCAGCTTTTCTAAATAGTCCCGAACCACTTCTTTCTACACAGAGGGCTGGTCACCTCCTCCCTATGCTGTGCTGCCCAGTGCAGCAGTCTGGGACCTGACCCGGAGACACAATCTGCAGCCCCCTGGGTCTGTGCAGTGACCAGCCAGTCCCCTGAGAACTTTCCCCTCCACCACCAGGGAAAATGCGGTTTTTGCTGCTTGTAATTTTTGCTGTAGTGGCTTTGGAAGGTATATTCCTCCTCTGAAGAACCGCCACTGAGAAAAATATTATGTTATCACTGGTTTTTATATCGATATTTACAACCTGTCCGTATTCTCATGTGCCCGGTCACAGGTGCTGGTGGAGTCGGGAGGGGGTGTGAAAAAGACCGGAGACTCTCTCCGCCTCTTCTGCAAAGCCTCTGGATTCACCTTCAGCAACTTCTGGATGGACTGGGTCCGACAGGCTCCCGGGAAGGGACTTGAATGGGTCGCTGCTATAAACTTTGGTGGGGGCAGTACATATTACCCTGATTCAGTGAAAGGCCGATTCACCATCTACAGGGATGATTCCAAGAGTGAGCTGTATCTGCAAATGACCAGCCTGAAGCCCGAGGACACTGCCCGGTATCACTGTGCGAAGGACACAGTGAGGGAAGACGGTCTGAGCTCAGATAAAAGCCTCTCCCTGCAGTAACTGGAGAAGCAGTTTGATGTTGGGGGCGCCCAAGGCCTCTAAGTGAAAATGAGATCAGTTCTGGGAAAGGGACTAGTGACAACAAACACTTTTTATTGTTATTATTCCTCATTTTTGATTTTACGCAAGGTGAAGGAATTTATACAAGTTCCCGCAAAGGTCAGGACATTCTTATTTGGGTCCCTTCCTCTTTCTTTCCTCTCCAGGGAAGAAATTCCGAGCCAGCACACCACCTTTGATTCACTGATTCATAGACATAAAGGTTGGAATATTCAGGGCTGGGGGCCCTGCTCCACCAATGTTTGGAACTGTTCTCTCCCCCAGCCCTGCCTGGAGCGGCCCCCGTGCACCTCACTCAGGCCCCGGAGCAGCCCCTCCATCCCAGCCCTGGAGCGTCCCTGCCTGACTGAAAGCGGCACAACTCTCCCTCACCTGCCGTCACTGCCTAAGGCTACAGCACAAGAGCAATGCCGGGGGAGTGGGCGCACACATGCTTCACAGCCCTCCCCTCCCTTTCCCCTGCACCCACCCGGAGGAGGAGCTGAGGGGGCTTCCGGTGGGAGATATCTGGAGTGGACCTCACTCACCTGAGCAGCTACTGGGTCTTCGGTGAGTGTTTGACCCTGTGACCCTGTGATATCCTCTGTTCTCCACTTGGTTAATTCAATCTAGGTATTTTAAGGCCCTCATCAACGCTGCATTTAGGATTCATCAATGAATCTCAAAGTAGAGAAATATAATTTCCATTGTACAATTTGGGAACAGTTTAAGTTAGCTGGGAGCCCAAGTCCAACTTTCGATAGTGACTTATATTTCAGAGCCTAAATTCCTGAGACAGTGATTAGGATTTAGGTTCCCAAATCATGTAGTTACGCCAAACCCAACTCCCTTAGACTCCTGTGCCAATTCTAGACATCTAATCTGTGTTGCCGAAAGACATCAGAGCCTCACTACCTCAGTGCCCCAGTAACACTGCAGGGGTCATTCTCAGCTCACTCCCAGTAGGAATTCACCCAGGCAACGCATTGGGGACTACAGTTTATTTCCCTCTTATAAAAAGTAGACCACGCAAATTCCCTCACTCAGCTTCCTCTTTAAAGCCAGCCCTTCCCTCACCCTGCAGGTCTGGGGTGGAGAATCCACAACCCCCAGAGTCTGTGACGTGCCAGGCAGAACCCCAAGCTCAGGAACATGCCAGTCTGGCTACATTTCCGTCTGATTTCCTCCAGTACATTGTTTTCCTGAAGACACCAGGGAGCCTCCAGGTTTTGCATCAATCTCACTAGGAGCCAGGTCTGCATGAATCTCACTGTGTCTTTATTTGCAGGTGCCCGGTCCCAGTCCAGCTGGCAGAGTCCAGAGGATGTGTGCAAAAGCCCGGAGACTCTCTCCGCCTCTCCTGCAAACCCACCATGTTCACCCTCAGCAGCAACTGGATGCGCTGGGTCAGACAGGCCCCTGGGAAGGGACGGGAGTCTGCTGTATCTGCAAATGACTGGCCTGAAGCCCGAGGACACCACCCAATGTCAATGTGCTGGACACAGTGCGGGGAAGCCGGGCTGAGCTCAGACAAAAACCTGCCCTCGCTGGCTAAGGACAAACTCTCCGCTGGGGGCGCTGCAGTTCTACAACTGGCAGCGGCGAGACAGTGCGCGTGATACCTCCTGAGTGGCCTTTCCGTGACTCTCCCCCACGCAAATGCACACACTGACTAACCGCACTATTAGAAGAGGCCAGCCCGCAACTTTCCCTGTTCGTCTAACACACTCTATGCCCCTCACTCCACTGCTCCCCGCCTTTCCTCACCCTTCCACCTCCCAATATCCCAGGCTGATAGAACCAACGGTAAAGTGGATGAAAACATGTCATTTAAACCCCTCTTATAGCCAGGCTGAGGGTTTCCAACCTTCCTTTCAGATATGGGCACTTCATTCCTATTATAATCCCACAGAAGCTTTGGAAAACCTCAGCCTCTGGGATTCAGGCTTGTGAGCTAACCCCTTAATTCCTAGAACCCCCGCCCACAAAATTACATCTTAAATAACTACCCCCACCCCTCAAGAAAACATACACCAAAGGCAAAGAAATAGAGAGAGCAGAATGCAAGGAGATAAATAAAGCTGACCTTGAGATCTTCCACTGATCATTCCAGACAGAAGAAGGGAACAGACAGTGACACCCTTATGTTCACGCTGGCACATTACACTCTGAATAACCCTTCTGGTGGCAAGTATCAGAGGGGTAGCACCTCATTAGTCTGTATCCACAAAGCCAACAAGAAATCCGGTCAGGGTGGCACCTTAAAGACAAACCGATTTCTTTGGGCATAAGCTTTTGTGGACAAAAAGCCTCCTTCTGGTGGAAGTGAATATTAGCGGGTGTTTGGGTATTTCTATATGATTCAGTAACATGGGACAAATCTCCCGGCCTTACATAGCTTAGGGTTACATAGCCCATGGCGCAACTCAGAGACGCAGTGAGCTGCTATCTCCCTTAAGGACCCTTGAATATCCCAACCCCAGCTCGCAGATTTAAAAAAAAAATCATCTCTGCAAAGGTTCTCCCACCCCTAAAGGAAACGGAGCTTTGTCTGAGCACACGACCCCTCACCTGGGAGATAACACTCACTTCCTGACTGAGCAGCTATGTCCCGAATCACGGCGCCTCTTGGGTCGCGACTCTCAACAACAACAGCGGGGATCCTGACCCCCAAATTCCCACTGATTTTAAGGTGCTGGTAGAATAATAACACATAATAATTTTGTCTTCTCTCCCATCATTGCTAAAAAGAGTTTAATGTATTGTCTCCAATTCTTCTTCTAGAAGAAGAAGATTTTAGACATTACTAGTAAAAGCAAAACCTAGCTCTTCTAGAGTGGTTTTCATTGATATACCTCAAAGCCTTGTCAAAGGAGGGTCAAAATCTGGTTACCCTTTTGTATTGCCATACAAATCGAGGCACAGGGAGTGTAAGTTTCTTGCCAAAGGTCACCCATCACACGAGTAGCAGAGCCAGGAATAAACCGCCAGATTCTCAAGTGCCAGGCTAAGGTCCCCCGACCGATCACACTGCTCCAGGGATCTCAGAAGAGCAGAGGGACAAGCAGACAGGACTGAGTGGAAGATGAACGATCTTTAAGGAATTTTGTCTCCCCAAAGCAACCAGGGTAATTGTAGAGCATTCTGCAGAAATTATTCTATGACTGGAGCTCTTTACCCAGATAACCCTTTCCCGCGACGCCCAACTACCGGGAGGCTGACTTTGCTGAGGCTGAGGTCCAAGATCTGTGTCTTACAAAGAGGAGGAGATGCAAATTCAGTGCCTGGGGCACTATAGAAACCCTGTGATCTCCGGGACCCCGCAGTGTGAGCAGAGAGGAAGGACAAGTCGGGTGTCAAGGTGAAGTTCCCACCAGAAAACCCTCCAGCGTCAGCAACATGCGACTGTGGCTGACCCTCGCTTTCTTACCAGCAGCCCTTCCAGGTAATTTTATCCCCTTCCCCGTTACATGGACTGCAGACACCGGGGGATGCTGCACATCCCGAACCTGACTCAAAGGGCAGTGAAGTCAACGGGAACCTTCCTGCTGCTTCCAATGGGCTCTGAGCCAGGCCGTGTGTGAATGTGATTTTCATTCTTTCCAGGTGTCCGGTCACAGGTCCAGCTGGTGGAGTCCGAGAGGGGATTCAAAGCCCTGGGGGATCTCTCCGCCTCTCCTGCAAAGCCTCCGGATTCACCTTCAGCAACTACTTCATGGACTGGGTTCGTCAGGCTCCCGGGAAAGGACTGGAGTGGGTCGCAGAGATACTCAGTCCTGCTTATAGTTCAGCAGCATATTACAGTGATGCGGTGAAAGGGCGATTCCCCATCTCCAGAGACGAGTCCACCAGCACGGTGTATCTGCAAATGAACAGCCTGAGAGCCGAAGACACCGCCCGGTATCACTGTGCGAGAGACACAGCGATCAGAAACCTCCTGCGGTTAGAACAGAAACCTCCAGCGCGAATCCCCCTCCCCCTCCGTGCCCACAGTCACCGCCAGAACAGAGCCATTCAGACAGGAACCGAGAGTGTGAAGCCTTCAGTCCTTTATCCGGGCTTCACTCCTCGGAAAATTCACTTTTATTGTCAGAGACCCGCGGTTCCGACAGAACCGAGACCACCTTACACATTTCCTCGTCACGCAGAAATAGAATCCGCCTAAGAAGTGTGATTAACATTCAGCTGCCCGCCCTTCAGCCTGCCTTGCCAGCAAACTGAGCTGGAGAAGACAGGCAGGAAGCAGGAGCCAGAGAGCCAAGGTGGAGCCTGACTGAACTCGACTTTTTTACACCGGGATCTTGCCACACTTTGCACTCACCTAACGAATGCTGAATTGCGTTACTTGAACACGCTGCTTCTTCTGCAAAGCGACTGGGGTATCCTGAATAGCCAATGCCACGTTCTGCAGGAGGGGGAAATCGGTCCACTAGTCCTAAAGTCACAGGCAGAGCGTGGGCATTCCCTGTACAGACTCCAGTGGATTCATCTTTTTCCAGACTCCAGGTTTCTTGCACTTGCCCATTCTTAATAAAACGCCCCGTGTACAGAGTGCGTCTGGTTTTAAAAATTGCCTTTAAAAATAATCCTGGTTTTCTGAGCGCGCAGTAAATTATCACCACTGCTCTCTGGTTAATTCATAAAAAGAAAAGGAGGACTTGTGGCACCTTAGAGTCAAACCAATTTATTTGAGCATAAGCTTTCGCGAGCTACAGCTCACTTCATCGGATGCATTCAGTGGAAAATACAGTGGGGAGATTTATATACACAGAGAACATGAAACAATGGGTGTTACCGTACACACTGTAAGGAGAGTGACCAGGAAAGGTGAGATATGACCAGCGGGGAGGGGGGGGGACCTTTTGCAGTGATAATCAAGGTGGGCCATTTCCAGCAGTTGACAAGAACAGTATGGGAGGAAATAAACAAGGGGAAATAGTTTTACTTTGTGAACTGACACATCAACTCCGAGTCTCTATTCCAGCCTAAATTAATTGTATCCAGTTTGCTGAATTGGAATTAATTTGCAGTCTCTCATTGGAGTCTGTTTTTGAAGTTTTTTTGTTGAAAAATTGCCACTTTTAGGTGTGTAGTCAAGTGACCAAAGAGATTGAAGTGTTCTCTGACTGGTTTTTGAATGTTATAATTCTTGATGTCTGATTTGTGTCCATTTATTCTTTTGCATAGAGACTGTCCAGTTTGGCCAATGTGCATGGCAGAGGGAATTGCTGGCACATGATGGCGTATATCACATTGGTAGATGTGCAGGTGAACGAGCCTCTGATAGTGTGGCTGATGTGATTAGGCCCTATGATGGTGTCCCCTGAATAGATATGTGGACACAGTTGACAACAGGCTTTGTTGCAAGGATAGGTTCCTGGGTTAGTGGTTCTGTTGTGTGGTTGCTGGTGAGTATTTGCTTCATGTTGGGGGGCTGTCTGTAGGCAAGGACTGGCCTTTCTCCCAAGATCTGTGAGAGTGATGGGTCGTCCTTCAGGATAGGTTGTAGATCCTTGATGATGCATTGGAGAGATTTTATTTGGGGGCTGAAGGTGATGGCTAGTGGCGTTCTGTTATTTTCTTTGTTGGGCCTGTCCTGTCCTAGAAAAGCCATTTACAACACACACTTTGCTTCCCTACAAAAGAAAAAGGACACTAAATTATCTAAACTACTACATGCCACAAGGGGCCACAACACTGGGTTCCTTAACCCACCCAGAAATATTGTCAATCTATCCAACTATACTCTTAGCCCAGCAGAAGAATCTGTCCTATCTCGGGGCCTCTTCTTCTGCCCCTTCACCCCCACGAACATGATACAGTTCTGTGGTGACCTAGAATCCTATTTTCGATGCCTCCGACTCAAGGAATATTTCCAAAATACCTCTGAACAACATACTAACCCACAGAGACCTTCCTACCAAGACTACAAAAAGAAGGATTCTGAGTGGACTCCTCCTGAAGGTCAAAACAACAGACTGGACTTCTACATAGAGTGCTTCCGCTGATGTGCACTGGCTGAAATTGAGGAAAAGCAACATCATTTACCCCATAACCTTAGCCGTGCAGAACACAATGACATCCACAGCCTCAGAAACAACTCTGACATCATAATCAAAAAGGCTGACAAAGGAGGTGCTGTTGTCATCATGAATAGGTCGGAATATGAACAAGAGGCTGCTCGGCAGCTCTCCAACACCACTTTCTACAAGCCATTACCCTCTGATCCCACTGAGGGTTACCAAAAGAAACTACAGCATTGATTCAAGAAACTCCCTGAAAAAGCACAAGAACAAATCCACACAGACACACCCCTGGAACCCCGACCTGGGATATTCTATCTGCTACCCAAGATCCATAAACATGGAACCCCTGGATGCCCCATCATCTCAGACACTGGCACCCTGACAGCGGGATTGTCTGGCTCTGTAGACTCCCTCCTCAGCCCCTAAGCAACTGCGCCCCCAGCTATCTTCGAGACACCACTCACTTCCTGAGGAAACTACAATCCATCGGTGATCTTCCTGAAAACACCATCCTGGCCACTATGGATGTAGAAGCCCTCTACACCAACATTCCACTCAAAGATGGACTACAAGCCGTCAGGAACAATATCCCCAATAATGTCACGGCAAACCTGGTGGCAAAACTTTGTGACTTTGTCCTCACCCATAACTATTTTACATTTGGGGACAATGTATACCTTCAAATCAGCAGCACTGCTATGGGTACCCGCACGGCCCCACAGTATACCAACATTCTTATGGCTGACTTAGAACAACGCTTTCTCAGCTCTCGTCCCCTAATGCCCCTACTCTACTTGTGCTACATTGATGATATCTTCATCATCTGGACCCATGGAAAAGAAGACCTGGAGAAATTCCACCATGATTTCAACAATTTCCATCCCACCATCAACCTCAGCCTGGACCAGTCTGCACAAGAGATCCACTTCCTGGACACTACGGTGCTAATAAGCGATGGTCACATAAACACCACCCTATACCGGAAACCTACTGACCGCTATATTTGCCTACATGCCTCCAGCTTTCATCCAGACCACACCACATGATCCATTGTCTACAGCTAAGCTCTACGATACAACCGCATTTGCTCCAACCCCTCAGACAGAAAGAAACATCTGCAAGATCTCTATCAAGCATTCTTTCAACTACAATACCCCCCTGCTGAAGTGAAGAAACAGATTGACAGAGCCAGAAGAGTACCCAGAAGTTACCTACTACAGGACAAGCCCAACAAAGAAAATAACAGAATGCCACTAGCCATCTCCTTCAGCCCCCAACTAAAACTTCTCCAGCGCATCATCAAGGATCTACAACCATCATAGGGCCTAATCACATCAGCCACACTATTAGAGGCTCATTCACCTGCCCATCCACCAATGTGATATATGCCATCATGTGCCAGCAATGCCCCTCTGCCATGTACATTGGTCAAACTGGACAGTCTCTACATAAAAGAATAAATGGACACAAATCAGACGTCAAGAATTATAACATTCAAAAACCAGTCAGAGAACACTTCAATCTCTCTGGTCACTTGATTACAGACCTAAAAATGACAATTCTTCAAAAAAAAAACTTCAAAAACAGACTCCAACAAGAGACTGCTGAATTGGAATTAATTTGCAAACTGGATACAATTAACTTAGGCTTCAATAGAGACTCGGAATGGATGGGTCATTACACAAAGTAAAACTATTTCCCCATGTTTATTCCCTCCCCCTGCCCCCACTGTTCCTCAGATGTTCTTGTCAACTGCTGGAAATGGCCCACCTTGATTATCATGACAAAAGGTTTTTCTACACTCTCACTTTCACTCTTCCCCTCGGAATTTCTTACACAAAACCCAGGAAAATTAGATTTTGGCTGAACTTAATTCTCACTCTGTTAGTTCTCCCAGGTAACTATTAAAGTACAAAGTGTACTCCCCTCCAGGTTCCTGAGCCTGATAGAATCAGGGATCTAAACAAATCTGTATTTGCAGGGGCCAGGCCTCAGGTCCAGCTGGTGAAGTCCGGAGGGGATGTGAAAACGCCTGGGGACTCTCTCCGCCTCTCCTGCAAAGCCTTCGGGTTCACCTTCAGCAGTTATCTCATGGACTGGATCCGTCTGGCCCCCGGGAAGGGGCGGGACTTGCTGGCCAGAGCTGCTGCCCAGGGCAGCGCCTACTACGCTGACTCCGTGAAAGGGTGATTCGCCATCTCCAGAGACAATGCCAAGAGCCTGGTGCATTTGCAAATCAGCAGCCTGAGAGTGGAGGACACCGCCCTGTATCCCTGTGTCAGAAACACACAGCCAGGGACCTAGGACAAAAACCGAGCCCTGTAGCCACGGTCTGGAATTGGGTGGTTGGGGCGCTCAGGGTTTGCAAAACTGTGAAAATCTGAGGAAAGACTCAGATGACATTTAAGCACCAGACCCGCCCCACTGGGGGCACTGGCTTTGTCAATAAAGTAGGGAGCCTGGAGGCTTCGAGTCACATAAGGGTCTAAGGGTCGTTATTATAATGCCTGCCTAGAGGTGCCTGGCTCCCAATGGAATTTACAGCCTCGAATTAGGCACCCTGACTCTCAGCCCCACTGTGCCTGAGCCAGAGACTGGACTTCAACAAGGTCCATCTTCTACCTCCCAGGGGAGGGCCCAGCCATCGGGCTAGAAGGTTTCCTGGGGGACTCGTCTCCAAAGAGCTGCGGTTGAAGTTCTTCTACTTGCTTCAGAATGCAAAGAGTCTTTGTGAGGAGAGAGCAAGACAGAGTGTGAATGAGAATGACGGTATAGCCCGGTGACCAGGCCGCTCTTCTGGGATCAAGGGAGGCCCATCTTCAGGTCCCTGTGCTCCAAGGGTTATTTGAATGCTCGATTAGCAGGTTTCAGGCCAGTGTGGTTATTAGAACACTGGGCGGGCTGGGCCTCGGGGAACCTGGCTTTTCTTCTACAACAGCCAACAGACCTCGGGCAAATCAGTTTCCTTCTCTCTGCCTCAGTTTATCCACCTCGAAAAAGGGGACATGAAAGCTCGCCGTCCGTTCCCCACTCTCCGTTACAGAGCTGAGTATTTCTGTCACCCAAGGGTGTAATCACTCCTGGGCTGTATTTCACAGACTGGATACATTCAGTGCTTTAGATTACTTTGAACATGCTTCTATCCCCTCAGGGTCTCACACCGTATCATGGCATCTCCCAAAGCCCGGGACAAGGGACCTCGGCGAGAAATGCAATGCCAGCCCCTGGGACTCCATTTTAATAGCACGGATATGCAAGTCGACTAATTGTATTCCCTGCTTAAAGCTCTTTGGGTTGGGAACCTGCAGCTCCCGGTGTCTGCAGCGATCGGCCCAACCCTCTAGAGAATTTTTCCCAGCAAACTCACTTGATGTTTTGGCTGCATTTCCTTTTCGCTGTGGCAGCTTTTCGAGGTGCGTATTTCTTTGGGGGGAAATGGAGATACCCTTTCTTTGAAATAACGTGTGGCAATATTGGAATCAGAACTGTGATCAGTAGCAATATTAAGAGAAGCATCAATCATGTTAGCATCAGCACCGTCATCTGGATTCTCAATGTGCTTTTACATCCTCCGGGGCTGGGGCTCAGGCTCCGCAGGTGGAGTCCGGAGGCGGAGACATTAAGAAGCCCAGACAATCTCTGTGCTCACCTGTACAGGCTCCGGCTTCGATTTCAGCCAGGCCGGGATGCACTGGGTCCGACAAGCTCCCGGGAAGGGACTGGAGTGGGTCTCCGTGATTTTCTTCGATGGGAGTAAGGAATATTACGCCGCTTCTGTCAAAGGATGATTCACCACCTCCAGGGACAACTCCCCAAACCTGGCCGATTTAAACATGAGCAGCCTGAAGCCAGAGGACACGACCCAGTTACTGTGCAGCATCCCAGTGAGTGAAACCCGGTCTGAGCTGAGACAAAAACCTGTCCCCTGCAATGCCATGAGGCTGTTGCTCTTGGTGGCGTTCAAGATCTGCAAGTTACAATGAGCCCAGCGAGGACAAAGGGAAGTAAACAAAGAAATCAGGGGGTTCATGTCATGTTCTTTCTCACGGGGAATTGCCCAGCAGGCCAGATAAGAATCCAGATGTTTAATCACAGACGTTAATAGGTTTATAAAGACTCCTTCCACCTCCCCTCCCCCTCCCCACAATACATTGTCTTTGCCCTCCTCTCCAAAAAAGGACAAATTCTGTGGTGTTCTGTCTCTGTGTAGCATCCTCCCTCCTATGACCTACAGACCCGGCTCCCTCCTTTGTGTAACCTTTGCAGTGACTGACAGCACCGCTGGGGGGACAGTCAGACAGAGAGACCTGACTCTGTTGGGTCTTAGAATGAAGTCAGGGCCAAATGCTCCGACTCGCATTTGTGCAAAAGGAATGGGAATGGGAGTATGAATCGGAATGCAAGAGGAATATCCATGTGAACAGAAATGGGACGGTGAGCATGAAAGAGAATAGGAAGGTGAGTGTGAGTGGAAGTGGAAATGGGAGTGTGTGAGTGAACAGGAAGGGGATGTAAACAGGAATGGGAGTGTTCATGGGAATGGGAAAAGAAATACCTGTTTCAGCGTGAATGGTTACAGGGGTCTGAATGTAAGTGGGAATAGAAATATTTTATGGTTGTGATCCTAGCGCCTGGGGTCTCCAATCATAGTCTAGGATCCCCTATTCCTAGGCACTAGGATCCCCTATTCCTAGGCACGGTACAAACACAGACCATAACACCTCTCTCTACCCCACGGAGTTTACAATTCGAGCATAAATGGGAAGTGGAGTGTGAATGGGAGTGTGAACACGGATATAAATATCAGATGGGCATAATAATCTTCCTTCACTGTCTACTGAATCCTCCCTCTACTCCCTCCCTAAAGCAAAACTCCCAGACACGCCGCTCTAGGCACACTAATGTCAGGGAGGCTCCTCTGCAAAACCTTACCTCTGACTTCAGACCCCCACCCCCAGCTTCTCCCACCCGCACACACAGCCGGGCCCCAGACCTGGTCCAAAGTGGATCATTACAATGCAGCCATCACTGCTGGGAAGGGAAAGGGGCTTCCCTCCCAGTGGCAGGGGAAATCTTCCCTCTCCAGCGTGTGGACTAGCCCTATGGACCCCTTGGACATGACCCCTCCCCAGACACTGACTCGCCAGACGGGACATTGCATGGCCCCTGTGTGTGTGGAACAGGGCTCCAGAGCTGAGTCCCCCCAGTCCCCAATATCACCTCATAATAGCGAGACCCTCAGTTCCCGTGTGAGGAAATACAGTCATTGCAGGGAGCTGTTCATTCCTCCCAAGGGTCCGAAAGTCTAATGAGGATCCCAGCGCCCTGTGCCCGGCGCTGCACAGACACACAGGACGGGACACTCTGACTCCCGCACCCAGAGCCCTAGAGCGAGTCAATCCGATCACTGACAGCAGAAGTGTGTGTCTCTTATAAAGCGGGGCATGCAAATGAGGGAGACAGTTTCCTGTTTAAATCTCTGCCTCTCTCTGCCCAGGCTGCACCCGGAGACACAATCCGCAGCCCCCTGGGTCGGTGCAGTCACCAGCCAGTCCCCTGAGAACTTTCCCCTCCAGCACCCGGCAAAATGGGATTTTTGCTCCTTGTCATTGTCGCTGTAGCAGCTTTGGAAGGTATTTTCCTCCTCTGAAGACCTGGCGGAGTTAGGAGAATATTGTGTTACCGCTGTTCTTATACCGATATTAATGGCCTGTCTTTATTCCCAGGTGTCCGGTCCCAGACGCTGGTGGAGTCCGGAGGGGGTGTGAAGAAGCCCGGAGACTCTCTCCGCCTCTCCTGCAAAGCCTCCGGGTTCACCTTCAGCAGCGCCTACATGCACTGGCTCCGACAGGCTCCTGGCAAGGGACTGGAATGGGTCGCTTATATAAAATACGATGGGAGTAGTATATACTACCTCGATGCAGTGAAAGGGCGATTCACCATCTCCAGGGATAACGCCAAGAGTGAGCTGTATCTGCAAATGACCGGCCTGAAGCCCGAGGACACCGCCCGCTATTACTGTGCGAGTTACACAGTGAAACGAAACCGGTTTGTGATCGTACAAAAACCCAGGCTGCGGAATCGCCCTTCTCCCGGCGGCCGCGCGGGGGCAGCAGCGACACCCCCCGCTTCGGGCTCGGGCAGGAGACCCGGCACCCGGGGGAACGGGACACAAACCTCCCGCCAGTTTAACCCTTCCGTTCCCGGGCAATGTGTCTCCCACTCCTTCCCAGAGCCCCGCTGAATGCAGAGATCCCTCATTTCGTCTGTGAACCCCAATCCGGAGTGAGTCCTGTTCTGGGTCGCTCTCTCCTCGGAGACCTGGCACGTTGGCTCTGTCGGGCCCGTCTCGGTGTCACACTCACAGAACAGCGTCTGTCAGTGTAAAGGGGACAAGAGCGTTGGGGTTTGCATCAGACCCAAGTGATGGAGCAAATTGCCCCTGGGTCCAAATCCTCTGCTAGTTTAAAGTCACACAACTGCTTTCTATTACACGAGTTACTCCTGATTTACACCGGGGAGGCTCTGGCCCTTTCCGAAAACTGGGATGTTTATGGCATTAATGCAGCGGAAGGTGATTAGTTCATTATCACCGATGTGGGGCCCCTCACCGAGGCATCTCCGCCCTTCGCACGCGGTTATTGCCTTTATCCCCCAACACCCCCGGGAGGCCGGGGAACGATCACAGCCCCTGGTTCAGACGGGGGGACTGAGGCAGAGAGAGATGGAGGCCGGGGTGTGGAAATGGGCCATTCAGGGTCCGGGCGGGGCTGGGGGGCAGAGATCACCCGGCGCCGGAATAAACCCCGCTCCGCTGCGCCGGGGGATGTGGCGCCGCCGGGACTTTCCAAAGCGGCTCCTGGGTTGTTTTCACCAACTGCCCTGTGGAAATCCCGGCCCGGACCCTCCGCTGGTGTCAGTGGGTGGAGCTGAGACATCCCAACCCCCAGTAAAGTTATCTCCATGGTGACTCTGTGACATGGGGGAAAAGACCCCGCCCCTCAGCCCCCGCTGGCATCACTCAGCCCAGCGCTGGCCCTCAGGGCATTGGGGACAGTCACATGGCTAAGGGCTGTGGACAGGGACACGAAGGGTTTTAATGGGGTCGCTCAGGAGGAGGCGGCTGCTGGGGGAGAAGCAGAGGCGGGGGAGGGGGGGCAGGGAGGCTCTAGAGTCACAGAGCGCAGCTCCCACTGAATGAGATACAGCCCCGGACTTTCCTAAGTGTCCCATAGTGTTCGTTAGCTTCAAGGTAGGGATCATAGAATCATAGAATATCACGGTTGGAAGGGACCCCAGAAGGTCATCTAGTCCAACCCCCTGCTCGAAGCAGGACCAATTCCCAGTTAAATCATCCCAGCCAGGGCTTTGTCAAGCCTGACCTTAAAAACCTCTAAGGAAGGAGATTCTACCACCTCCCTAGGTAACGCATTCCAGTGTTTCACCACCCTCTTAGTGAAAAAGTTTTTCCGAATATCCAACCTAAACCTCCCCCACTTCAACTTGAGACCTTTACTCCTCCTTCTGTCATCTGCTACCATTGAGAACAGTCTAGAGCCATCCTCTTTGGAACCCCCTTTCAGGTAGTTGAAAGCAGCTATCAAATCCCCCCTCATTCTTCTCTTCTGCAGGCTAAACAATCCCAGCTCCCTCAGCCTCTCCTCATAAGTCATGTATTCCAGACCCCTAATCATTTTTGTTGCCCTTCGCTGGACTCTCTCCAATTTATCCACATCCTTCTTGTAGTGTGGGGCCCAAAACTGGACACAGTACTCCAGATGAGGCCTCACCAATGTCGAATAGAGGGGAACGATCAAGTCCCTCGATCTGCTCGCTATGCCCCTACTTATACATCCCAAAATGCCATTGGCCTTCTTGGCAACAAGGGCACACTGCTGACTCATATCCAGCTTCTCATCCACTGTAACCCCTAGGTCCTTTTCTGCAGAACTGCTGCCTAGCCGTTCGGTCCCTAGTCTGTAGCTGTGCATTGGGTTCTTCCGTCCTAAGTGCAGGACCCTGCACTTATCCTTATTGAACCTCATCAGATTTCTTTTGGCCTAATCCTCCAATTTGTCTAGGTCCTTCTGTATCCTATCCCTCCCCTCCAGCGTATCTACCACTCCTCCCAGTTTAGTATCATCCGCAAATTTGCTGAGAGTGCAATCCACACCATCCTCCAGATCATTTGTGAAGATATTGAACAAAACCGGCCCCAGGACCGACCCTTGGGGCACTCCACTTGATACCGGATGAAGGGTGAGGGTCAGTGTTAACAGTCAGGGTTAGAACTGCATCCTGGGTAAAGTCAGGATTTGGGGCTCTAAGTAAGGTATTCATGTAGTTTTCCGGTTCAGACATATATCCTCAGGGTCACGGTTAGCTGGGGGAGCTAGAAGAGGGATAAAGAAAATACCAGTTTCTCTCCTTATGGTCGAGTAGGAAGCTCCGACTGAGACAAGGGTTAGGTGCCACAGAGACGAAGCGCCGTCTCTTCTCTCAGCCCCACACAAAGAAACTGAGTTCGGGCTAGGAACTGGAGGGTGTCTCTTATAAGGAGCGGGATATGGAAATGAGGGTGAGAGTTTCCTGTTTAAATCTGTCCCTCTCTTTGCCCAGGCTGCACCCGGAGACACAATCCGCAGCACCCTGGGTCTGTGCAGTCACGAACCAGTCCCCTAAGAACTTTCCCTTCCAACCCCAGGGGAAATGAAGCTTTGGTTGTACCTGGTTCTCATTGCAGCATCTCCGGAAGGACTATTCTCCCTTTCCATGGGTTGGATGTACTGGGGAGGTGCGGGATTATTGCCCGAGGTACTCATGTTCCCCATAATTAATTGTTATTCCCAGGTGTCCGGTCCCAGGTGCAGCTGGTGGAGTCCGGAGGGGATGTGAAAAAGCCCGGAGACTCTCTCCGCCTCTCCTGCAAAGCCTCCGGGTTCACCTTCAGCAGCGACTGGATGAGCTGGGTCCGACAGGCTCCCGGGAAGGGGCTGGAGTGGGTCGCCCAGATTCACGGCTGTAGCATATAGGACAGTGACTCGGTAAAAGGGCGATTTGCCGTCTCCAGAGATGACCCCAACAGCCTGTTGTACCTGCAAATGACCGGCCTGAAGCCCGAGGACACCGCCCGGTCTCACTGAGCGAGAGACCCAGCGAGGGGAATCCCGACCGGGCTCACACAAAAACCCGAGCGGCAGAACCGCCCTTCTCCCATGCGCCGCGCGGGGGCAGCACTTCCACAGACAGCCCAGCCCTGGCCACAGGAACGGGACCTACAGCCAGAGTGAAAAACAAACCACTGAGCGGGGAGCTGCCTCACCTACCCCCTAGGACAGGGGTGGGCAAACTTCTTGGCCTGAGGGCCACATCCGGGTTCTGAAACTGCATGGAGGGCCAGGTAGGGAAGGCTGTGCCTCCCCAAACAGCCTGGCCACCGCCCCCTATCCACCCCCTCCCACTTCCCGCCCCCTGACTGCCCCGGCCCCGCCCTGGACACAGGAACCCCATCCACTCCCCTCTCCCTGACAGGCCCCTGGGTCTCCCATGCCGATCCAACTGCCCTCTGCTCCCTGACTTTTGAAAAGTAACCCATCCTGGGATAAGAGGGAAGTCCTCTCATGTATCAGTAATTGGTTAAATGATGAGAAGCAAAGGGTAGGAATGAATTATCAGTTTTCAGAATGGAGAGAGATAAATAGTGGTATCCCTGAGGGGTCGGTACTGGGACCATCACTGTTCAACATATTCATAAGTGATCTGGGAAAATAGGTAAACAGTGAGGTGGCAAAATTTGCAGAGGATACAAACTATTCAAGATAGTTAAGTCCAAAGCAGACTGAGAAGAGTTACAAAGGGATCTCACAAAACTGGGTGACTGCGCAACAAAATGGCAGATGAAATTCAATGTTGATTAATGTAAAGTAATGTACATTGGAAAACATAATCTCAGCTATACATACAAAATGATGGGGTCTAAATTAGCTGTTAACACTCAAGAAAGAGATCTTGAGTCATTGTGGATGGTTCTCTGAAAATATCCACTCAATGTACAGCAGCAGTCAACAAAGCAAAGAGAATGTTGGGAATCATTAAGAAAGGGATAGATAATAAGACCGAAAATATCATATTGCCTCTCTATAAATCCATGGTACATGCACACCTTGAATACTGTGTGCAAATGTGGTCACCCCATCCCAAAAAAGATATACTGGAATGGGAAAAGGTACAGAGATGGCAACTAAAATGATTAGGGGTATGAAACAGGAGGAGAGATTAAAATGTCTGGGAATTTTCATCTTAGAAAAGAGACACTAAGGTGGGGGTTTGTTAGAGGTCTATAAAATCTTGACTGGTGTGAAGAAAGTGAATAAGGAAATGTTATTTAATCCTTCACATAACACAAGAACTAGCAGGCATCCAATGAAATTAATAGGCAGCAGGTTTTAAAAAAACAAAAGGAAGTACTTCTTCACACAACATAAAGTCAACCTGTGGAACTCTTTGCCAGGGGATGCTGGGAAGACAAAAACTGTAAAAAGATTTAAAAAAATAACTAGATAAATTCCTGGAGAATAGGTCCATCAGTGACTATTAGCCTGGTCGGGGAGGGATGCAACACCATGCTCTGAGTGTCCTTAGCCTGTTTGCCATAAGCTGGGAATGGGCAACAGGGGATGGACCGCTTGATGATTACCTGTTCTGCTCATTCCCTCTGAATGACCTTGACCACTGTCAGAAGACAGGATACTGGGCTATATGGACCACTGGTCTGACCCAGTATGACCATTCTTATATAAAAAAATAATTATAATAATAGAAATGCTTAATACAGAAACTCCCCAACATAATGACCTCTCAAGATAGCAACGATGTGAGCTAACAACCTTGGCAAATAATGCATTTTTAAAATCTTGGCCTACTAGGAAACATATGTATATAAGTTTCCATTCCCAGTCACAAATCTAGCATTCTGGAGCAAAGTCACCAAAATATAGTCCAACCCACAAATGTTTATTTAACGTGCCCCTCGCTTTTCCCTCCACCGCACCCCACTCACCGCTGTTGTCCTTGGTCAGTGGAGACTCAGAGTTCAGAGGTGCTTTCACATGAGTTCATCTCCCAGGTGGGGGGCAAGAAGGCACCTTGCTCATTCCTCCAGCTGCTCACGGTTTGCTCTGAGCACTGTTGTTCATTGTGCCAATCATTCACTTCACCGCTCTGTTGCCAATGGCCCTGCGCCGTCACCTTCTGCTGCCACCTGCCACTGTGACCTCTGCGAGTCGGTCTCTTGAGGTTCCACCGGCTCTCAGTGATTTCAGCCGAGCTCTCAGTGCGGGAACCTTGCTGCTGGTGCAGGCTGGGCCGTCTGTTCCGCAGAAACACTGTCCCACAGCAGGTCTGAGCACTTAGACCTGATTATCAGTGATTTCAGGTGTAGCGCTGACTTAACAAAACAAAAGACAATTTATGAACCTCATCAGCTCTGTCTTTAAACAGTGGAGAGGGGCAGGTCAAATCGTACTTGTGACTCAACCAGACCATCAAGGAAAACACCTGTCCCCACCCCCTCTCTTGATGCCCTCAATCAACACAGGCGAAGTACAGTTCTACTGCCCTATACTCAGACAATAAGAATAACAACATTTCATTCCCCCCACCCGCATTCAAGTGATTTGTAACCCAACCCCAGCCAAAATCTATCACTTGGGCAACACAGCTCTGTTTGCTGGATACCTAGGTAGATTAGGTGTGAATGTAAATACAATCTGGTCCTGAAGCCTTTCCCCCCAACCCCCAGCTCATCACTAGCTATCAGGGAGAGCTCATTTAGACTTTGCTTACAAATCACAATTTGAAATTATTAGGTTGGCCAACATCACCGAAATGAATGCACAGACATGGTCGTAAAAAACAACAGCTGTATAAGGAAGCTAGTCTTTGTTCATACTTTTCAAATCTATTATACTTTTTCAGATACACATAGTTTAACATACACTTTATATGCTTTTAAAGTGTGTATTAATGTTTCAATTTCAATTAAAATTTCCAAACAGTCACTAAATTGGCATGTAACTAGTTCACAAAACTGGCGGGGGTGGGGGTGTTGGAGCAAGTGGGGGGGGGTGTACACCTCCCCAAGAGGGGTGTAGGGAAATCATCTGCAAACTCAGTCATGTGAAACATGGATAGCGCATGAAAGCAGAAAGCGGTGTGTGCACTAAAATGCACAATTGTGTGTATGTACAGATCAAAAGAAGAAAGAACACATGAACATTTAAAAAAATGAAGAAAAACAGGAGTGAAGGCTGCAGCCTGCCTCAGTGCTACACAAAAGATGGTGGTGTTGTGGCTATTACCAGCTAAGGGGGACGCTAGGCCTGATGTCACTCCTAGGAGAGTCCAATAGGGGTATGAGCTTGGCAGGATTGCTTCAGGATACTGCTGTCTCCGACCTCACATTATTCCTGATTTTATTGGCAGTGAGATTATGTATTTATGGAAATAAGTTCTGAAGACATACTCAGAATTTTACCGGTAGCAGCTGGCCAACAAAACGCTACTTTCGGAGGCTTACTCATAGAAATACTAATTTTACAAGTGCAACTATCGTTTTTTTCTCAGCCCTGGCCTCCTGCCTGCCAGTAATGAACAATTAGTGAAGGGTAAGGCTAGGCTAAGGGTATTTGTGTAGCCAGATGTGTATATTTTTGTCATATTTGAAGGAAAATGTCTATAGAGAGAATCTTTCCCCCCCCATCTCCTTTATTTATCAACCAACTTTGAAAAAAAAATTCAAATAGGTTCAGTTTTTTTTTCCCTTTTAGAGGCTCCTCCTATTGCAAACCCCGAAACTGTAGCTTGGTTAGTTTACACCTTAATCCGGCCCTGGGTAACTCTCTCTATTCACTGATTTCATGGTTGCAAATCTCAGGCGGGCAGAAGACAGAGCAGAAGGGAACATTCCGTGTGACAGCGGGACCCTGGAGTCCACCTGCCAGGAGACTGAACAACGAGATGCTGCATCACACGCCACCTGTGTCCCCCCGTTATATTGTCCCCACCCCCTGGCCAATGCAAATGAGCTCCCCGGGGCCCTGTTCATAGCCCAGCCACTGGCTGTGCCGGGCTTCAGCTTCTCATCCCGCCTGCAGAACGAGCCGCCAGCCGCAGACATGACCCGCAGCCTGGCCATCGCCTTCCTCCTGCTGCTCCCCGCGGGTACGGGCGGGATCTGCGCTGCCGCTGGGCGTCCGATACCGCATCTTCCCTAATAACTGAGCCCTGGGAATCACTGTAATATTTCCCCTTTATTTCCGCCTCTGCAGGTGTCTATTCCCAGATCAGCCTGGTGGAGTCCGGTGGGGGAATCAAGAAGCCTGGAGAGACCCTCAGTCTGACCTGCACCGTGTCCGGATTCTCTCTCACTGGCGACGGGGTGCAGTGGGTTCGCCAGCCAGCGGGGAACGGGCTGGAATGGATGGGAGGGATCTGGGGTGGTGAAAGCAATAAGTATAACGATGCTCTCAAAAGTCGCCTCGCCATCACCAGAGACACCTCCAAAAGCCAAGTGTTCCTGCAACTGACCGGCCTGCAGCCCGCAGACACCTCCGTGTATTACTGTGCCAGAGACAGACACACAGTGAGAGGAAACCGATCAGAGCCCGCACGAAAACTAACCGTGCGGAGAGCCAGCCTGCCTGTGAGAGCCGCCGGGAGCAGCAGCTGCCAGCACCGCGCTCTCTCTGCTTCGTTAGTTGTTTGCTTCTTGCGGATTCCCCTGAAAGTTACAAACCCTCCTGAATTAAACCCCGTATCATCCCAAGTCACACAGTGAATCAGAGACACCAAGATTGAGAATGGAACCCAGGAGTCCTGACTCCCACGGCCCTGCTCTACCAATTTGTCTCTGGTTCTGCGCAGAAGTGAAAGGAAAGACCCCAGGGCTATTCATAGCTAGACTCACTCTGTAGCAACCAGCTTATTCTTCCCTCCCGTGGCTGGGGAAATAAACAAGGAGTCTTTTTATCGGGGCCTGTTGTAGATCCTAGAGCCCGACTGTCATGAGCTGTGGAACAGAGCCCAGGCCTTCTGTTTCCTGGAGGACAAAGTCTGAGTCAATGGCTCAAGGACACATTGATTGAGAGCAAACAACCAACACCTCACTCTGGCCCAAGGCCTGCACGGTGCTGAGCGGGCTAAATCTCTTCCCCTTCAGCCCATTGAGAAATCTCTGGGGGTGAAATTCATCCCAGTGCCCAGAGCCCAGCACAAAGGCCTGAGCCCCTAGTGAGCCCCACCTCAGCATGACGTGTCTTTTTAAACTTTCACAGGCCTTGTCCTACCATCTTTACAGGAGCCAACTTCTCTGTTTTACCGCAGTTCCCCTGAGGTGTTGCCTTCTCTGCCTCTGTGCCCCAGATGCAGCCTCATAAAACGAATTCATGACAAAATAAATGTTTACGGAGATCCACTTTGAGACGTGCACTCCGTGCCTCAGTTACACCGTCACCTCCAAACACAAGGCAGAGTTCACCCAGAGGAATTTCCCAAACCCATGCGGATGCTTGGAGATGAACAATCCGGATTCTCCCCTGCTCTCCTCCACGTGGTCCATTTTAATCTCTGCAAAACAGATGGGCTGTGAGCCTCTTCTGATCTTCAGCACATCCTACACTTTCAGAACAGGGACAAGTTTCACCTCCCATTTTTAGAGTCAACATCAGCTGATACACAGAACAGGGGCAGAAGCCCAATTGGTCAGGTGACCAGTGTCAGCCCCTTACTGAGAGCAGGATATGGAAATAGGGTTGCTTAGCTCCCTGCTTAAAACCTGCCTTTCCCCAGACCCTGCAGCTCTCGCACTGAGAAGCCAGAGACTTTTGGGGCCGAGCAGTGAAAGAGTTAATCCCTGGAGGTTCCCGACCCAGGCAGAGAAATGCGATTTTGGCTCCATCTCTTCCTCACTCACTCCCGCAGGGCTCAGAGGTGATTTTCTCCCCGACAACAGCGGAGGATCCTGAGATTTCTTCTCGGCCACAATCTCCTGATTCTTAATGTGCCTTGATTTGCAGGTGCCCGGTCGCAGGTGCAGCTGGTGGAGTCCGGAGGGGGTGTGAAAAAGCCCGGAGACTCTCTCCGCCTCTCCCGCAAACCCTCCGGCTTCACCTTCACCAGCCACTGGATGGACTGGGTCCACCAGGATCCTGGGAAGGGGCTGGAGTGGGCCTCGGTAATTAGCGGAGGGGAGAGGGCAGCACATGTTACCCCGCTTCAGCCAGGGGGCCCTTCACCATCTCCAGAGAAACCTCCAGCAGCCTGCTGTACTTGCTAATGACCAGCCTGAGACCCGAGGACACCGCCCGGTGTCGTTGTGGGAGAGACACCATGAAACGAGACCCATGAATGTTAATACAAAAGCCCAAGCTGCAGAATCTCATTCTCCGGTGCGACGCGTGGGGGCAGCAGATCCACAAACAATTCACCCCAGGGCACGAGAATAAGAGGGAGACCAAAATGAATAAGAGCCTGCCATCAGGTTTTCACCTTATAATTCACTGGTTATGGCCCCCATTGCTGCACAAAATCCAGATGGGCCGGCGGGCCAGGGATCATTCAGCTCCTGGATAAACCCTACTCAGCTCCATCCCAAACTATGGGGCAGGGCTGGGATTTTTTTAAGCGGCATCATGGATTTATTCACCCACCTCAGATCTCAGTCCAGGATCTCTGCCTTGTAAAAGGGCAGAACTAAAGATCCAGCCCCCAATATGTTTCCACGATTTAATGCAGTAACCATAGAGATAAAGGACCCCACACCTCCCCCCTTACTTACCTGAATCAGCCCAGTGCTGGCACAGGGGAGAGTCACTCGCCTAGGGATTCTGGGATGGAGCGCAACTGGGTGTCAAATGTTGGTGAAGGGTTAAAGGTCACTAGGATCAGAGTCTAGAGAGGAGAGGGCTGGAGTTATTATCGGGTGCTGCTGCTATATGGACTTTCAATTTTCCGTTTGAGTCTCTCTGTTCCCAGCTCATGCACCATAAGAACATAAGAATGGCCCTACTGGGTCAGACACATCGAGTCCAATATCCTGTCTTCTCACAGTGGCTAATCCCTGGTGCCCCGAAGGGATTGAACAGATCAGGCAATCAAGTGATTCATCCTCTGTCACTCAGTTCCAGCTTCTGGCAAACAGACGCTAAGGATACCTGGCTAACAGCCATGGATGGGCCTACCCTCCATTAACTTACCTAGTTATTTTTTGAACCCTGTCATATTTTGGGCTTCACAACATCCTCTGGCAAAGAGTTCCAGAGGTTGACTGTGTGTTGTGTGAAGAAATACTTCCTTTTGTCTGTTTTACACCTGCTGCCTATTAATTTCATTGGGTGACCCCTAGTTCTCGTGTTCTGAGAAGGAGTAAATAACACTTCCCTCGTTACTTTCTCCGCACCAGGCAGGATTTTATAGAGCTCTCTCATCTCCCCCACTTAGTCGTCTCTTTTCCCACTCCCAGTTTTGTTAATCTGTCCTCATATGGAACCTCTTCCAAACCCCTAATTTTTGTTGCTCTTTTCTGTACCTTGGTATGCAATAGTGGAATATTCCACACACAATCACTAATATTAAATATGGGCTTTGAAAAAACAACATAACATAAATATAAGGGGATTTCAGGATGGGAGCAGGGAGCGGTCTCTCCATTATTTTGGTTATTATTCTCGTTATTCTCTTGCTAGCTGCAACTCCAGGTTATTTCAGGAAAGAGGTGGACAAATTAGAAAAAATCCAGAGAAGAGCAACGGAAATAATTAAAAGTCTAGAAAACATGACCTATGAGGGAAGAGTGAAAAACCTGAGTTTGTTTAGTCTGGGGAAGAGAAGACTGAGGGGGACATGGTAACAGTTTACAAGTCCATAAAAGGAGGAGTACAAGGAAAGAGGGAGACAAATTATTCTCTTTAACCTCTGAGGGTAGGACAAGAAGCAATGGGCTTAAATTGCATCAGGAAAAACTTGACATGAGAAAAAAAGTCTGAACTGTCAGGGTGGTTAAGCACTGTTCCCAGGGAGGTTGTGAAATCCTTGATGATCTTAAACACAAAAAAGAAGCTTACAAGAAGTGGAAGATTGGACAAATGACCAGGGATGAGTATAAAAATATTGCTCGGGCATGCAGGAGTGAAATCAGGAAGGCCAAATCACACCTGGAGTTGCAGCTAGCAAGAGATGTTAAGAGTAACAAGAAGGGTTTCTTCAGGTATGTGAGCACCAAGAAGAAAGTCAAGGAAAGTGTGGGCCCCTAACTGAATGAGGGAGGCAACCTAGTGACAGAGGATGTGGAAAAAGCTAATGTACTCAATGCTTTTTTTGCCTCTATCTTCATGAACAAGGTCAGCTCCCAGACTTCTGCACTGGGCAGCACAGCATTGGGAGGAGGTGACTAGCCCTCTGTGGAGAAAGAAGTGGTTTGGGACTATTTAGAAAAACTGGAGGAGCACAAGTCTATGGGGCCAGATGCGCTGCATCCGAGAGTACTAAAGGAGTTGGCGGATGTGATTGCAGAGCCATTGGCCATTATCTTTGAAAACTCATGGCGATCGGGGGAAGTCCCGGAAGACTGGAAAAAGGCTAATGTAGTGCCCATCTTTAAAAAAGGGAAGAAGGAGGATCCTGGGAACTACAGGCCAGTCAGCCTCACCTCAGTCCCTGGAAAAATCATGGAGCAGGTCCTCAAGGAATCAATTCTGAAGCACTTAGAGGAGAGGAAAGTGATCAGGAACAGTCAGCATGGATTCACGAAGGGCAAGTCATGCCTGACTAATCTAAATGCCTTCTATGAGGAGATAACTGGCTCTGTGGATAGGGGAAATCAGTGGACATGTTGTTCCTTGATTTTAGCAAAGCTTTTGACATGGTCTCCCACAGTATTCTTGTCAGCAAGTTAAAGAAGTATGGGCTGGATGAATGGACTATAAGGTGGATAGAAAGTTGGCTAGATTGTCGGGCTCAACGGGTAGTGATCAATGGCTCCATGATGAGTTGGCAGCCAGTATCAAGTGGAGTGCCCCAAGGGTCAGTCCTGGGTCCGGTTTTGTTCAATATCTTCATAAATGATCTGGAGAATGGTGTGGATTGCACCCTCAGCAAGTTTGCAGATGACACTAAACTGGGAGGAGAGGTTGTCACGGAGTCCCTGGGCGATGCTCTGGAACTGCTCCCCATGAAGCCAGTCAGGACTCTGGGGCAGTCGCCTTTCTGTGAGCAGCCTGTCTTCAGGACACACAGCTCACACAGCTTCCACCTTCCTGGGTCTGACCTCGGAGCATTCAGCATCCTCTGCCCCTCCGTGCGCTTCCCCCCAGCGAGTCCGCTCAGGCGGGGCTCCTGGGGAAGCCAGAGGGTCCTGCACCCCAACTTCGCAGTCAGACGTGACTCTCAGCCAGCCAGTAAAACAGAAGGTTTATTAGGCGACAGGAACATGGTCTAAAACAGAGCTTGCAGGTGCAGAGAACGGGACCCCTCAGCTGGGTCCATTTTGGGGGGCAGTGAGCCAGACAACCACGTCTGCACTTCACTCCATGTCCCAGCCAGCCCCAAACTGAAAACCCCCTTCAGCCCCTCCTCCTCTGGGCTTTGTTCCTTTCCCGGGCCAGGTGGTCACCTGATTCCTTTGTTCTCCAACCCTTCAGCTCTCACCTTGCAGGGGGGGAAGGGCCCAGGCCATCAGTTGCCAGGAAACAGGGTGTCGGCCATTCTCTGTGTCCAGACTCCTGCACACACATGCCCTCTAGGGCTCTGCAATGATCATACACCCTTATTCCACCCCCTAGATACTTAAGAACTGCCTAGGGGAAACTGAGGCACCCCCACACTATTCAGAGGAAACATTAAGAACAGTCCCACTTTGTCACATCTCTCCCCCCTTCGAGATCGAACTGAGCGGGGTCACTTTAGCCGGTGACCTGGGGAAGTTCGAAGCCACCAACTTTCCCATGGATGCCCCAGCATCTCTCCCATTCCTTGGTAGGAGTTACACCAGGCCCTTCCAGTTTCACGCCCTCCCTTAGGTCAGGGGTGGTCGATAGCACTCGCAGGCCGCATGTGGGAAGGTTTATGCAGCCCATGCCCTTTGGCCACCCCAAGAATGTCTCCCCATTGACCATCACCTTCTGCTCCCACTGGAGGTCTGAGGGGCCTGGCCCCAGGAAACTCCACACAGACATATAGGTTGGGGTCAGGAGTGGGAGCCTGTCCACATCCCCAACCATCTGGCTGACGGAGTCTATGGCCTTGGGACCCAGCAAGGGAGCTAGACACAGGGGCTTTTCCGCGGGGTCCCCTTGGTTCAAATCGCCAGCCTGCTCAAAGGCAGTGAGGTGGGCATCCACACACACCCCCTCCTTAACCAGGGGCAGCAATTTAGTCTCGAGGTTCCCTGCGGAACTGGCCCCCCGGGATCTATCTCCACTCACCCCGGGGAGGTCCCCTAGGCCTCTCCGCCCCACCACCGCCAGTTCATCCTGCTGCTGCTTCTGCAGCTCTTTCTCGGGCTCTTGCTGTCTCCCACGGTCCTCTTGCTCTCTCAGACTCAGCTCCAATTCCGTCCGTCTCGATCCCCTGATGGGGAACCCGATCGTGAAGACCCCCGTCTGGTCGGGGACAGGAGTCTTGGCGATGCCTGGCTCCCGCTCCAGCTGCTCCCAGATCCTGCTATAGCCCCAGTTGGGGTCAGGAATCTGTTCCTTAGAGCGGTCATCCTCCTCCAGCTGCACGATTAACTCTGCTTTGGTGAACTTTCCAACGCTCAACCCTCTCTTTTTGCACAGGGTTACAATGTCCTTCTTAAGGAGACGGTGACAGGCCATCACTCCGCTCCTCCCAAGTTGTTGTGGACTCACAGGCCCGTGTGTTCTCAGCTCCCCACGGTTTCCAGGGAGAACCCCTAGTGTGCCAGCCCTTCTCGAGGTCATCACCTCTTTGCCAGGGTCGAGCTGCAGACTCCTCCGCCCCTTGGACTGCTCGCTGCAATCCCCAGGGGAACCCTGTTACTGCACAGTCCTTCTCGCTGGTCACACACTCCCAGGGGTTAACCGCCCCCCGAAACCGCTCCTCTCCGAGCCTTCAGCAGGCCTGGTCCTCGGCAATCCCCCTTCGTGTTACTGCTCCCCAGTCACTTACTGCAGGAAGCACCATCCACGGGGTGCAGTACATCCCACCACTGCCACCAGTTGTCACGGAGTCCCTGGGCGATGCTCTGGAACTGCTCCCCATGAAGCCAGTCAGGACTCTGGGGCAGTCGCCTTTCTGTGAGCAGCCTGTCTTCAGGACACACAGCTCACACAGCTTCCACCTTCCTGGGTCTGACCTCGGAGCATTCAGCATCCTCTGCCCCTCCGTGCGCTTCCCCCCAGCGAGTCCGCTCAGGCGGGGCTCCTGGGGAAGCCAGAGGGTCCTGCACCCCAACTTCGCAGTCAGACGTGACTCTCAGCCAGCCAGTAAAACAGAAGGTTTATTAGGCGACAGGAACATGGTCTAAAACAGAGCTTGCAGGTGCAGAGAACGGGACCCCTCAGCTGGGTCCATTTTGGGGGGCAGTGAGCCAGACAACCACGTCTGCACTTCACTCCATGTCCCAGCCAGCCCCAAACTGAAAACCCCCTTCAGCCCCTCCTCCTCTGGGCTTTGTTCCTTTCCCGGGCCAGGTGGTCACCTGATTCCTTTGTTCTCCAACCCTTCAGCTCTCACCTTGCAGGGGGGGAAGGGCCCAGGCCATCAGTTGCCAGGAAACAGGGTGTCGGCCATTCTCTGTGTCCAGACTCCTGCACACACATGCCCTTTAGGGCTCTGCAATGATCATACACCCTTATTCCACCCCCTAGATACTTAAGAACTGCCTAGGGGAAACTGAGGCACCCCCACACTATTCAGAGGAAACATTAAGAACAGTCCCACTTCGTCACAGAGGTCGATACACTGGAGGGTAGGGATAGGATACAGAGGGACCTAGACAAATTAGAGGATTGGGCCAAAAGAAATCTGATGAGGTTCAACAAGGACAAGTGCAGAGTTCTGCACTGAGGACGGAGGAATCCCATGCACCACTACAGACTAGGGACCAAATGGCTCTGCAGCAGTTCTGCAGAAAAGGACCTAGGCATTACAGTGGATGAGAAGCTGGATATGAGTCAGCAGTGTGCCCTTGTTGCCACGAAGGCCAATGGCATTTTGGGATGTATATGTAGGGGCATTGCCAGCAGATCGAGGGAGGTGATCATTCCCCTCTATTCGACATTGGTGAGGCTTCATCTGGAGTACTGTGTTCAGTTTTGGGCACCACACTACAAGAACGATGTGGAAAAATTGGAAAGAGTCCAACGGAGGGCAACAAAAATGATTAGGGGTCTGGAACACATGAGTTATGAGGAGAGGCTGAGGGAGCTGGGATTGTTTAGCCTGCAGAAGAGAAGAATGAGGGGGGATTTGATAGCTGCTTTCAACTACCTGAAAGGGGGTTCCAAAGAGGATGGATCTAGACTGTTCTCAGTGGTAGCTGATGACAGAACAAGGAGTAATGGTCTCAAGTTGCAGTGGGGGAGGTTTAGTTTGGATATTAGGAAAACCTTTTTCACTAGAAGGGTGGTGAAACGCTGGAATGCGTTACCTAGGGAGGTGATGGAATCTCCTTCCTTAGAAGTTTTTAAGGTCAGGCTTGACAAAGCCGTGGCTGGGATGATTTAGTCGGGGATTGGTCCTGCTTTGAGCAGGGGGTTGGACTAGCTGACCTCCTGAGGTCCCTTACAACCCAGATATTCTATGATTCTGTGACTCATATCAAGCTTGTGATCCCCTATGATCCTCTGATCCCTTTCCGCAGTTCTCATTCCTAGGCAGTCATTTCCCATTTTGTATGTGTGCAACTGATTGTTCCTTCCTAAGTGGAGTACTTTGCATTTCTCCCTAATGAATTTCATCCTATTTACTGCAGACCATTTCTCCAGTTTCTCCAGATCATTTTACATTAAAACAAAGGACTTGCAACCCCTCCCAGCTTGGTATCATCCACAAACTTTATAAATTGTTGGTTTCAGAGTAACAGCCGTGTTAGTCTGTATTCGCAAAAAGAAAAGGAGGACTTGTGGCACCTTAGAGACTAACCAATTTATTTGAGCATGAGCTTTCGTGAGCTACAGCTCACTTCATCGGATGCATACCGTGGAAACTGCAGCAGACTTTATATATACACAGAGAATATGAAACAATACCTCCTCCCACCCCACTGTCCTGCTGGTAATAGCTTCTCTAAAGTGATCATCAGGTTGGGCCATTTCCAGCACAAATCCAAAAAGAAAAGGAGTACTTGTGGCACCTTAGAGACTAACCAATTTATTTGAGCATGAGCTTTCGTGAGCTACAGATCACTTCAGTGAGCTGTAGCTCACGAAAGCTCATGCTCAAATAAATTGGTTAGTCTCTAAGGTGCCACAAGTACTCCTTTTCTTTTTGCAAATACAGACTAACACGGCTGTTCCTCTGAAACCTAGCACAAATCCAGGTTTTCTCACCCTCCATCCCCCCACACAAATTCACTCTCCTGCTGGTGATAGCCCATCCAAAGTGACAACTCTTTACACAATGTGCATTTACACAATTTACTTTATAAATGTACTCTGTATGCCATTATCTAAATCATTGATGAAGATATTGAACAGAAGCGGACCCAGAACAGATCCCTACGGGGCCCTTCTGCTTAAGTCCTTCCAGCATGACTGTGAACCACTGATAGCTACTCTCTGGGAATGGTTTTACAACCGGTTATGCACCTACATTATAGTAGCTCCATCTGCTGGTATATAGGTCTGTTTGTTAGCTTGGAATAGAATTTTGGGTTTGACTTTTTGATACTATTATTCTAATGTGTGTAAACAAGGGACAAAGACATTGTGATGTTGCTTTTGCCTAGTCAGCTGGATTTGTTAGTACAATGAGAACAGATAGGAGCATAGAATCATAGAATCATAGAATCATAGAATATAAGGGTTGGAAGGGACCCCAGAAGGTCATCTAGTCCAACCCCCTGCTCGAAGCAGGACCAATTCCCAGTTAAATCATCCCAGCCAGGGCTTTGTCAAGCCTGACCTTAAAAACCTCTAAGGAAGGAGATTCTACCACCTCCCTAGGTAACGCATTCCAGTGTTTCACCACCCTCTTAGTGAAAAAGTTTTTCCTAATATCCAATCTAAACCTCCCCCACTGCAGCTTGAGACCACTACTCCTCGTTCTGTCATCTGCTACCATTGAGAACAGTCTAGAACCATCCTCTTTGGAACCACCTTTCAGGTAGTTGAAAGCAGCTATCAAATCCCCCCTCATTCTTCTCTTCCGCAGACTAAACAATCCCAGTTCCCTCAGCCTCTCCTCATAAGTCATGTGTTCCAGACCCCTAATCATTTTTGTTGCCCTTCGCTGGACTCTCTCCAATTTATCCACATCCTTCTTGAAGTGTGGGGCCCAAAACTGGACACAGTACTCCAGATGAGGCCTCACCAATGTCGAATAGTACTCCAGATGAGGCCTCACCAATTAAAGTGTTACTCAGAGCACACTTTGAGATTGTCTCAATCCCTACCTCAAGGCAAAATCAAGCAAGCAGTCAGAAGGGGCTTGGGGGGCGGGGGAGGGGGGGTGTATAAAACACTAAAAGACCAAATAAATGCCCGTCCCTGACCAGAGCACACACAACCTCACTCCTTCCCCCTCCCAAGGGGCACAAAAAGGGTGGGACGAAGACCCCAGATCCAAAATGGAACATGACCCTAATCTGTAAGGGATGGGACTGTGGCCGTGCACAGCAGGTGTGTTTGGGCCTGCTAAGAAGGAGGAGGTGGGAATAGGAGGAATAGAGGATGGGGACACAGTCAGAGCTGGGAAGAGGGACATGCAGTAAATTCTCTTTGGTGTCAGAGCCGGGAAGGGGGATGCGGGGTAAACCCTCTGTGGCATCACAGCTGGGAAGGGTGTGTCAGGGTTCCCTCCCCACTCTGAACTCTAGGGTACAGATGTGGGAACCCACATGAAAGACCCCCTAAGCTTATTTCTACTAGCTTAGGTTAAAACTTCCCCAAGGCACAAATTCTTCCTTGTCCTTGGAACAGTATTGCTGCCACCACCAAGTGAGTTAGACAAAGATTTAGGGAAAGGACCTCTTGGAGTTCCTGTTTCCCCAAAGTAGCCCCCAAGCCCCTTCACCCCCTTTCCTGGGGAGGCTTGACAGTAAACAAGGTGAGCGCAGACCATACTCTTGGATTTTTAGGACACTAAAAACCCCAATCAGATTCTTAAAAAACAGAATTTTTATTATAAAGAGAAAAAAAAGTAAAAGAAACAGCTCTGTAAAATCGGGATGGAAGATAATTTTACAGGGTAATAAGATTTAAACACAGAGGATTCCCATCTGAAAAACAGGAATAAACCTTCCTCTTAGCATAGGGAAAATTCACAAGCTAAAACAAAAGATACTCTAACACATTCCCTTGCTGTTACTTACTATTTCTCAAATTTTAGATGTATCATTCAGTAGGAACTGGATTATTTGCTTGGTCTCTCTTTCTCTCCAGAAAGAACAACAACATCCCAAAACAAAAAGCTTCCCCCACAGATCTGAAAGTATCTTTTCCCCTTATTAGTCCTTTTGGTCAGGTGCCAACCAGGTTATCTGAGCTTCTTAACCCTTTACAGGTAAAGGAGGGATTTTATGCTACCCTTAGCTGTATGTTTATGGCAGGGGAACATGGGGTAAATGCTCTGTGGTGTCAGAGCTGGGAAGGGGGAAGCGGGGTAAACACTCTGCGGCATCAGAGCTGGGAAGGGAACACTGGGGAACAGACTCTATCGGTGTATATAGATAAGCCCGACTGGTGTGAAGGGCTGTGGAATACGCTTGCTTGGAAACTAACCTCAAAAAACATTGCATTATCATAGAATATCAGGGTTGGAAGGGACCTCAGGAGGTCATCTAGTCCAACCCCCTGCTCAAAGCAGGACCAATCCCCAATTTTTGCCCCGGTTCCCTAAATGGCCCCCTCAAGGATTGAACTCACAACCCTGGGTTTAGCAGGCCAATGCTCAAACTACTGAGCTATCCCTCCCCCCCATCTGTGCTTTGGACTTCTGGTTTTTTGCTGCTTGCTGTCTGGGTGACAAGAACCAGGGAAGTGGGAGGGTGGAGGGAAATCCCTCTAACACCATCTAGGTTGTATTTCCCTAGTTGAAAAGAAAGTCATTTGAGACAGTATGAAAAGTCTTACTAAAGTTAAGATATAACACATCTACTGCTTCCCCTTCCTTTTTTATATGATCATGTGTCCATAGGAACTGGGACTTCTTGAATATTCAGACATTTAAATTTGGCATTTATCTGACACCAAAGTTAAAATGCACCATGCAGAATATTTCTGGAATCAGTTACTCGTGTAACAACTAGGATTTGGATTTTCAAAGGTGCCTAAATGCACTGGGTTTGAAACCCCTTTTGCGGTTTGTTGAGAATCAGATACTAATGCTCTCAGCTACCTTTGAAAAATCACCCAATGCCACTATCGATCTAACACTCTTGAAAGGTTACATCATGTTCCAAAGTCCTCTGGCCTCAATACAAAAAGAAAATTTCCCATGATGCTGCCCTGCTTACTAGCAAAATAGTTTTCTCTGTAAGGGCCTGATCCACAGTCCGCTAAAGCCAAAGGTGGGGTTTTCCATTCCCTTCAACAGACTGTAGCTCAGCCCTTACATCTGAAGGGATCTGAGAGAATTTAAGGGAGCTCCTTGTGCACCAGTATGGTCAGGATGGCCCCGCACTCGGTGAGCGCTTCCCAGACACAGAGTTACCACCAGTCCGACTCCCTCTCCTAGAGTGACCAGCCAAATAATTCCGAGCATTCAGGGAAAGGGTTTGTTGTCTCTCCTATAAGCAGCGGGATATGCAAATAAGGGTGTCAGTTTCCTGTTTCAATCTCTCTCCCCCTCTGCTCAGGCTGCACCCAGAGAGACAATCCACAGCCCTCTGTGCAGTTACCAGCCAACCCCCAAGAACTTTCCCCTCCTAAACCAGGGACAATGAGGCTTTGGCTCCATTCACTGATAAGTGTAGTGGCTTTGGAAGGTATGCTATCCCCTGAATGCCTTGCAGAATGTTGAGTTATTGATTCTAATACCAAACTGGTTTTAACATGCCTTTATTTGATGGTGCCCGGTAGCAGGTCCAGCTGCTGGAGTCCGGAGGGGATGTGAAAAAGCCTGGTAGCATACCAATATATATATATATTGTGACGAAGTGGGACTGTTCTTAATGTTTCCTCTGAATAGTGTGGGGGTGCCTCAGTTTCCCCCAGGCAGTTCTTAAGTATCTAGGGGGTGGAGTAAGCGTGTATGATCATTGCAGAGCCCTAGAGGGCATGTGTGTGCAGGAGTCTGGACACAGAGAATGGCCGACACCCTGTTTCCTGGCAACTGATGGCCTGGGCCCTTCCCCCCCTGCAAGGTGAGAGCTGAAGGGTTGGAGAACAAAGGAATCAGGTGCCCTCCTGGCCCGGGAAAGGAACAAAGCCCAGAGGAGGAGGGGCTGGAGGGAGTTTCAGTTTGGGGCTGGCTGGGACATGGAGTGAAGGGCAGACGGGGTTGTCTGGCTCACTACCCCCCAAAATGGACCCAGCTGAGGGGTCCCGTTCTCTGCACCTGCAAGCTCTGTTTTAGACCATGTTCCTGTCGTCTAATAAACCTTCTGTTTTACTGGCTGGCTGAGAGTCACGTCTGACTGCGAAGTTGGGGTGCAGGACCCTCTGGCTTCCCCAGGAGCCCCGCCTGAGCGGACTCGCTGGGGGAAGCGCACGGAGGGGCAGAGGATGCTGAATGCTCCGAGGTCAGACCCAGGAAGGTGGAAGCTGTGTGAGCTGCGTGTCCTGAAGACAGGCTGCTCACAGAAAGGCGACTGCCCCAGAGTCCTGACTGGCTTCATGGGGAGCAGTTCCAGAGCATCGCCCAGGGACTCCGTGACATATATATATATATATACATTGGTAGCGTGTGATCTATGCCATCATGTGCCAGAAATGCCCCTCTCCCATGTACATTGGCCAAACCAGACAGTCTCTATGCAACAGAATAAATGGACACAAATCTGACATCAGGAATGATAACATTCAAAAACCAGTAGGAGAACGCTTCAGCCTGTCTGGCCACTCAGTAACAGACCTAAAAGTGGCAATTCTTCAACAACAAAAACTTCAAAAGCAGACTCCAACATGAAACTGCAGAACTGGAATTAATTTGCAAGCTGGAGACCATCAGATTAGGCCTGAATAAAGACTGGGATTGGTTGGGTCATTACAAAACCTAAACCTAATTTTCCCAATACTGATTTCCCCCTACTGTTACTCACTCCTTCTTAAAAAGAAAAGGAGTACTTGTGGCACCTTAGAGAATAACCAATTTATTTGAGCATAAGCTTTCGTGAGCTACAGCTCACTTCATCGGATACAAGTGAGCTCACGAAAGCTTATGCTCAAATAAATTGGTTAGTCTCTAAGGTGCCACAAGTCCTCCTTTTCTTTTTGCGAATACAGACTAACACGGCTGTTACTCTGAAAACTGTCACTCCTTCTTGTCAACTATCTGAAATGGGCCACTCTCATTACCACTTCAAAAGTTATTTTTCCTCCCTTGGTATCCTGCTGTTAAGGGAATTGTCTCGTTAGACTGACCTCACACTTGGTAAGGCAACTCCCATCTTTCCATGAATTTATACCTGCTCCTGTATTTTCCACTCCATGCATGAAGAAGTGGGTTCTAGCCCATGAAAGCTTTTGCCCAAATAAATGTGTTAGTCTCTAAGGTACCACAAGGACTCCTCGTTGTTTTTGCTGATACAGACTAACACGGATACCACTCTGAAACTCTATACATGTACAGATTTGTTCAGTACCCAACTGTAACCATGCCTTCTTGGCTCACAACTGAGAATGCCAAATTCAGGACAAAATGCTGAGAAATAGGGCAGAGACACCTGAAGATTGGTGGCTAATCCTCCATAGGATATAGCAAACCAGCAACAAATGTAAACTTCTGTTTCACCACAATGGCTAACAAGGAGTCATAAAAGCAGTTTCCTTTGGCATTCCAGTCCTTGTATTACCACCAAAACCACTAGACTTAGAGATGAGTGGTTCTTTACAACCAATCTCTTGAAATAAAAGGTTCTCTGATCCCAAAGGACCAGCCACACACCCAGGTCAATATATAACTTAGATCTTACCCAAAAATCACACTGATGCCAATCCCTTAGTGTCTAAAATCTCAAGGTGTAATCATAGAAAGAAAGAAAGAAAGAAAGAAAGAAAGAAAGAAAGAAAGAAAGAAAGAAAGAAAGAAAGAAAGACAGAAAGAAAGAAAGAAAGAAAGAAAGAAGAGAGTTAAAGTTGGTTAAAGGAATCAAATACATTAAATAAATAGCAAAGTTCTTGGTTCAAGCTCGCAGCAGTGATGGAATAAACTTCTTGCTTAAGTCAAGTCTCTGGCTGCTTCCAAAACATTGGAAGGTCCTTGGTCCATTAGTTCGAAGGCTCCCATTAGTATAAGTCCATATTCCAGAGGTTTGAGCAGGAAAGAGGAAGAATGGAGGGATTTCCAGGACTTTTTATATCTTCTGCTATCTGAAGGGAAACCCATTGTTTCAAACAATGCCCTCAGCACAGCTAGTGGAAAATTACAAGTGACAAGACAGTGTTTGGAGTCACCTGGTCGAGTCACAGGTCCATGCATGATTTCCTTAGTCATTGCAGGAAGACATTACCTATACCCCAGTGTAGTGAGGTGGCCTGGCCCTCCCCAGACACAGAGGAAGAGGGTAGCTCCATCCCCTCATGGGCAGAGCCCTAACCACTAGCTCACACCCTGGAAGACAAGGGGTGGGGCTGGAAGTATAAAAGTGGGACCAGAAACTCAGATGGGGCCCAGACACTGGTGGGGACAGAGGCACCCCCTGAGCTCTCACACTGGGAGGTAGCAGGAGTCCCGCAGAGTGCAGACGACTGGCCCGGACCTCCTGGACCGCTGGACAACTTGGCCTCGCAGGAAACAAATGACTGGCCTGGACTGCCGGCTGGCCGAAACCTGGCAGAGCTTCTGCTGGCAACTGAGGCCCTCGCCGGCCACCATACCTCACCAGATCAGCAGGTACCCATGGAGAGGGAGTGTGGAAGTGGCCATGGGATAGTAGACCCCTGTCTGGCTGCAATGCTGGCAGAGAGTGAGTCAGCGTGTTGCGGCTTGGATCCCCACTGACACGATGGCAGACCCCTTTGCCACCCTTAGGGCCCTGGGCCAGGACTCAGTGGAGTGGGAAGGCCTGTGTCCCCCCTGACACCCGAGCCGGGAGGGGATCGGAATGGGTCTCCGCCACAGACAGCTCTGGATGCTGGCGCATATTGCACCGATTCAGTGGAAGGGCGATTTACCATCTCCAGGGACAACCCCAGAGACCTGCTGTATTCGCACAGGAACAGCTTGAGACCCGAGCACACCGCCTGGTATCGCTGCCAGAGACTCGCTGCTGTAGTGGAAGCTCAGACAAAAACCTTCCCTCAGAGTGGGTGTTCTCCTCTTGGGGCGCCCAAGGTCTGTAAAATGTAAAGAGATTAAATCTGAGAACCGACACGAGACTGGGCACCGTCTTCAGTAACGGCCCCACTCTCGCATCCATGGCGCTCACCAGGAAATAGGATGCTTTAAATAAAACAGGTAGTGATTTGACCTCCCCAGTATCGTTCTTCCTGCCGCCAGAGTGACAAGACTTCGCAGCTCCCTCACTGTCTCTGCAGGATTGATTCCCGAGCGGTCCTGCAACCCCAGACTTTACTCCCTTGCCACGCGGCTGCAACTGCGCAGAATACTGCAATTAATGCAACGCTTGGGGCTTCGAGTGGAAAAAAACACACACCCCTCCCAGCAATGAGCGGCCACTGGGCGAAATGTAGAGAGAGGAAAATTCAGCCTCAATAAAATGCTCATACGTGTACCGGGAAAACTCCGAGTGTTAGAGTTAGGGTTATGCCTAGGGGATAGGGTTAAGATGAGAGATACGGGTATGATTAGAGTTAGGGGACAGGGTTAAGATTAGGATTAGGGTTAAGGCTAAGTGTAAGGTTCAGTGTGGTTAAATATAAGTGGAAGGGGCGGGATTAACTTTAGTGTCCGGGTCAGTGTTATATTAAACGTGAGGTTTAGAATTATAGAGCCAGGGTTAAATTAGACTGTTGGACTAAATCAGGATTTTCGGGGCTAGAGGAAGAATTAGCATTTTAGGGTAAAGGCAAACATTTGGTGTATGGATTAGCGTTCAGGTCCGGGTTTGAAGAGAGGTTAAATTTAGGGTTAGGCAGAGAGGCAGGGTTAGGTTCTTGGTCAGATTTAAAGAAAAACTGGGGAATTTTATCTTCTCTAAGAAACAGAGTGTGAGGAACCCCAGGGTATATTATAAAGGATCTTGTCATTTTCTCCTGCATAAATTTAAGTTTTGCATTGTTTGGAAATCCATTAACTTCCCTGGGGTGATCCCTGTTTTGCAGCCGAGGGAGGGAGAGAAACGTGTTCTCTTGACTCCAAGTGAAGTGTTTCTTATTGACAAGGAGGTGAGAGGACTTCCGGTTCCTTGAGCTCATCGGTTGTTTTCCTGGGGCTTTACACTCGGGCGAGTGAGAAGAAAATCAAGCCCTATAATGTCAGGGTAGTCTGATAAACACGACAGCAGCAATGCTGGGACGGAGCTGTCTTTTCCTTTTCGTTCATTGGGCACGCTGTGTGACTCCTCTATCCCCCAAATCTCAGAAAGGTGTCCCCTCCCCTCCAAAAATTTCTCTCAATCCCAATGTCTACCAATCCCAATGTCTATTCTACAGAGTCTACCAATGTTCTCGCTCTCACCGAACTCTCCTCCGTGTCTGATTCTGTCTCGTCTTCCCAACCCCTGTTCCTACAACACTGCTGGGTTTGAGGGGCGGAGCGGTGTTTATGAAATGTCCCTTTAGCCGCAGTAACCACAACTCACGCCCCCCTTTCTGTCCCTGTTCCTACAACACTGCTGGGTTTGAGGGGCGGAGCGGTGTTTATGAAATGTCCCTTTAGCCGCAGTAACCACAACTCACGCCCCCCTTTCAGTACCAGAGCCCCTCCTCCGGCGAGCAGAGGATTTCCATGCCCCGTGCTGTCCCCATGGGTCTGTCACCCTCTATTCGTAGGCAGCCTGTCCCGCTCCGTCTGCAAGAGACAAAGCTGGGAACCCACTTCCAGACCCAGCTACTGAAACTCACGGTGCATCTGCAGAGACCCAACACCCACTATCGGCTGAGTCCCCCCAACCCTGCCATGCCAGACCCTCCCTTCGTCCCCTTGCTGCGGGGTCTCGAGCCCAGACCAGCCTCCTGCTTGTCAGACTCTCATGTGTGCGCGGGGCGGGGAGGGGTTCGGTCCCCTCTCAGTTGAGGTGGGATGTTTGCTGTCACCGCTTCCCGCTTCGTTCCCACAGGGGCCGGTGGCAAATTGTTCTCACCCAGTCCGGTCCCGAAGCGAAGCAGCCCAGAGAATCCATCCCGCTGAAATGCGCCGGGAGCGGGGTTAATCCCAAGGACAAGCCGCTCCTCTCACACCCTCCGGGGCGATTCATACTAAGGCCAGCTCCAGCGGCTACCTGCATACCCCGGGCGGGGACCGGAGAACACGCGCTGTATCGCTGAGTGAGGAGACTCAGACTGGGTGAGCCAGGCTGCAGAGACCCGCTGCGGACTCGCCCTTCTGCCATTCTCCGCGTGGGGGCAGCGGTGACACCCAGCGCGGCTGTGGGGACCGAACTGAGAACACGCCCCAGGGTGGACGCGCATCTCACTCCAGCTTTTCACTCCTCCCTTCCCTGGAAACGTCTCCCACTGATGCACAAAGCCGCAATCCAGAGCAGAGCCCTGCCTGCCTCTGTCCAGCCGCTCCTCTCCTCGCAATTCTCGGTTGAACTCCGGGGAGAGAAGCAAACCGCGATTGTCCCGTGTGGTGAAAGCTGCCAGGGAATATTTCCCACCAGGCAGAGCACAGGTCAGTGGAGCCGCCGCTTCTGGGAAAGGGGGATGGGCCGGGGCTTCAGTCGCAGCTACTGCCCAGTGCCCAGGGCTTTATTCTGTCTCCAGGGGTGTCCCAGCCCAATGGAACCCCTGTGACCCGACCCCTCCCCCGGCACGGACCCCACTGACCCGCCGTACCACAGCCCCATACGCCGGGCGGGGGCACCGGGGCTGAGTCTCTCAGTCCCAGCCCCAGTACGAACTGACAGCAATCGGGCCCTGCAGTCGCGTCAGAGAAATTCTTATTTGGGGCCCTTCTTCTTTCTTTCCTCTGCCAGGGACAAATTCTGAGCGCACAAAAGAACCTGCCAGATAGTCGCAGATTCATAAACCGCAAGGGAGCGGTATGATAAACTAGTCTGAGCTCCTGCATAATACAGGCCATCGATCCTCAGCCTAATTCATTCTGGTTCTACCACCCTCATTAATAAACCAGGCTGTGAGTCCACTTAGTGTCACCACGGTCAGCGACACATTCCAGAGGAAAGGCACTGACCTCTCACTGGAACCCACCACCTGGGTTGGTTGGTTTGTTTTCCAGTTGAATATTTTTTTTCTGCCAAATGTGGCTCTGGCACAAGGACCATTTTCCTAATAGAAAAAAATTCCTGGTTTAAAAGAATAAAACCCCCGCCCCTCCCCCCAAAAGATTCATTTTCTGGCTTTAATATGACCAATAACACAAAAAGGTTAAACAGAGAAGGGGGGCGGGCTGCAGAGTCCGCTTCTCCCATGTACCAGGAGGGGGCAGTGATGAGGAATACGGCACCGCACAGCCTTGGGGACAAGACTGGAAAGGGGCAGTGGGTTCCCTACCTACCCGGCTCCTTTACACACAGAAACTGCGTTTGCACGTTGACCCTGTCAATCCCCCCTGAAATCTGTGCGGAAAATAACGGGTAACAGTTTTCAAAGAAAAGCAGCCACAAAACTACATCCCGAGGTTCCCCTCAGATCCAGCCCTTGTGTAATCCAATCCATTCGAGATGAAGCCCAAATTAAGGTCGGCCTTTTCCATTGGACCCATATTATTATTTTTAGTACGTCTTCCTTTGGGAGCTTGGGCAAGTCACTGAGACCAGATTTCAAACGTTATTTAGGTTCCCAAAGAAGGACATTGGCACCTAATGACATTATGAAGGCTCCCAAACGCCTAAATTCCATTGAAATCAAGGGACGTTAGAGTCCCGGTCACTTCTGTAGATCCCACAAGGTGCCTTCCTGCATTTTAGGGCACCTAAATACCTTTCAAAATCTCCCGCTCTGTGCCTGCGTCCCCGCTTTGTAAAGAAAATTGCAATTCTTGACATCACTGTCGTGTGGTGAGGTTAAATACATTTAAGCCTGGCGAGGCGCTGAGATGCTATGGTTAGGGGTGCTCCCAGAAGTCCCTAAAACAGACGGCTGGAATATATGACGAGAGGTATTTCTAGCATTACAGTGAGCAGAGTGTCAGATCCGATGCTTAACACAGTCAAAGGAAAGATTCCCATCGAGTTCTCTGAGCTTTGGGTCAGGCCCAGAGCAAAACCAAAAGACTTGCCCATTTCTCTGAACCCCACGAAAAGAAAATGAGACTTTGGCTCCATTTATTTTTTCCTTGTGGCGGTTCTGGAAGGTATTTTTCCCCCTTAAAGGCACTGGGGAAGGGGGCAAACATTCCTGGTTTTCTGCAACGATCTGAAAACGTATTTTGTAACCTGCTTTTATTGATATCCGTGTCCTGTTAACTGAGTTAATAGTGTTTCATGTGGCTGGTTCCCTCATTGTTCACTTTTCTCTCCCCCCTTTCCCACAGGGGCCCGGTCACAGGTTGTTCTGACCCAGTCTGGCCCGGAAATGAAGAAGCCCGGAGAATCCACTCGGATGAAATGCGCCGTGAGCGGGTTCACTATCACCGACTATTATATGGCTTGGGTCAGACAGGAGCCGGGAAAGGGGCTGGAGTGTCTGGTCAGGGGCTGGAAACCAGGGCAGAGCGAGTATTATTCTCCCACCATCAAGGGGCGATTCACAGCCTCCAAGGACAGCTCCAATTTCTACCTACAGATGAACAGCCTGAATCCCGAGGACACCGCCCTGTATTACTGCGCGAGAGACACAGTGAGGGGAAGCCGGTCTGGGCTCAGACAAAAACCTCCCCCTGCAGAGACTGGGGAAGGGAGTTCCTGGGGGTGGCGCTTTCGACCCACAGCTGTGAGAAGAGAGACACAAAGTATCTCCCCTTGGCAGGATCCCACACAGCTGCCAGCGGGGAGAGAGGCTCTGCTGACTCCATCTGCCCCTGGGGAGCGCAGGGAGCAGATGCTCAGTGGATATTTTAGGGGAGAAGGAGGAGGTGCATCCGCCCTCACTCTGCGATGCTCCCCACGATTCACCCGGGCTTTCTGGTCAGCCGGTCTCCAGTGCAAGGCTCCCCCCTTCTCCCATTGAAGGGAGAAGCTGAGCCCTGAGGGAAGGTCAGTGGCAATGCTGAGCCCTGAATGAAGATGATTGACTGGAAGGGAGGGGTCACTCATCTAGAGGTGACCTTCCCCCTCAGCCCAGGGATCATTCTCTGTGAGTGAAATTCACCCCCGTGTGGAGGGCCTAGCACGAGGGCCTCTGCCTGTACTGTGTCCCGCCTAGCCCGAGGAATATCTTCACCCCATGCAGCCCTTTAGAAGTGTACAATCCCGATTTCCCTGCCTTCCCCCTTCTGTTTGCACTTAGGTCTGGGCCAGTTGGGTGGGATATGGGTCTGTTTTCTTGCACACTCCTCCTGTGCCTCGTACACCTTTGGTTAGGGACAGTTTGGGGTCCCCACACCAGTGCTGACATCAGCCAATGTGCAGAGTGGGGGAGAATCCATGTGAGTCAGGTGAGCAGAGACAGCAAGACTAAGGCGATTGCTGAGTGTTCCCAGGGCACAAAGAACCAACCTTTTCAACCTCAACCCTCAGGGCCCATCCTAGAGAGACAGCGAAGTGGCACCATTGAGCAAACAATTCCCCGAGCCGAGAAGAAGGGGCTCAAATGGACACCAGTGTTATTCCCTACGTCTCTGCAAAAGGGGGAGTTTTGGAAGAAATACAAACACGTGTCCAAAGGCCATTCCTGTCCCATGGGCTCAGAGTGCCTAACTGCCCTGGGTGCTCTCAGACATGCCACCGAAAATACATTATTTCCACAGCATAGAAGCAAATGAATTTTCCTTTGTTCTCTCGCCTTACAAACGGACCGGCTGTGTCCAATGGCCGGCTTCCCCGTGCTGGGTACCCATATAGCTACCCCTCTCTGGAGGTGCTGACCGCCCAACTTCTCACAATCAAACTCCTTCTAAGTTGCCTCAAAATGGGCAAAGAAAAACTCATGGGCACTAAATAACAAGTCCCTTTTAAACAGCTTATCCTGTGTGCACGGTAGGAGAATTGGTGTTGCAATGACAGAGGCCCCAGTATTGTATGCTAAGGATGATATACGAATTTACCAGGGCTTTGCTCAAGTATCAGGAGCTCTGAAACCTGTTAAAGATACTGTCACTCAATCCCTGCTAGACACTATAGTAAGTAACTCTCCTTCGTGAGCTCGGGGCTGGGATCTGGAGTCCATTTGCAGTTGAATAGTTCGGTCCCGTAGGAAAAGGGGAAGATGCAAATGCGTCTACTCGCCTCCCCTGCTTAAAACCCCTCAATCCCCAGACCCTGAAGCTCTTGCACTGAGAAGGCGCAGCCTTCTGGGTTCAAGCAGTGAAACAGTTATTTGCCCTTTCACCAAATACAAAAACCAGGCGTCACCAGATGAAATTAATAGGGGTCCGAAAGTCTAATGAGGATCCCAGCGCCCTGTGTCCGGCGCTGCACAAACACTCAGGACCGGACAGTCTGACTCCTGCAGCCGGAGCCCTAGCGCGAGTCACTCAGATCACTGGCAGAAGAAGTGTGTGTCCCTTATAAGAACGGAAATATGCAAATGAGGGAGAGAGTTTCCTGTTTAAATCTGCGCCTCTCTCTGCCCAGGCTGCACCCGGAGACACAATCCGCAGCCCCCTGGGTCGGTGCAGTCACCAGCCAGTCCCCGGAGAACTTTCCCCTCCAGCACCTGGAAAAATGAGACTTTTGCTTCATGTAATTTTCGCTGTAGCAGCTCTGGAAGGTATTTTCCTCCTCTGAAGAACTGGCAGAGTTAGAAGAATATTGTTTTATCGCTGTTTTATACCGATATTAATGGCCTGTCTTTATTCCCAGGTGTCCGGTCCCAGACGCTGGTGGAGTCCGGAGGGGGTGTGAAGAAGCCCGGAGACTCTCTCCGCCTCTCCTGCAAAGCCTCCGGGTTCACCTTCAGCAGCTACCACATGAGCTGGGTCCGCCAGGCTCCTGGCAAGGGACTGGAGTGGGTCGCTCTTATAAGCACCGGTGGGAGTACTTACTACCTCGATGCAGTGAAAGGGCGATTCACCATCTCCAGGGATAACGCCAAGAGTGAGCTGTATCTGCAAATGACCGGCCTGAAGCCCGAGGACACCGCCCGCTATTACTGTGCGAGACACACAGTGACACCAAACCGGTTTGTGATCGTACAAAAACCCAGGCTGCGGAATCGCCCTTCTCCCGGCGGCCGCGCGGGGGCAGCAGCGACACCCCCCGCTTCGGGCTCGGGCAGGAGAAGCAAAGGCCCGTGGGTGGGGGGCCGAGGGGCACTAGGGTCACAGAAGGCACCTCCCACTGAGTGAGATTTGTCCCAGGACTTCCCAAAGTCTTGTGCAACATTCCCATCCTGCATTAGCTGTCAGCCAGTTGTCACTGTCAGGTCTCCCATGGCTACAAAACGCTGAACCTGCTTCCCCTTGTACGTGGAGAGTCTCTCAGATTCTGGTCCTCCTACCACATACGCTTGTCTTCCGCAGTCTAACCCAAAGGCAAAGAGGAATAAGGGAAGCTTTTTCCTGACCCAAGAACACGCCCTATCAGGCCAGGGAAGGATGTCTTGGGATTTGAGATCATTTTACTTCTCCCTTAGGTAAAAGCACAAACATGATCCCCCAGCCCAGACGCTTCACAACACAGAATAAGGGTCCCTCTGAGTCCTCTTCGTTAAGACTGAGGGAAAAGCAAAGGGCAGGAGCTTGTTTCTTATAAGGAAGGGGATATTCAGATAGGTCGAGAAGTTTCCTGTTCATATCTGTCCCTCTCTCTGCCCAGGGGGCACCCGGAGACGCAGTCCGCAGCCCCCTGGGTCTGTGCAGTGACCGGCCAATCCCCTGAGAACTTTCCCCTCCAGCAGCGGGGAAAATGAGACTTTGGCTCCATTCGGTTTTCATTCTAGAAGCTTTGGAAGGTATTCGCCCCTCTTAAATGCATTGCGGAGAAAGGAGAGATATTGTATTATTCTTCTCAGTACCATTTCTAAACGTGTCCTTATTCCCAGGTGCGCGGTCCCACATCCAACTGGTGGAGCCCAGAGGGGATGTGAAAAAGCCCAGAGACACTCTCCGCCTCTCCTGCAAAGCCTCCGGGTTCACCTTCACCGATTACCACATGAATTGGGTCCCTCAGACTCCTGGAAAGGGCCTGGAGTGGGTCGCCCACATTCAAGTCACCTCCACGTACTACGCTGATTCCGTCAAAGGGCAATTCACTATCTCCAAGGTCAATCCCAACTACATGGTTTATTTTCAAATGAGCAACTTGAAGACCGAGGACACCGCCCTGTATTAGTGTGCAAAGCACACAGTGAACCGAAACCTATGCCTGATAATACACAAACACCAGCTGCGGATTCACCCTTATCCCATGGGCTGCAGAGGGCTGCAGATCCATAAACTATAAAGCACTGGGCGCAGGAATAGGAAGGGTCACCAGGCCAGGAGTAAAGTCAGGTTTATGTATTTAATTCCCAGACAATATTCCATCTTGTTGCCCATCGCTCCATAGTGGGTGTGATCTCTGATCAAGTATCAGACAATGTATCAGAGACCCTCAGAGCCTTTGCTAGATTCTCTGGCCACCCAACCGAATCCAGCGCTCCACACACCTACCCAGGCCCCACACACTCCCTGCCTCCTGGCTTAAACTCCTTTGGGTCAATCCAATATATACAAAGTTGACAGCTCCCACTTCCTGGTTAAATACTGACAGTAGCACCTCAGACAAAAGACCTGACTCATTGGAGACTCCCTTCCTGCCCCACCACAATGCTCTTTGCATTATGAAACTTCATTTGACCGACTGGACTCTCATGTCGTTTTTTTGAACATACAGTTGAACTACACTTTAGAGGACAGAGTCTTCCCTGCTCTAACTTAAAGGACTGGCCAGGGAAGTAGATTTGACAGAAATGAAACCGACATACAACTCCTCTAACACCGAAGGAATGTAAGAGAAAAGTGGGTGCAAATCATTCCTCCCTCCTCTTTACACAGCTGGGAATGGCCTCATAAGGTTCACATCAAGGCAGAGTCGGGCCCCCGACCTTTTTAATTTAATTATTCACTATTCATATCACTTTTCACCAATTGCTTTCCTCTCAATGGTGTCTTCTGGTAGATTCTCCTGACCCTATCTGATCCAGCAGTGAAAAAGTCAGACATGCGCTGTAGATGGATGTAAGGTGAACCTCTACATCATGCCTTGGATACAAAAAGCTTCCGGGAAGAAGTGGGAGTGGACGCTTTACTATCATACTTCCAGATCACAATCTTCCCTATGGAGCTTAACAGCCTCCATGCAGGAGAAGGAAACTCCTTTCAAACTTAAAGTGATGGCTTCAAACGTTAAAGCAGTTTTCAGTAAACCACAGTGCACTATTCACACTTCTGTCTCCAATGCTACTAAACATTATGTGATTCTATTTATTCCGCCCCACCTCCATTAACATTATCATGTAACACCTGTCTGCCCATGCATTAAGGCTTCAGTTTGAGTTATAGACTTTAGGGTTAGGACAAGACTTCAGGCCTCCGGGTAGGATTAAAATGTAGGGTTAAGATTAGCTCTAGGTTTAGGGTTAGAGTTAAGGTTTATGGTTACAAATAGGGTTAGGATTTAGAGGCAGAGAATAAATTTGAGGTTCAGGTTACAATTAAAAGTTAATCTGACATGTTATGTTTAATATTAGGGCCAAATTTGTAATTAGCGTATACATTTAAGGTTAGGGTTAGGGTAAATGTTAAAAATTAAGATTATTTGCTACCCTTAGAAATAGGGATAGAGTACAAATTTAGGTTTGTGTTCAGGTAAGTGTTAAATTTTGGGTATGGTTTTATCTTTATAGTTAGGTTTTAGGTTGGGCTTTAGTATTAGTTTCAAGGTAGGGATGGAGGGTGAGGCCTAGTGTTAAGAGTTAGGGTTAGAATTTACATTTAGGGTTAGAATTGCCTTCAGGGAAGAAGTCAGGATTTAGGGATAGAACTAAGATATTCCTTTAGCTTTCAGGTTGAGATCAATAAAAAGGTTAAGGTGATGGTTTATCATTAGGGTTAAATGTGGGAATTAGGGAGAGGACAAAGAAGACTGGACTCCTTACAGTCACATAGGAAGCTCTAATCCAGTTGAGTGAGCACTCCGACTGGGAGAGGGGGGTACCCCAGAGATAAATTGCCGGCCCTTCTCTCAGCCACACAAAAGAAACTGAGTTCGCTCTAGAAAATAATTGGAGTCTCTTATAAGAAGGGAGATATGCAAACTGGGGGGGGGGGGGGGGAGAGTTTCCTGTTTAAATCTGTCTCTCTCACTTCCACAGCTGTGAGACAATCTGCAGCCCCCCTATCTCTGGGCAGACACCAGACAATCCCCCTGAAAACTCTCCTCTCCAAACACAGGGACAATGAGACTTTGGTTATATCTCGTTCTCACTGAAGCAGCGTTTGAAGGTATTTTCCCCCCTTTTAATGTATTGGAGAGGTAGGGGATTGTTATTCTGTTGTCCTAGATACTTACATTCCCCTTAATTCGCAGGTGCAGCTGGTGGAGTCCGAAGGGGGTGTGAAAAAGCCCGGAGACTCTCTCCGCCTCTCCTGCAAAGCCTCCGGGTTCCCCCTACTGACTACCCCAACAACCTGCTGTATCTGCCTGAAGCCCGAGCACACGGCCCGGTATCACTGTGCAAGAGACAGACACAGGAGGGAAGCCGGTCTGAGATTAGACAATAACCTGCCCTTTCGCTGTCAGAGTCAGTTCGCTTTTGGTGGGGATCAACCACCAAATTCTGCTGAGGAGAAAAGAGAGAAAACCGGGGAATCTACCAATTCCTTCCTGTCACCTCCAGTTTCCTATTCCCGGGAATTTACTCCACTTAGATGTTTCCACAGGGACAGAAGCACATGCATGAGGGGGGCTTTCCCAAATCGTCCTCCTTCCATTTACTCACCGGGAGGGGTCCCCTTCTTTACCCACCCTATCCCACCCCACCATACTCAGCACCTCCACGTTCCCCGGGTGCTGGGACTGATGCAAAATAAATTACATACAACAAACAAATCTTTGGGAGAGAGAAAGTCTGTTTGTTCTGAGATTGCACCGTGTTTCGACTAGTAGGGATCCGAAACGGGGCTCCCAGGCCCAACCAGAATAGACATAATAAATTATTAATAATTATTATAAATTATGGTTATTGCTATTATTCAGTATATCATTATAGGACGCTAATAGTGATTCAGGACTCTCGGTGTTATCGCAGGCTTTTCTAGGGCCCCAATTAACGTTAACACATTAGCCCCTCTCAGTCTGTAATGCAGTCGCTTTCACAACACCCCCCTAAGGCAGGGAAATGCTGCTGTCCCCGGTGAGAGATGAGGAGCTCTCGAGAACGATGGTATAAAATTTTTGCTCGTAAACTTTGCGAGTGCCCCAAAGATGGCGATGAAGAGGAGGATGAAGATGATGAAGATGATAACAACGATTCCCAGGGAACTAGAGACGTTGGGCTGTCATTGGCAGGATTGCAGCTTCCTTTCTTTTTTGTTATGCTATAATCCCTCGCTCCCTCCTTCCTCTCTTTCTGTTTGACAGCCCCTTTCCGGAGCCATTCAGGACCGGGTCCCCATTGTGCTGGAATCCACAGAAACACATGGGACGTGATCCGACGTAAATGTAAGCCGTTTCAAAATCCCCTTTGATTGCAGCGGGATTTGGGTCAGAGCGCTACACACATTTACCCGCTTCTCCTGGAATCGGAGGGCAAGAAATGAGATCACCCAGGGAAGGAGAGTGTGTGTCTAATAAGGAGTGAGATATGCAAATCAGGGGGACAGTTTCCTGTTTAAATCTGTCCCTCTCTGCCCAGGCTGCACCTGGAGTCACAATCCGCAGCCCCCTGGGTCTGTGCAGTGACCAGCCAGTCCCCTGAGAACTTTCCCCTCCAGCACCCGGGAAAATGGCGCTGTGGCTCCAGTTAGCGTTCATTATAGCGGCTTTGGAAGGTATTTTCTCCTCTCAGACCCATTGGCGTGGCCGGAGAAGAGTCTATTGCTCTTAATATTGATGAGATGTATAATATCTTTTTATTCCCAGGTGTCCGGTCCCAGGTCCAGCTGGTGGAGTCCGGAGGGGGTGTGAAGAAGCCCGGAGACTCTCTCCGCCTCTCCTGCAAAGCCTCCGGCTTCACCTTCGGTGACTACTGGATGAGCTGGATCCGGCAGGCTCCTGGCAAGGGCCTGGAGTGGGTCGCAACTATAAGCTACTGGGCCGGCAGTACTGTACATTACGCCAGCTCGGTCCAAGGCCGATTCACCATCTCCAGGGACAATCCCAGCAACCTGCTGTATCTGCAGATGACCGGCCTGAAGTCCGAGGACACCGCCCGGTACCACTGTGCGAGAGACACAGTGAGGGGAAGTCGGTCTGAGCTCAGACAAAAACCTCCCGTTGCGGGCAGTAGGGAAAGTCCCAGCTGGTCAGAGCCTGACACTCTGGGCACTGGAAACTTCAAAACAGAAAGCAACGTGTTTATTCCAAGGTGCCCTGTTCTAGCCAAATCTAGCGTCACACAACGTACAGATCCAAGATCCGGTCCCCAGGACTGAAAGGGGCTGTACCTGGATCTTTCCCCCTTAATTTTAATACATTTAGAAATAAATTTTATGTGCAGATAAAGACTCCCATTCTACAGCCCCTTAGAATCGGGGGTGGGGGGGATAAAACGCGATAAACAAAACCAAAAACCGTGTCATTCAGAACAAGACACGGGGCTACCTCCAATTTTGCTATGGACCATTGTGTATTTCTGTACTATTTGCTTGCAGGTATTAAACAACGTATGTAACTGATCGACTCCCTGCCCTGCCCTGCACACTGTCTCACGTCTATGGGCCTCATCAAATACCGCCCATCCATTCGGTCTGAGAATCTAGGGGCATGTCACGTAATTGATCTGTTATCCATTCAACTTCCTCTCTCAGTACAATCCAATTAACCTACCTGTATGTAAACAGGAACCGCCCTGGACAGGGAGTTGCAGGTATATTTCACCCAGAGATGTTAGGAGTTGAAAGGGACTATCAGCAGATGCCCTTGGTGTATGGGCTCACTCTATATAGGTTACAAATGGGCATCTCCTCGGCAGGCCCTCTCAGAGGTTTAGAGAGGCGTGGGCCACTTCCAGCTTTTGAGGCCACTAGCCATAATTAAAAAAAAAAAAAGACAAAACATGGTCTAATCTTGTGCCATCAGAACCGATATATTTTATTAATATTTGTGAACTTTTTGTCTTTAATATGACAATATCTATATCAGTTAACAAAAAAGTATGTCTTTTACCAAATCACATCTCTTATTTTCTTAAATTTGCAGCTCTATGCTGAGAGAGTGTGTCACATTTCGGCTGGATAGGGATGCACATAAAAACAAGTTGTGAAACTTATCAAATGCCAAAAAATTAACAAGTGTCTAAATTAGAGGCCCCCTTTGAGCTTGAGGCCCAGGCAAAATGGCCCTCCTGGCCCGTCCTCTGTTTGGCCCTGCTCCTCAGTACTACCTGTTGACATTTTACCAGATGATCTTGCTGGAGAAATTCCACAGATCAGACTTGCCCACGGAAAGGACTAAATTCAGACTTTGTCTCTCAGAAATGTGTGACCTGAATTATATATCCAAGGTAATGCTGTGTTTTCATAAGAATGTTATAAAAGACCTGAGTGGATCTATCTATCTATCTACCCACACCCATCACTCTCTTGGTGACGGACACTTGCCCAGTGTCAGGGGAAGGTGTCTGCCACCTTCAGGGAGAGAAATGTATTAAAGGGCTGTCATAAATATAAAGAGAAGGGTAAACACCTTTAAAATCCCTCCTGGCCAGAGGAAAAATCCTTTCACCTGTAAAGGGTTAAGAAGCTAGGATAACCTTACTGACACCTGACCAAAATGATCAATGAGGAGACAAGATACTTTCAAAAGCTGGAGGGGCAGGGGGAGAAACAAAGGTTCTCTCTGTCTGTGTGATGCTTTTGCTGGGAGCAGAACAGGAATGGAGTCTTAGAACTTACTAAGTAATCTAGCTAGATATGCGTTAGATTCTAATTTCTTTAAATGACTGAGAAATTAAGCTGTGCTGAATAGAATGGATATTCCTGTCTGTGAGTCTTTTTGTAACTTAAGGTTTTGCCTAGAGGGATTCTCTATGTTTTGAATCTAATTATCCTGTAAGGTATTTACCATCCTGATTTTACAGAGGTGATTCTTTTTGACTTTTTACTTCTATTAAAATCCTTCTTTTCAGAAACTGAAGGCTTTTTCATTGTTCTTAAGATCCAAGGGTTTGGGTCTGTGGTCACCCATGCAAATTGGTGAGGATTTTTACCAAACATTCCCCAGGAAGTGGAGTGCAAGGGTTGGGAGGATTCTGGGGGGAAAGAAGTTTCCAAACAACGCTTTCCTAATAAATAAACCCAGATAAACGTTTGGTGGTGCCAGCCGAAATCCAAGGCAAAGGGTAAAATAGTTTGTACCTTGGCGAAGTTTTAACCTAAACTGGTAAAAGTAAGCTTAGGAGGTTTTCATGCAGGTCCCCACATCTGTACCCTAGAGTTCAGAGTGGGGAAGGAACCTTGACAGGCGCTGATCCAATGCCCATTGCAATTGAGTCTGAAAACTTTCTCTGACTTTCCTGAGCCTTGGATAGAAGGGCAATCAGTCTGGGGTCAGAGCCGCACTGGTGTGGATTCTGGAAGCTCCATGGACTGCTACCGCGATTGACTGAAGCTGGTGTTTCTGCCCATTTAGTCAAGCAGATTAAAACATTGGTAACACAAGGGATCTAGCGATACAATGCGATGGGCTCCAGGCGGCCACCCAATTGAAATGGGAAGCCTGATTTAAGAAGGTATTCTATCGATACATGTACCGATTTATTCAGTACCCAACAACAATCCGTCAGCAAAAAGGAATAAGTGAGAACCATTTCCAGTTATCGATTAGCAATGATCAATTACTGATTATTAGTAAAAATCAACAACCAAGACTGGAATTTTGAAAAACCCACGAGGCCACCTGTTAATAATCAGGGAACGGGAATTTAAGCATGAGGCTCCCTGGGAAAGACATCGTTTCGTCAAATGTCACTGAAATCCAGAAAGCAGGCAAGACATTTGTGTCTCTTATAAGGAGGGGAATATGCAAATGGGGTGACAACTTCCTGCTGAAATCTCTCTCTCTCTCTCTCTCTCTCTCTCTTTCGGCCTAGGAGGCACCCAGAGAGACAATCTGCAGCCTCCTCTGTCTGTGTAGTTACCAGCCAGTGTTTCATGTTCCTGGTTCGCTCATTCTTCCCTCCTCCGGTCTTCCTACACAGGGGCCTGGTGACAGGTTGTTCTGACCCAGTCCGGTCCAGAAATGAAGAAGCCCGGAGAATGCACTCGGCTGAAGTGCGCCGTGAGCGGGTTCCCTGTCACCAGCTATTACCTGGCGTGGGTCAGACAGGAGGCGGGAAAGGGGCCGGAGTGGCTGGTCAGCTATCACACACCTGCAGCTACAAACTACTACTGTGACAGCATCCAGGGCCGATTCACAGCCCCCAGGACAGGTCCAATTTCTACCTGCAGATGAACAGCCTGAAACCCCAGGACACCGCCGTGTATTGCTGCGCCAGAGACACACATCGAGGGGAAAACATCTGAGCTCAGACGAAAACCTCCCGCTGCAGAGACCGGGGAAGGGATTTCCTGGGGGTGGCGCTCTCGCTCCGCAGCAATGAGAACAGAACCGAAGTCTCTCCCCTTATCGACACCGCACACAGTGAGTCCTCTGACTCCATCTCCTGCGGGGCGCGCAGGAAGCAGATGCCCAGCGTGTGTTTCACGGAGCAGGGAGGAGCAGATGCATCTGCCCTCGCGCTGTGGATGCCCCCAGTGACTCACCGGGGCTGTCTGATCAGACACACTCCACTTTAAGGCTCCCTCCTAACCCTAATCCTAAACTGAGCCCTTGGCGAAGAGCAGTGGGAACGCTGAGCCCTGAATGCGGATTATGGGCCAGAAGGGTCTGGCCAATAAACTAGAAGTGACCTTCCCTGGCTGCTCATTGATCACCCTCTACGTGTGAAATTTACCGCTTTGTAAAGGGGCATCACAAGGGCCTATCCAGCTGCTGAGCACCAGGGCTGAATTTTATCCTGCCCCTGCAGCACTGAAGGGTCAGACTAAGGAATTCGACTCAAAAATCTTTTTCAAAAATACAGCCCCAAGCCAGAAATTCTCCCGAACCATCTTTGCACAGTTTGTCTCCATCCTAATTTGCCAGATTCTCAGGAGTGGTCCAGTAATGTAACTGGCTCCTAGTGTATAACATTGACACCAACATCCAAAATGGGTGTGGGGGAGACAGAGAGAGCGAGCAGCAGCTGCCCACACAGCGTTCTCTCTGATCGCTTCCTTACTCGCTTCATCCCAATTCTAGGGCGAGTTACAAGCACTGGTGAATTTAAACCCCATCTCACCCAAAGTTACTCCGTGGATCAGAACTCCCCAGGTTGGGAATCAAGCCCAGGAGTTCTGACGCCCGGCCGCCCGCTCTCTCCGTTTTTCTATCAAACCGCCAAGAAGGGAAGGGAAAGGCCCAGGAATATTCCTTCCTCAACTCTTGCTATTACGACTGGGCTCAGTGGGGGTGGCGCTCGGGCTCCACAGCCATGAGAACAAACACAAAAGTGTTTCCCCACATCGACCCCCCCCCCCCCCCCAAGGTGGCCAGGGGGAGAGAGAGGCTCTGCTGGCCCCATCTGGGGGCGCAGGGAGCCCACGTGCCCATGGTGCGGTTCAGCAGAGCAGGAAGAAGTAGCTCTGTGAATATCCCCCAGTGGCTCTCCGGGGCTTTCCCATCAGATGGGCTCCGGTGTGGGGCCCCATCTTCCCCCCACTGAGGTCACTGGAGAAGCTGAGGCCCGAGTGACCATCAGCGCGATGCCGAACCTGGGTGAGGATTATTGACTGGGCGAGCGGGGTCAACCATCTTCCCCACCAGCCCATTGATAATTCTCTGTGGGTGAAATCCCCCGCTCTGCAGAGGGGCCGGTAGCAGAGCCCGGGCCCCGCCTCCACCTCACAGCGCGATGGAATCACTGGCTGAGCCTCGCGGTGCCCTTCTGCCCGGGGCTGAGCTCGACCCTGTCCCTGCAGCCCCGACCCTTCTCCTCAGACCCCGGCGTTTCCCTCCGAAACCCTCCCCAGCACCGCAGCACCAAGCAGAATATCAGGATGTTTCTTTCCCAGATTTCTTTCCACGCTCATTTCCCAGGTTCCCCTGCATGAGGAAAGGATGAGTAACCTGACTAGCTCCGGGTTTATCACATTGGAACAGGAACATCTAAGGGCGGGGGGAGGAGGGAGGGAGGAGTACGGAAACACAGACAGATAGACAGACAGACAGACAGACAGATAACCCCCTCCATAGACTTCATAGAGGCAACTCTCAGGCGGGCAGAAGACAGAGCAGAAGGGACCATTCCGTGTGACAGCGGGACCCTGGAGTCCACCCGCCAGGAGACTGAACAACGCGATGCTGCGTCACACGCCACCTGTGTCCCCCCGTTATATTGTCCCCACCCCCGGCCCATGCAAATGAGCTCCCCGGGGCCCTGTTCATAGCCCAGCCGCAGGCCGCTCACCCCGCACAGAGCCAGAGCCGGGCTTCAGCTTCTCATCCCGCCTGGGGAAGGAGCCGCCAGCCGCAGACATGATCCCCAGCCTGGCCATCGCCTTCCTCCTGCTGCTCCCAGGGGGTAAGGGCGGTGTCATAAATATAAAGGGAAGGGTAAACCCCTTTGAAATCCCTCCTGGCCAGGGGAAAGCTCCTCTCACCTGTAAAGGGTTAAGAAGCTAAAGGTAACCTCGCTGGCACCTGACCAAAATGACCAATGAGGAGACAAGATACTTTCAAAAGCTGGGACGAGGGAGAGGAACAAAGGGTCTGTGTCTGTCTGTGTGCTGCTCTTTGCTAGGGACAGACCAGGAATGGAGTCTTAGAACTTTTAGTAAGTAATCTAGCTAGGTATGTGTTAGATTATGATTTCTTTAAATGGCTGAGAAAAGCATTGTGCTGAATAGAATAACTATTTCTGTCTGTGTATCTTTTTTGTAACTTAAGCTTTTGCCTAGAGGGGTTCTCTATGTTTTTGAATCTAATTACCCTGTAAGATATCTACCATCCTGATTTTACAGGGGGGATTTCTTTATTTCTGTTTACTTCTATTTTTTATTAAAAGTCTTCTTGTAAAAAACTGACTGCTTTTTCATTGTTCTTAGATCCAAGGCTTTGGGTCTGTGGTCACCTATGCAAATTGGTGAGGCTTTTTATCCAACATTTCCCAGGAAAGGGGGGGTGCAAGTGTTGGGAGGATTGTTCATTGTTCTTAAGATCCAAGGGTCTGGGTCTGTAGTCACCTAGGCAAATTGGTGAGGCTTTTTACCAAACCTTGTCCAGGAAGTGGGGTGCAAGGTTTTGGGAAGTATTTTGGGGGGACAGACGCGTCCAAACAGCTCTTCCCCAGTAACCAGTAATTGTTTGGTGGTGGTAGCGGCCATTCCAAGGATAACGGGTGTAATATTTTGTACCTTGGGGAAGTTTTGACCTAAGCTGGTAAAGATAAGCTTAGGAGGTTTTTTCATGCAGGTCCCCACATCTGTACCCTAGAGTTCAGAGTGGGGGAGGAACCTTGACATGGTGGCACAGTGGTGGGATTAACCTGAAATCATCTGAGATCCAGTTGAGATTTTTTGAACTAGAAATACAGATTTTAAAAAGGAAATTTTTTTTTCTTTGGAAAGAAAGTCCAGAAAGCAGCTTTGAAACTGAAAGCAGCTTGGTTTCTCTCTGCTTTGTGGCCAAGCAGAGACAAAAGGGGATTATCTTGTGAATTGCAGGTTTTTTTTGCCTGGAGGCAGGGTACTTAACTCCTGCAGGGAAATCTTCCAATCCAGAGGTTTTTTTTTCTTTTCTTCCTAAAAGTAAATAGGGGGTGTGTGTTCTACCCATTTGCTTTTTCTTTGGGCTGGGTAAGCAGGTTTCCAAGTAGTTGGAGGTTTTTTGCTTTAATTTGGGCCCAGAGCAGAGACAAGGGAATTGTCTTTTTCTGTAGGCTGACAATCACTATCAGAGAATAGGTATTCTATTGCAGCACAGCAAAATTTTACAGCCAAGTTTTGTTTGTTTATTTCTAAACCTCGGGTGTAAAGTTAGTTAAAAACAGAGAGGTTAGAATGACCAAATCCTCAGCTCGACTACAGCTGGAATTAGCCAAATTTCAGGCTGAGGAAAGACAAAGGGAACATGAAAGACAGATAGAACTCATGCAGCTGAAGAAGGAACAAGAAAGGGAGGCAGCGAGAGAAGCAGAACAACACCAAGCAGCTGCTCACAGGAGAGCTATGGAAGCGAGGGACAAAGAACTGGAGGAGAAGGAAAAAGAGAGGAAGTATGTGGAGGAGATGGAGAAGATAAAGGCCCAGCAGAATATACCAACAAACCCTAGCAATCCTTCTCCAGGTACCACTTCCCATCCCAGAAAGTTCCCCACCTACAAGGCAGGCGATGATACTGAGGCCTTCCTAGAAAACTTCGAAAGGGCCTGCCTTGGGTACAACATCTCTACTGACCAATACATGGTAGAGCTGAGGCCGCAGCTCAGTGGACCCTTAGCTGAGGTGGCAGCTGAAATGCCTAAAGAACACATGAACAAGTATGAACTGTTTAAATCCAAGGCGAGAGTCAGAATGGGGATAACACCCGAGCAGTCTCGTCGGAGGTTCAGAGCCCTAAGGTGGAAACCAGACATGTCATTTACCCGACATGCCTACCACATTGTGAAACATTGGGATGCCTGGATATCAGGAACAAGTGTTGAATCTCCAGTAAATTTGCCCTTCCTAATGCAAATGGAACAATTCTTAGAGGGTGTTCCTGAGGAAATAGAAAGATACATCCTAGATGGGAAACCCAAAACTGTAATTGAGGCAGGAGAGATTGGAGCCAGATGGGTGGAGGTGGCAGAGAAGAAGAAAACTGGTCGCAGTTGGAGCGGAGACCAGAAGGGACCACCCCAGACCACACCTTATTACCGGGGGCCGCCCAAAGCCCCACCTACCTCCCAAAGAACCCTCCAGACCCCTTATCGTCCCACCACCCCATTCTCCAGCAACCCTCCTCGCCCCAGTGACCCGTCAGCTGGACGATGTTTTAAGTGTAATGAGCTGGGGCATGTAAAGGCCAACTGCCCCAAGAACCCCAACAGATTACAGTTCATTGCACCGGAATCACACCAGAGGTCCACAGGCCCAGATACCTCCCAGATACCCTTGGAGCGGAGGGAAACTGTGAGTGTGGGCGGGAAGAAGGTCACCGCGTGGAGGGACACCGGAGCACAAGTGTCAGCTATCCATGCTTCCTTAGTGGACCCCAATTTAATCAACCCAGAGATCCAAGTGACGATTCAACCCTTCAAGTCCAACTCTTTCAATTTGCCTACAGCCAAGTTACCTGTCCAGTACAAGGGCTGGTCAGGAATGTGGACTTTTGCAGTCTATGATGATTATCCCATCCCCATGCTGTTGGGGGAAGACTTGGCCAATCATGTGAAGCAGGCCAAGAGGGTGGGAATGGTCACCCGCAGCCAGGCTAAACAAGCCGTGAGGCCTAGCTCTGTTCCGGAAACTTCTATCAGGACCCAGTCAGAGGTGATGGACCCGGACCCCAGGCCAATGTCTGCAACAGCAGTAGTGGATCCAGTCCCAGAGACCCAGACGGAACCAGTCCTAGAACCGGAACCAGCCGAACAACCAACACCAGACCCCGTGTCAGCACTGAATCCAGTACTTGCAACCTCAACACCAGAAGGCCCCACCGAACCTGAACTGGCAGCAGCCGATAACCCTACACAAGAGGCTCAGCCGGAGCCTGAATCCCAACATAGTGCACCAGCGGAGAGCGGTTCACAGTCAACAGAAACAGCTCCATCCCCTATATCGCTTCCAGAGGGACCAAGCCTAGGTCCACAATCCCATGAGGAACTGATGTCCCCAGCATCAAGGGAACAGTTCCAGACCGAACAGGAAGCAGATGAAAGCCTCCAGAGAGCTTGGACGGCGGCACGGAGCAACCCACCGCCTCTCAGCTCTTCTAATCGATCCAGGTTTGTTGTAGAAAGAGGACTTTTATACAAGGAAACTCTTTCTGGTGGACACCAGGAAGACTGGCATCCTCAGAGACAGTTGGTAGTTCCAACTAAATACCGGGCCAAGCTCTTGAGCTTAGCCCATGATCACCCTAGTGGCCATGCTGGTGTGAACAGGACCAAAGACCGTTTGGGGGGGTCATTCCACTGGGAGGGAATGGGCAAAGATGTTTCTACCTATGTCCAGTCTTGTGAGGTGTGCCAAAGAGTGGGAAAACCCCAAGACCAGGTCAAAGCCCCTCTCCAGCCACTCCCCATCATTGAAGTTCCATTTCAGCGAGTAGCTGTGGATATTCTGGGTCCTTTTCCGAAAAAGACACCCAGAGGAAAGCAGTACATACTGACTTTCATGGATTTTGCCACCCGATGGCCGGAAGCAGTAGCTCTAAGCAACACCAGGGCTAAAAGTGTGTGCCAGGCACTAGCAGACATTTTTGCCAGGGTAGGTTGGCCCTCCGACATCCTCACCGATGCAGGGACTAATTTCCTGGCAGGAACTATGAAAAACCTTTGGGAAGCTCATGGGGTAAATCACTTGGTTGCCACTCCTTACCATCATCAAACAAATGGCATGGTGGAGAAGTTTAATGGAACTTTGGGGGCCATGATACGTAAATTTGTAAATGAGCACTCCAATGATTGGGACCTAGTGTTGCAGCAGTTGCTCTTTGCCTACAGAGCTGTACCACATCCCAGTTTAGGGTTTTCCCCATTTGAACTTGTATATGGCCGTGAGGTTAAGGGGCCATTGCAGTTGGTGAAGCAGCAATGGGAGGGATTTACACCTTCTCCAGGAACTAACATTCTGGACTTTGTAACCAACCTACAGAACACCCTCCGAACCTCTTTAGCCCTTGCTAGAGAAAACTTACAGGATGCTCAAAAAGAGCAAAAAGCCTGGTATGATAAACATGCCAGAGAGCGTTCCTTCAAAGTAGGAGACCAGGTCATGGTCTTAAAGGCGCTCCAGGCCCATAAAATGGAAGCATCGTGGGAAGGGCCATTCACGGTCCAGGAGCGCCTGGGAGCTGTTAATTATCTCATAGCATTCCCCACCTCCAACCGGAAGCCTAAGGTGTACCATATTAATTCTCTAAAGCCCTTTTATTCCAGAGAATTAAAGGTTTGTCAGTTTACAGCCCAGGGAGGAGACGACGCTGAGTGGCCTGAAGGTGTTTACTACGAAGGGAAATGTGCTGGTGGTGTGGAAGAGGTGAACCTCTCCATGACCCTTGGGCGTATGCAGCGACAGCAGATCCAGGAGCTGTGCACTAGCTACGCGCCAACGTTCTCAGCCACCCCAGGACTGACTGAACGGGCATACCACTCCATTGACACAGGTAATGCTCACCCAATTAGGGTTCAACCTTACCGGGTGTCTCCTCAAGCTAAAACTGCTATAGAACGGGAGATCCAGGATATGTTACAGATGGGTGTAATCCGCCCCTCTGAAAGTGCATGGGCATCTCCAGTGGTTCTAGTTCCCAAACCAGATGGGGAAATACGTTTTTGCATGGACTACCGTAAGCTAAATGCTGTAACTCGCCCAGACAACTATCCAATGCCACGCACAGATGAACTATTAGAGAAACTGGGACGGGCCCAGTTCATCTCTACCTTGGACTTAACCAAGGGGTACTGGCAGGTACCGCTAGATGAATCTGCCAAGGAAAGGTCAGCCTTCATCACACATCTCGGGCTGTATGAATTTAATGTACTCCCTTTCGGGCTGCGAAATGCACCCGCCACTTTCCAAAGACTTGTAGATGGTCTCCTAGCGGGATTAGGAGAATATGCAGTCGCCTACCTTGACGACGTGGCCATATTTTCGGATTCCTGGGCAGACCACCTGGAACATCTACAAAAAGTCCTTGAGCGCATAAGGGAGGCAGGACTAACTGTTAAGGCTAAGAAGTGTCAAATAGGCCTAAACAGAGTGACTTACCTTGGACACCAGGTGGGTCAAGGAACTATCAGCCCCCTACAGGCCAAAGTGGATGCTATCCAAAAGTGGCCTGTCCCAAAGTCAAAGAAACAGGTTCAATCCTTCTTAGGCTTGGCCGGTTATTACAGACGATTTGTACCGCACTACAGCCAAATCGCTGCCCCACTGACAGACCTAACCAAAAAGAAACAGCCAAATGCTGTTCAGTGGACCGGAAAGTGTCAGAAGGCCTTTAACAAGCTTAAAGCGACACTCATGTCTGACCCTGTACTAAGGGCCCCAGACTTTGACAAACCGTTCCTAGTAACCACAGATGCATCCGAGCGTGGTGTGGGAGCAGTTTTAATGCAGAAAGGACCTGATCAAGAATTCCACCCTGTAGTGTTTCTCAGCAAAAAACTGTCGGAGAGGGAAAGCAACTGGTCAGTCACTGAAAAAGAATGTTACGCCATTGTCTACGCTCTGGAAAAGCTACGCCCATATGTTTGGGGACGGCGTTTCCACCTGCAAACCGACCATGCTGCACTGAAGTGGCTTCACACCGTCAAGGAAACTAACAAAAAACTTCTTCGGTGGAGTTTAGCTCTCCAAGATTTTGATTTCGACGTCCAACACATCTCAGGAGCCTCTAACAAAGTGGCTGATGCACTCTCCCGTGAAAGTTTCCCAGAATCAACTGGTTAAAATCGTCCTTGAGATGTGGAAAATATTGTTAGTCTTTATGTACTTGGTAGTATATTTAGAGATGCATGTATCTTATTAACTCTGTTTTTCCTAGAGCTCCAGGAAGAAATCCCAGCCAGTGTTTCACCCTAGCTGAGATTTGGGGGGCGTGTCATAAATATAAAGGGAAGGGTAAACCCCTTTGAAATCCCTCCTGGCCAGGGGAAAGCTCCTCTCACCTGTAAAGGGTTAAGAAGCTAAAGGTAACCTCGCTGGCACCTGACCAAAATGACCAATGAGGAGACAAGATACTTTCAAAAGCTGGGACGAGGGAGAGGAACAAAGGGTCTGTGTCTGTCTGTGTGCTGCTCTTTGCTAGGGACAGACCAGGAATGGAGTCTTAGAACTTTTAGTAAGTAATCTAGCTAGGTATGTGTTAGATTATGATTTCTTTAAATGGCTGAGAAAAGCATTGTGCTGAATAGAATAACTATTTCTGTCTGTGTATCTTTTTTGTAACTTAAGCTTTTGCCTAGAGGGGTTCTCTATGTTTTTGAATCTAATTACCCTGTAAGATATCTACCATCCTGATTTTACAGGGGGGATTTCTTTATTTCTATTTACTTCTATTTTTTATTAAAAGTCTTCTTGTAAAAAACTGACTGCTTTTTCATTGTTCTTAGATCCAAGGGTTTGGGTCTGTGGTCACCTATGCAAATTGGTGAGGCTTTTTATCCAACATTTCCCAGGAAAGGGGGGGTGCAAGTGTTGGGAGGATTGTTCATTGTTCTTAAGATCCAAGGGTCTGGGTCTGTAGTCACCTAGGCAAATTGGTGAGGCTTTTTACCAAACCTTGTCCAGGAAGTGGGGTGCAAGGTTTTGGGAAGTATTTTGGGGGGACAGACGCGTCCAAACAGCTCTTCCCCAGTAACCAGTAATTGTTTGGTGGTGGTAGCGGCCATTCCAAGGATAACGGGTGTAATATTTTGTACCTTGGGGAAGTTTTGACCTAAGCTGGTAAAGATAAGCTTAGGAGGTTTTTTCATGCAGGTCCCCACATCTGTACCCTAGAGTTCAGAGTGGGGGAGGAACCTTGACAGGCGGGATCTGCGCTGCCGCTGGGCGCCCTGTAGGGCATGTTCCCTAATAACTGCGCCTCCAGTAATCACTGCAATATTTCCCCTTTATTTCCCCCTCTGCAGGTGTCTATTCCCAGATCAGCCTGGTGGAGTCCAGTGGGGGAATCAAGAAGCCCGGGGAGACCCTCAGACTGACCTGCACCGTGTCCGGATTCTCTCTCACTAGCGAGGGGGTGCACTGGGTTCGCCAGACAGCGGGGAAGGGGCTGGAATGGATGGGAGGGATCTGGGGTGGTGGAAGCAATAACTATAACGATGCTTTCAAAAGTCGCCTCACCATCACCAGAGACACCTCCAAAAGCCAAGTGTTCCTGCAGCTGACCGGCCTGCAGCCCGCAGACACCTCGGTGTATCACTGTGCCAGAGACAGACACACAGTGAGAGGAAACCGATCCGAGCCCGCACTCAAACTAACCGTGCGGAGAGCCAGCCTGCCTGTGAGAGCCGCCGGGAGCAGCAGCTGCCAGCCCCGCGCTGTCTCTGCTTGGTTAGGTGTTTGCTTCTTGCGGATTTCACAGCAATTTACAAGCCCTTGTGAATTAAACTCCATAGTACCCAAAGTCACACAATGAATCAGAAATACCAAGATTGAGAATGGAACCCAGGAGTCCTGACTCCCAGGGTGGGAAAGACCCCAGGAATATTCATACCTAGACTCACGCTGTAGCAACCAGATTATTCTTCCCTCCCATGGCTGGGGAAATAAACAAGGAGTCTTTTTACCGGGGCCTGTTGTAGATCCTAGAGCTCGACTGTCATGAGCTATGGAACAGAGCCCAGGCCTTCTGTTTCCTGGAGGACAAAGTCGGAGTTAATAGCTCAAGGACACATTGATTGAGAGCAAACAGCCAATGCCTCAGTCTGGCTCTAGGCCTGCAGGGTGCTGAGCAGGCTAAATCTCTTCCCCTTCAGCACATTGATAAATCTCTGTGGGTGAAATTCATCCCAGTGCTGAGAGCCCAGCACAGAGGCCTGAGCCCCTAGTGAGCCTCCCCTCAGCATGAGGTGTCCTTTTAATCTTTCACAGGCCTTGTCCTACCATCTTTACAGGAGCCAACTTCTCTGTTTTTACCGTATTTCCCTAAGATGTTGCCTTTTCTGCCTCTGTGCCCCAGATTCAGCTTCATAGAACCAATTCATGACAAAATAAAAGTCTACAGAGATCGACTTCTCTTAGACATGCACTCGGCTGCCTCAGTTATACCATTACCTCTAAACACAAGGCAGAGTTCATAACCCACAGGAATCTCTCAGTGCAACGCAGGCGCTTAGAGATGAACAATCCGGGTTCTCCCCTGCTCTGCCCCATGTGGTCCATTGTTAACCTCTGCAAAGCGGATGGGCTGTGGGCCTGTTCTGATGCACAGAGCCTCCTACACTTTAAGAACAGGAGCAGTTTCATCCCCCATGACTAGAGTCGACTTCATCTAATACGCAGAACAGGGGGAGAAACCCAGTTTGTCAGGTGACTGGAGCCACAACACAACAAACCTTTGATGAAGACTCTACAGGAACAAGTCACAAACATGTCACAGGCTGAACTTTATTCATCTCCACCAAGCCTCGGTGCATAGAATGTCAAGGTCACTTTACAAGCAGTTCCCTGGCTTAGAACAAGGGGCCGCAGGGACTCAACTGCCAGATCCGGCTGAGACACCCCTGTGACGGTGCCCCCCATAAGGCTTTATGGAAATATGCTTATGAATGTAAATATGACATAACTGGAGTACGGTCTATGCTACATATGTCATGTAACATATCAGTGTAAAGGTTATGATCTACTGAATCTATTCATCCTTTTTGTATGCATGTGTCATTTTTGTATTCAAAGTTATGAATATTGGCTTTGTATTTGTTTAGTTTTAAGTAGCCTCAGCGAAGCAGTGCGTCAGCTTCCTGAGAAAAGACCATTCTCAGTAATTGCCCAATCAAGAAACACTTAAGCCAACAATGAACTTGGAGACACCAATCCGCATCTGAGCTTTCCTGGGATTGTGGCTTGGCCTGTAAAGTTCTGAGTCATGCATGGACATGTGACTTGCCCATGTGACTCCAATACTCCATTTTGTAGCTGTAATTCTGCACAGGTGGAGGGAGGGGTTTAGACCCCAAAGGAGAAACTATATAAAGCCTTGGGAGGCCCCCTCCATTTTGTCTTCAGCTGGCTCAAGAGCCTCTCCATCCCAAAGGATACCTGAAAGAAACTGGGACAAAGAACAATAACTACAGGGGATGTGAGTGATTGCTGGACCCAGACTAGAAGGAGGCTAGTCTGTAAAAGAGGCTTATTGGAACATCTCTGAGGATGAGATTTTATCTGTATTCAGCTTCTTACTGCATTCGGCATAGGTTTGCGTGTTTTATTTTATTTTGCTTGGTAATTCACTTTGTTCTGTCTCCTGTTACTTGGAACTACTTAAATCCTACTTTTTGTATTTAATAAAATCACTTTTTACTTATTAATTAACCCAGTGTATGTATTAATACTGGGGGGCAAACAGCTGTTCATATCTCTCTATCAGTGTTATAGAGGGCGAACAATTTGTGAGTTTACCCTGTATAATAAGCTTTATACAGGAAAAACAGATTTATTTGGGGTTTGGACCCCATTGGGAGCTGGACATCTGAGTGTTAGAGACAGGAACACTTCTTAAGCTGCTTTCAGTTAAGCCTGCAGCTGTTAGGGAATGTGGTTCAGACCTGGGTCTGGGTTTGCAGCCGGCTAACGTGTCTGACTCAAACCAGGCAGGGCACTGAAGTCCCAAGCTGCCAGGGAAAACAGACTTAGAAGTGGTCTCCGCGCATCAGTTGGCAGTTCCCAAGGGGTCTTCTGTGATCCAAACCATCACACCCCCAACCCTTCCCAGCCAACTCCCCTCCTTGTCCTGATGCTCTGGGGTCTCTAGCCCAGATAGACACCCCCGGGCTCTCTTCTGCATGTGTGTGTGGGGCAGTGTTTGGTCCCCCATTAGTAGTTCCAGGATCTGTTTCTTGTCACCGCTTCCCTCTTCTCACCCCTCCCATAGGGGCCTGGTCCCACAGTGTTCGGACCCAGGTGGGTTCTGAAGTGAAGCAGCCAGGAGAATCCAGTGCGCTGAAGTGCGGTGGGGCTGGGTTTCATCCCAAGGGCTGGTGGTTCCCACAGGAACCCAGAAAGGGGGTTGGGGGTGAGTGCTGTGTTACCACAAAGCATCAGTGTCAACCTGCTCCTCTCCCACTCTGCAGGGGCGATTCATACCCTCCATCTCTTTGTTTCCCCCTTATCTGAGGTGCTGCACGAATGCACAGTCTGGAACAATCTGACAGCCACCCTCTGGGCCCTACTGCAAGTAACAAATCACATTGGAGTTTGTCTCTCTCATAAGGAAGGGAACATGCAATTGAGAGGGAGAGTTTTCCATTTAAATCTGTGCCTCTCTCTGCCCAGGCTGCACCCAGAGACACAATCTGCAGTGCCCTGGATCTGTGCAGATACCAGCCAATCCCTGAGATTTTTTCCCTCCAGCGCCCAGGAAAATGAGACTTTGGCTTAGTTTTCACTGTAGCAGCTGTAGAAGACATTTTTTCTCCGCAACTGTACTGGAGAAACAGGGGGACGTTACATGGCTGCAGCTGATATTACAGTGATTTGTAACCTGTCTTTATTCCCAGGTGTCTGGTCCCAGGTCCAGCTGATGAAGTCCGGAGGGGATGTGAAAAAGCCCAGAGACTCTCTCCGCCTCTTCCGCAAAGCATCCGGCTTCACATTCAGTGAAGGATGAACTGGTTCCATCAGGCTCCCGGGAAGCGGCTGCAGTGGGTGGCTCAGGTCAGTCAGCCAAGTGGATCCAAACAATGGTATTCCCCCGCTGTTCAAGGCTGATTCACCATCTCCGGAGACAACTCCGTCAGCTCGGTTTATCTGCAAATGACCGGCCTGAAATCTGAGGTCAGCGCACTCTATTACCGTGCCAGACACACTGTGAAACAAAACCTAACAGCGATGCTGCAAAAACCCAGACTGCTCCACCACCCGTGAGCCGTGTGAAGGCAGGAGTGTACATGCAGCGCTGGGCACTGGCGTGAGCAGAGGCATCAGCATGAATCAAAAATCTGCCAGGGGCTTTTAACCCTATAATTTGCTAACAATGAGACCTCTTGCTTCATGGTGGGCTCTGTACAGAGATGGCTCAAAACCTGAGCAAACTCCAGTCGGTTACAGCTGGAGATATGGGTCAGGGCTTGGATTTTCCAAGCAGACTCATGAGTTAAGGCACCCCAACCATTTGGAAATTCCCCCCCAGCCCCTCAGCGAGTGGGATTGGGGGAAGCTTAGTAATGTGGTCCACAACCTGTATCCACAATGCAAAATTATTTTCATGAGAATAAATAACCCAACTGCAGCCCTTCCTTCTCTGAATCTGTCCAGTGCTGGTACTGAGGTTAGTTATGTGATTGAGGCTTTGTCTACCCGGGCAAGTTGGAGTGCATTAAATCAGCCCCCGGTGCTGTAACTCCTGAGGTGTCCACAATGGCAAGGCACTTAGTGCGGCCGGACTCTGCGGCTGGAGCGCTCCTGGTAATCCACCTCCACGAGAGGCGTAGAGCTTTCTGCGCCCAGGCTAAAGTGCCGCGGCCTATTACTGCACTCTGATCGGTCTCCGAGACGTGTCCCACAATGCCTGTTCTAGCCACTCTAGTCATCAATTTCAACTCTACTGCCCTCCCTCAGCTGACCAACTGTCAGACCCACCCTTTAAATTCTCAGGGAATTTTGAAAATCCCCTTCCTGTTTTCTCAGCAAGGCGTGGAGTGCTCTCAGGGAATCTTTCCAGGTGACCATGCCTCCACGCGCCAGGCGATCCCCAGTATGGAGCAACGGCAAGGTGCTTGACCTCCTCAGCGTTTTGCGGGAGGAAGCTGTCAGGTCCCAGCTGCGTTCCAGGAATTATGATACGTACTGGCAGATATCAAGGGCCATGACCAAAAGGGGCCATGACCGGGATGCACTGCATGCAGGGTTAAAGTGAAGGAGCTGCAGAATGCCTACCACAAGGCACAGGAGGCAAACCGCCGCTCCGGTACTGCCCCCATGACCTTCTGGTTCTACGATGAGCTGGACACGATACTTGGGGGTGACCCCACCTCCACCACGAAAAGCCCCATGGACACTTCGGGTGCTGTGGCAGCCCAGAGTGCACTGAGCCAGGAGCATGAGGAAATCAGGGGTGAGGGTGCTGAGGAGGAGGGGGGCCCAGAGCCAGAGGATGACTCGACGTCCATAGACGCATGCAGCCAGAAGCTATTTTGTACCCCAGCAGAGGGTAGCCAGTCACAGCAGCTGGAACTTGGGGAAGTGCAAAGATCAGAGGAGGTGCCTAGTAAGCAGCTTTGATTTTGGGAAGCGAGTTGTTAGGGGCAGGTTGGTGGGGCGAGGAGGGTTGCAGAAAGCAGGCTTGGGTCTGCGGTGCCTAGAAGCGGAACAAGGTGTTGATGGATTCTCTCACATCGCAGTAATCAGCCTCAGAGATCTCCTTGAAAGTCTCATGCAGATACTGGGCAATCCACTTCCGCAGATTCTTTGGCAGAGCCGCTTTGTTCCTTGTCCCAGTAAGGGTAACATTCCCACGCGACTGTGCCATCGAGGGAGGGACCATTGCTGCACACAGACAAGCCGCATAAGGGCCAGGGCGGAAGCCGCAGTCTTGCAGAAGACCCTCCCTTGCTTCCCTGTTCACCCTCAGCAGGAGATCTCTTCCGTGCTGAACACACCTGTGGAACATATGTGGGTAGCATTAAGTCCCTGAGTACAGTGCGGCCCTGGAACAATTCGTTCCCCTGCCCCGTGTGGTTACTCTCCATTTCTGGGGGGTCTTGTGGCTTATGTGCACTCGCCTTGGGACAGCCAGTTTTGATAGATATATGAATTGTGCTTGTGTTTAAGATCAGCCATCTCAGTGCTCTGTCGAGTGTTAACAATGGTGCCTGTGTGAAATGTTGCATTTTGGCTTCACAGATGTAACCTTGGGAACCCAGTCGTCCTTATTATCCGCAGCTATACGGCTGTGCAGGCGGCCTTGAAAAAGTAAAGAGGACCTGCTCCATGAAGTTATACAGCAGCTAGCAGGCCACTGCTGAGAATCAAAAAACTCAGGCGTGGCAGGACATCGCAAGGAGGGAACGGAAGGAGAGCGCGGAGCACTGGAAAGAAGCCATGGAGCAGCTCCTAAAGATTATGTTGCGCCAAGCAGAATCGATCCAGATGCGCCTAGCATCGCATATGGAGCAGCTCCGCGCCCGGCCTCCCCTGCAGCCGGTGCCCCAAAACTCTTTCCCTGGTGCCCCCAGGTCACCGCCAGCAAAGTTTGGCCACCATCCTTTCCTCTCTCACCACCCGCTGCCTCCCACACCAGGGGGCTGCATATTGTCTCTCCGGGTTCAGCCTGGGCAGAGAGAGAGATTTAAACAGGAAACTCTCACCCCAATTTGCATATTCCCCTCCTTATAAAAGAATCACACTTCTTCCATTATGGATCCGAATCACTTGCACAAGGGCTGAGAGAGGGGAACCAGGCTGCAGCTTTCCCAATGTCTGTATAGCACCAAGCACACTGTGGTGGGATCCTCATTATACTTTTCCTTCAGGGACAAATCTACACCTGCCTTGAATGATCCCAAATCCCTAGGCACCAGTTTAGAGGCATGTCCAGAAAGCTACCGCTATCAGCTAATATCTATGATCTAAAGAGAGGAGAGATGCAGGCTCTGCTGATTGGGGGGAGGGGGGGTCTGTGCGGGTGAAAGTAGTTAAGGGGGAAAACTAGGGGGTAGATATGGAGGGCAGGGGAATAAGCCCTGCTGTGGGTGTCTCTATGAGGTGGGAATATCAGTGGGAGGACATGGGGGTAGGGATAAGGTGTCTGTGGCGTGGGAGTGAACAGGTGTTGAGATGCAGGCAGATATCAGAAAATTTTTGCTTTCTAACAGCTTTATGCAGCCCTATTTGTGTTGATTTCTACAGGACTAGGGGTCTGGGCATCTCCACCAGTGCTAACCGATGTTTGAATCTTGTGCCTCTGCTTGAACAAACTCTCAGTAATTCTATCCGTAAGTGCAAAAGGGACAGGGTAGTTCCTTGGATAGGCTACTAAGCTGAGATGAAACATCTGGGGCTCCTTGGGGAAGCACAGTCAGTGTGTTAGGAGAAGGTGAATGGAGAGGGAAGAGAAGGTCCCTTTTATAAAAGTATTATCTGTCTGTGAGGATTTATAGCTAATCACTGGGTTTCAATATTCCATGAATTGAAAGGAATGAGATGAAATAAAATCCATGGGTTCCTGGAGTTGTCTCTTTTCTCCCAGTTAAGCTTATTGTAGGTTAAATAGACCTTGAGGGAGACAAAGGTTTTTGTCTGAGCTCAGACAGTCTTTAAACCATGATTTGAGGACTTCAGTAACTCAACCAGAGGTCAGGGGTCTGTTACAGGAGGGGGTCGGTGCGGTTCTCTGGCTAGACTAGATAATCAGGATGGTTCCTGTTGGCCCTAAAGTCTATGAGTCTTTCCTCACCCAGTATCTGTTACTCACTAATACGGGGTGGTGTCCTCCGGTCTCTCAGGTTGCTCGTTTGTAAATACATCAGATGGTTGGGATTGTCCCTGGAGATGGTGCATCACCCCTTAGCCCAATCGGTGTAATACACACAGCACCCACATCAGAAGTCACGGCAGCGACACACTGCAGCCCCTTCCCGGAAGTCTGAGCACCTTGAAGGCTGTTTGTTCTGAATACATTTTCCAGTCAGCCAACAACAGGCTTTGTCATCACGTTACCAGAACGCCTAGGTTCTATTTCTTCCCGGCTACGGGAGGCAAGACTAGCCATCCTGTTACAGCAGGAGTCTAGGAATCCGGGGTTTTCCCCCTGAACTTCCTGCAGCAAGAAGGGACAAATTGCTAGTCTCAGCCTCCAAAGTTTTGACTTTTGGGTGGGCCGAGGTTTAATTCAAAAGTTCTTGTAAACTGGTTTACAAGTAGTTGGGTGTGGGGGAGGGAGGAATGCATTTAGCAAAGTCTTTGATCATCGATCTCACAATGGCTCGATTGCGGTTAATGAACAGGAATAAACAACTTCGTACAGAAGGTTTCCTTCGCATTTGAAGGGTTACTTAAAGGGCACGTCTACATTTGCAAAGTTACAGTGCCGCTCAGAGAGCGCAGAAGGAAAACCGCCACTGCGTGTTCACACTGGCAGCTGCCTGCCCAATAACGTGTTCACACTTGCTGCTCTTGCAGCTCTATTCAGAGCGGCACACTTTGGGCAGCTATCCACAGAGCTCCTCTTTCTCTTTTGCTGCTAGGGCTCGTGGGAAGGCAGAAGAGGTCGCAGGGCATCCTGGATCCTGTCCCAATGCCCCATGATGCATCGCTTCGCATCCCAGCATCCCTGTGTTTCCCTGTGTTTCCATCCGCATGTGGAACCATCTTTCAATGGTTTGTGTATTCCATGACCCGCCTCTTTCTGGCTGCAGGAATGGATCCCGAGCTGTTGACCAGAATGCTGCTCGCCCTGACCAGCACATTACGAGTGGCAGTGGAGTTATTCCTTAAACTAAAAAGGCAAGAGGAGTTTGACATTGATCTCGCCACACATACTAGCTATGAGACGAGATTGCTTATGGCATTCACGGAGGTGCTGACCACAGTGGAACGCCACTTTTGTGCTTGTGAAACAAGCACTGAGTGGTGGGATCACAGCGCGATGCACGTCTGGGATGACGAACAATGGCTGGAGAACTTTCCCATGCGGAAAGCCACATTCATGGGACTGTGTGATAAGCTCGCCCCACCCCTGCAGTGCCAGGACACGAGAATGAGAGCTGCCCTGTCATTGGAGAAGCGCGTGGTGATTGCACTGTGGAAGCTGGCTACTCCAGACTGCTACCGATTGGTTGCTAACCAGTTCGGAGTGGGAAAGTTGACCGCTGGCCATTAATCGCATCCTGCTCTGAGAGACCGTGACTCTGGGGAACGTGCGTAACATTGTGGCTGGCTTTGCACAAATGGGCTTCCCTAACTGTGGAGGGGCAATAGATGGCACGCACATTCCAATTCTGGCACCAGACCTCCTAGCCTCTGAGTACATTAATCACAAGGGGTATTTCTCAATGGTTCCCCAGGTGCTTTTTTATCACTGTGGGCATTTCACAGACATTAACGCAGGCTGGTCCGGAAAGGTGCATGACACACGCATCTTTCGGAACACTGGCCTGTTCAGGAAGCTGCAAGTCGGTCCTTTCTTCCCAGACCAGAAGATCACTGTATGGGAAGTTGAAATGCCCATTGTGATCCTGGGAGACTCTGCCTTCCCCTTAATGCCATGGCTCAAGCCATACACAGGGCAACTTGACAGCACCACGGAGCAGTTCAACAACAGGCTGAGCAAGTGCAGAATGACTGTGGAGTGTGCATTTGGCTTTTTAACAGCTCACTGTTGATGCCTGATTGGGAGGCTGGACATGGCCGATGACAATATTCCTATGTTTATAGCCGCATGCTGTATGCTCCATAATATTTGTGAAGGGAAGGGTGAAAGCTTCACTCAGGGCTGGACCACAGAGGCTCAGTGCCTGGAGACTGAGTTTGAACAGCCAGAGACCAGGGCTATTAGAGGGGCGCAGCGTGGGGCCATAAGGATCAGGGATGCTTTGAGGCAGCAATCTGAAGCTGAAAGCCACTAATATTTGTTGATATGCTCAGGATTGCAGTGCTTGTAATGCTAGGAGGCGATTGGTTCACATGATGCAAGAAAGGGCCTAAACATAAAATTGTATGTTGCTTTGGAGTGCTCTTTTTGCTTTCACTTAATAGAATAACGATTGCTTTCAAACAAACACAATTCTTTTATTGAAAGACAACAACCACAGGAAAGAGTCAAATAAAAAAAATCATCAGCAGGGAAGGGAAGGTCTCAAGAGCAGGAGGGGTCCCGGGATGGCTACAGATTTGTGTATGTCCAGGGATCATACCCAACCATCTCCTTTGGAGTACGATGCAGCTGTACTTCAGCAGGGCCAAACTGCAGAGGGATGGCTGTTGAGTGCAGTGGGTAGGGGGAGTCCACAGTGCTGGACCGTGAGGAGGGAGGAGTGGAAAGCTGCGGGTAGAGAGTGGAGCCAGGAAGTTGATAACAGTGTGTTGGCGGGGTGTGTGTGTGTGTCGGGGGTGTGCATGGGAAAGAGTTTTGCGACAGTGGCTGCAGGGAAGGGCGGATGCGGAGCTAGTATCTCCTGGAGCGTGTCCACTTGGAGCTCCATAACTGTTAAGAGCCGCTCCATGACAACTTTCTGGTGTGCTACGTTCTCCTTTCGGTCCCTCTTCTTGCTGTCCCACCACTCCTTCAATTCCTTTTTCTCAGCAGTGGAGTGAATCATAACCTCATGCATAAAGTCCTCCTTAGTTCTTCTTGGATGCTTCCTAATTCTTCGCAACCATTCTGCCGCCGATAACACAGAGGGAGGCTGGCCTCCCATGGTCACCTCTGTGAAGTTTAAATGCAACATTTTACAGAAGCAGTATTGTTTGCAACACAGACGACACTGATTCAGTGCTTTAAAACACAGCCAGTACTCACACACCTGTCACAAACTGGCTGACCCCAGGCAAGCACACATGAGCCACAAGACCCCCAAAATGGTGAGTAGCCACAGGGGCAGGGTAAATCACCATTCCCGGACCCTGCTGTACACTGGGCACGTGGCTCTTGGGCACTTGGAGGCAGCACTGTAGGGGGGGCCTGATAATCATTCCTGTCCCCACACTTTCCACAGGAGGTGATCATTATGGAAGATATCTCACTGCTGAGGGTGAGCAGGGAACCAAGGGAGGGTCTTCTCCAAGCGTGCAGCTTCTCCCCTGGCCCTATGCGGCTCGCCTGTGTGCAGCAATGCTCCCCACCACCATCACCTCGTCACGGCAAGGTGGTGCGGAAAAGTTACCGTTAATGGGGCAAGAAACAAAGCAGCTCTGCCGAGGAACCTTCGTCAGTGGATAGCCCAGTATCTCCATGAGAGTTTCCTGGAGATCTGTGAGGGAGATTCCCGTGAAGTGAGGGAGTGTATCTGCAGCCTGTTCCACCATTCAGACTAGGCAGGCGGTGGGAGACAAGCCTGCTTTCTGCAACCCTCCTGCCCCCAACAAATTGCTTAGGCAATTTCCAAAATCAGATCCACTTACCAGGGTCCTCCTCTCCTGTCTGCGCTTTGCCAATATCCGCCTGCTGTGGCTGGCTAGGCTCCTCTGGGGTAGAGAAGAGGTCCTGGCTCCATGCATCTCTGGTCTCTGAGCTATCCTCTGCCTCTGTCTTCTTCCCTCTCTTCATCCAAGATTTCCAACTCCTGGCTCAGTCCACTCTCGACTGGCACGTGAGCCAATGAAGTATCCACAGTGGCCTTCGCAGTGGAGGTGGGGTCGCCGCCGAGTATCACGTCCAGCTCTTTGTAGAACTGGCAGCTCGTGGGCGCAGCACCGGAGTGGCGGTTTGCCTCCCGCGCCTCGTGGTAGGCGTTCCGCAGCCCCTTCACTTTGACCCTGCACTGCCGTGTGTCCCGGTCATGGTCCCTTTCTGTCATGCGTCGTGAAATCTGTCCGTAGGTAGCATAATTCCTACAGCTGGAGCGCAGCTGGGACTGCACAGTCTCCTCTCCCCAAATGCAGATGAGGTCCAGCAGCTCAGCATTGCCCCAAGTGGGGGATCACCTGGTGCGTGGAGCAGGCGTGGCCACCTGGAAAGATGCGCTGAGACCCCTGCATGCATCACCAAGCAAACAGGAAGGGGACTTTCAAATTTGCAAAGGAATGTATGGGGTGGGGCTGACGGTTGGTCACCTGAGGGCAGGGCAGTAGAGCTCAAACCGATGGCCAGAGAGGCGAGAACAGGCATTGTGGGACACCTCCCGGAGGCCAGTCACAGCACTGTAATCCCCACGCTGTAGCCCGGCGCAGAAAGCTGTACGCCTCTCGTCGGGATGGCTTTTTAGAGCCCTGCATCGGCAGAGTTTCTGCACACTAAGTGGCTTGGCAGCGTGTACACCTCGGGAGTTACAGCACTCAGAGCCGCTTTACTGCTCACAAACCTGCCAGCGTAGACGGGGCCTGAGATACAGGGGTATACAATGTAAATGTTTGTTGTTCAGTTATACCAGGGTACAGATAAGTGAAAACAGTGCAGGCAACATCCTACAAGCATTTTATGAAGTCTAAATACTAAACATATTCTTATGAACTTAGAATCTAACATCTATTTTGATGATGCTAACACAGGTAAAGAAGACTGGTTTCCAGCTATGCACTTGTAAGGCCTAGCTGGCACCTGGTCTGCCAGCATCACACTGGGCTTCTTCCCACTCAGGACCGGCCTTTCACTGAATCAAGAGAGTGTATATCGCCCCCAGCGCTGTTTAGATAAGCCACCCATTCTAGTCCCTTCCCAGGAGGCTGACAGACCCAGATCATGCCGTAGTTGCTGAAACTGAAAACGGAGGTTTTGCAGGAGAGGCGGAGAGACTCCCCCAGCTTTTTCACATCCCCTCCAGACTCCACCAAATTGATCTGGGACCAGGCACCTGGGAATAAAGACACGATACAAACATTAGTATCGAAACAGAAAATACGAAATAATCGCTGCCTCTCCAGCATGTTTGGGTTAGAAAATACCTTGAAGAGCTGCCACAATGTAAACTAAAGAGACCCAAAGTCTCATTTTCCCTGTTGTTGGAGGGGAGAGTTGGCTGGTAACTGCACCGACTCAGAGGGCTGGGGATCGTCTCTCAGGGTGCAGCCAGAGGAGAGGAGAGGAACAGCTTTAAACAGGAACTTGCCACCACAATTTGCATATTCCCCTCTTTATAAGACATACAAACCCCTTCCCTTAATGACCTCACTTAGCTAGCCATTCATTTTTAGGGATTGCTTTTAAATCATCTGTGGTGAAGGGAAATATTTCCCTTGTCTTTAGTGGGCTTTGGCTCATGTTGTGTGAGAGAAGACTATTTGGCTGGAAATTACCGGGAGAAGAGAAGTTTGAACATTTATGCTCTCTTTTAAGATTGGGTTGGAATTATACCTGCAGGCCTTGCAACCGGGGTTACATCCTGTGACTTTAAAGGAGACTAAGGCTATGTCTACACTTGCCATTTAAAGTGCAAAATGTCCCTTTTTTGCGCTAAAACCATGGGAGCGTCTACACTTGTTAATGACTTTTTGAGGTGAAACTCAGAAGTTTCACTGCAAAAAGAAAGCCACCTTCACAAGAGGCCTACAGCTCTTTCCAGTGTTCTTTTTGCGCTGCTGTGAAAGTGAAGACACGTTCTGCTGGTATAAATGCCTTTTGGCCTCCAGAGGATATCCCACAGTTCCAAAAGTGACCACTCTGGCCAGCATCTCCGCTGCTCTGATGTCAGGTAAAGGGACGTCCGCCCCTCCCTCTGTGAGCCCCGGGAAGTTTGAAACTCCCTTTCCCTTTGCTTGTAGCTATGGCAGGGAAAGCAGCCAGACAGCAGGGGTTATTAAAAAATTCCATGAAAGAAACAAGGAAGTAATGGGGCTGCTGGGACATGAAGCAGGGCAGCACGGGGCACTGAGCAGGGACCCAGAATGCCTTACGCTCACCCCCACCTTCCCACAAGTCCTATCGAGAGAGCTGCACTGTGGGATAGCTGCCCTACTGCGCTGCTCTCATCGTCGATGGAAGTGTTGGTAGTGTAAACACTCTCTGACGCCTGAGGAATTGAGTGAATCACAAACCAGCGCTTCCCTATCCCCGGTGAAAGTGACAGCGGGAAAACTCTGCCAGTGTAGACATACCCTAAAACTTACCTTGGGAAATTGTAAAGGGGCTGCTGGGATGCAAAGCGATGCATGATGGGTCATTGTCACAGGACCCAGGATGCCCCACGACCCCCTCTCCACCTTCCCACAAGCCTCAGCGGCGGAAGAGGAAGAAGTGCTCTGTGGGATAGCTGCCCAGAATGCACCGCTCCGAATGCAGAGCTCCTGGGCAGCTGGCTGTGTGAACACACAAGAGCGCTTTCCCTGCAGCGCTGTCTGAGGGGCGCTCTGACTCCTAGTGCTGGAAACATCTGCAAGTGTCGACAAAGCCTCAGCTACTCCGGTTCCAGCGGTGACTCCATGGAAGCGTTCTAAGGAGCGATGGGTCAGTTGTGTCGCTGATGGTCCTAAATAGGCGATCAAGCAGGCTAGGCAGTGCTGATGCCAACCTGTCCGGGGTGTCCCCCAGAAGCATAGCACAAGTTTGAAATACAGACATACAGACATAGCTATAACTCATAATACCAAGGTGATACAAACATATAAACAAGATTATCATATCTGGCAAATTCTAACATTTTTGCAGATATCTTACATGGCATATCTGGCTGTGACCGGTGTCCCAGTGGGGGATAGCGATGGTCACTCAATTAGGGTGAACTGCAAAGAAAGGGGCAGCCAATCCCCATAAAGCAGGTGGATATTCCAATACTTATAACTTCACATACAAAAATGATACATATATATAGACAGCATAATTATAATCATCAAATTATAACCTTTTCATAGATACCTCATTCGACACCCTTTGTACAGTATTTGCTGCAATATATAACAGTGGTTGCAACAATGATCCATATGGTCATATTCTAATCAGATAACGTCACAATAAGTGTCCAGGTGAGGGTTCGAATTTACCTGAGGGTTAGGACTTGGTCTGGGAGTTAGGGAAGGGGATACAGAAAATGTGAATTTGACCTACATAAATTCAGCTAGGAATCTCAAATGCAATCATGCTCGGAGCCCTGCTGTGAGAATGGTCATCCCAGCCCTTCTCTCTCAATCCTCCCACTCTAAGTTCGCGCTAGGAAATACAGGGTGTCTCTTATAAAGAGGGGGATATACAAATGACAGTCAGAGTTTCCTGTTTATATCTGTCTCTCTCCTGCCCGGGCTGTATCCAGAGCGACAATCTGCAGCCCCCTGGTTCTGTGCCAGCCAACCCCCCTGAGGACTTTCCCTGCCAACACCAGGGACAACGAGGTTTGGTTACATCTCGTTCTCATTGCAGCAGCTCTGGAAGGTATTTTCTCCCTTTCCATGTGCTGGGCAGGCGGGGGATTATTGTGCTATTACCCGAGATACTCCCCTTAACGCGTCTTTATTCCCAGGTGCCCGGTCCCAGGGGTTGGTGGAGTCCAGGGAGGATGTGAAAAGCCCGGAGACTCTCTCCGCCCCTCCTGCAAAGCCTCCGGGTTCACGTTCACCGCCTACTGGATGCACTGGTGCATCTGAAGAAGTGGTTTTTGACCCACGAATGTTTATGCCCTAATAAATCTGTTGGTCTTTAAGGTGCCCCAGGACTCCTGGTTGTTTTTGTGGATACAGAGTAACAGGGCTACCCCTGGAGACTGGGTGCACTGGGTCCCTCAGGTCCCCGGGAAGGGCTGGAGGGGTCCCCCGATCAGCAGGGGCAGTGGGAGCAGCACAGACGCTACGGTGACCAGCCACAGGGCGACTCACCACCTCCAGGGACAATCCCAGCAACCTGCTGTGTCTGCAGCTGACCGGCCTGAAGCCCGAGGACACCGCCCGCTATCGCTGTGCCAGAAAACCCCCCCCCCCCCCCCCCCCGCACAGTGAGGGGAAGCCGGTCTGAGCTCAGACAAAAACCTCCTGTGGCGGTTCCCAGAGAAAACCCCAGCTGGTTTCATGCTGACAGGCCGGGCGCTGGGAGCTCACAGGAGACAGTAATTTCCTCCGTTTGAAATGCGGGAAACGAACCCGGCTGTACAGTCAGATCTAGATCCACAGGAGGCGGAGATACCGGGAACCGGGTGTCCGGCACTGGGCGTGGTGGGGATTCACTCGGTCCCAGATATTCTATTGCAGACACTGATGTGGGTTCAAAGGAATTATTATCTCCCAAACAGAAGCCCAAATAGTCCCATGTTCACCTCTCAGTTCCCGTGTGAGGATAGAAAGCAGGAGAGGTGAAAACACAAACCCTGGCAGCTATAAAAGGGAACAAGGCTGTTCCCCAAATCCCTGCTGGCCGATGCCATAGAGCTGGGTAGTGTCTGTTTATAGATTTATTTGACTCCCTGCCCTGTACATGGTCTCACTTCTATTAGCCTCATCAATGAGCTGGTCTCCAGCCAGTCTGAGAGCCTAGGGCCATGGCGCGTTATGGAGCCAGCCAGCCACCCACCCTTATGGTCTGAGTCTCATTCAGTGTAACTGTCTATCGGACATTCCCTTAGCACATTCCCCCCCCCCCCCCAAAGTGTGGTTATATGAAAGGGAACATGCGTGACAGTGGGAATGGGAAATGAGATACGTGTTTCAGCGTCAATGGTTATAGTGTCTGAATAGAAATATTTGTGTTGTTGTTTTTGTTGTTATCCCCCAATATTAGATCGTGGGGATGGTTTAAAAACACGTAGAGTTCATATCACACAAGTTCTTTAAGCACAACCAGGAGAAAGCTTCTATCTACACTTTATTGCTTATTAATAATTAACTAAGTAAATGATCTTGAGGATGATGCTCAGCGGTGACAGATTTGGTGCTGGTTGTGGTCCCAGTGCCCAGGGTCTCCAGAAGCCGGAATAGGTGACAGGGGATGGATCACTCCCTGATTCCCTGTTCTGTTCATTCCCTCTGCAGCATCTGGGGTTGGCCAGTGTCGGAAGACAGGAGACTGGGCGAGATGGACCCTTGGTCTGACCCAGGCTGGCCGTTCTTATGTTCTTAATTACAGTCTAGGATCCCATAGTCCCATATGGTACAAACACAGACCATAAAACCTCTCTCAGTCCCACTGAGTTTACAATCCAAGAGTAAATGGGAAGTGGAGTGTGACTGGGAACAGGAATGTAAACACGAATATAAATATCAGCCGTGGATCATAATCTCCCTTCACTGTGGCCTGAATCCTCCCTCGACTCTCCCGTAAAGAAAAACTCCAAGACACACTGCTCTCGACCCACTAATGTCAGGGAGGCTCCACTACAAAACCTTAACTCTGTCCTCAGACGCCCCCCCAGCTTCTCCCACCCGCACCCACAGGCAGGCCCCCAGACCTGCTCAGATCACCTTCCTACTATCATGGAACATTTCACTGTAGCCGGTGGCTGCTGGGAAGGGAAAGGGGTTTCCCTCCCAAAACCCTCCCAGCTTGATGGGAAATTTTCCCTCTCTAGTGGGTGGTCCAGCCCAAGAAGTCGGTGGGACAGACCCTGCGCCCCCCACCACTCCCGCCAGACACTGACCCCCTGACCGGACGTTGCATGGCCCTTGTGTGCGTGAACGGGGCTCCAGAGCTGAGTCCCCCACAACCCCAATATCAGCTTACAATAGGCCCTCAGTTTCTGAGTGAGGAAACACAGTCACTGCAGGGAGCTGTTCATTCCTCCCAGGGGTCCAAAAGTGTCAGGAGGACCCCAGCGCCCTGTGCCCGGCGCTGTACAGACACACAGCACGGGACACTCTGAATCCCGCACCCGGAGCTCTAGGGAGAGTCAGTCAGACCACTGGCAGCAGACACAGATCACTGCGTCTCTTATAAGCCTGGGGTATGCAAATCAGGGGGACAGTTTCCTGTTTAAATCTGAGCCTCCCTTTGCCCAGGCTGCACCCGGAGACACAATCCGCAGCCCCTGGGTCGGTGCAGTCCCCAGCCAGTCCCCTGAGAACTTTCCCCTCCCGCACCCGGGAAAATGGGATTTTTGCTCCTTGTCATTGTCGCTGTAGCAGCTCTGGAAGGTATTTTCCTCCTCTGAAGACCTGGCAGAGTTAGGAGAATATTGTGTTACCGCTGTTCTTATACCGACATTAATGGCCTGTCTTTATTCCCAGGTGTCCGGTCCCAGACGCTGGTGGAGTCCGGAGGGGGTGTGAAGAAGCCCGGAGACTCTCTCCTCCTCTCCTGCAAAGCCTCCGGCTTCACCTTCAGCAGCTACTGGATGAGCTGGGTCCGCCAGGCTCCCGGGAAGGGACTGGAGTGGGTCGCCTACATTTACAGCTCTAGCATATACTACAGTGACTCGGTAAAAGGGCGATTCACCGTCTCCAGGGATGACGCCAAGAGTGAGCTGTATCTGCAAATGACCGGCCTGAAGCCCGAGGACACCGCCCGCTATTACTGTGCGAGAGACACAGTGACACCAAACCGGTTTGTGATCGCACAAAAACCCAGGCTGCGGAATCGCCCTTCTCCCGGCGGCCGCGCGGGGGCAGCAGCGACACCCCCCGCTTCGGGCTCGGGCAGGAGACCCGGCACCCGGGGGAACGGGACACAAACCTCCCGCCAGTTTAACCCTTCCGTTCCCGGGGAATGTGTCTCCCCTTCCTGCCCAGAGCCCCGCTGGGTGCACAGATCCCTCACTTCGTCTGTGAACTCCAATGCGGAGTGAGTCCTGTTCTGAGTCGCGCCTCTCCCCCGACAGCTTGGTCTCCTAGGGCCCGTCTCTGTGTCGGTGTAAAGGGGACAAGCGCATTGCGGTTTGCATCAGACACAGCAGATGGAGTGAATAGCTCCTGGGGCCAAATCCTCCGCTAGTGTAAAGTCACCACAAGCGATTTCTCGAGACTCAAGTTACTCCTGATTTACACCAGGGAGCCTCTGGCCCTTTCAGAAAACTGGGATGTTTATCGCATTAATGCAGCGGAAGGTGATTAGTTCATTATAACCGATGTGGGGCCCCTCACCGGGGCATCTCCGCCCTTCGCACGCGGTTATTGCCTTTATGCCCCCAAAGCTGCCGGGAGGCAGAGGAACGATCACAGCCCCTGGGTCAGAGGGGGACTGAGGCAGAGAGAGATGGAGGCCGGGGTGTGGAAATGGGCCATTCAGGGTCCGAGCGGGGCTGGGGGGCAGAGATCACCCGGCGCCAGAATAAACCCCGCTCCGCTGCGCCGGGGGATGTGGCGCCGCCGGGACTTTCCAAAGCGGCTCCTGGGTTGTTTTCACCAACTGCCCTGTGGAAATCCCGGCCCGGACCCTCCGCTGGTGTCAGTGGGTGGAGCTGAGACATCCCAACCCCCAATAAAGTGCCCCCATGTCACAGAGTCACCATGGAGATAAAAGGCCCCTCCCCTCATCCCCCGATGACATCACTCAGCCCAGCGCTGGCCCGCAGGGCATTGGGGACAGTCAGGTGGCTAAGGGCTGTGGACAGGGACATGGTGGGTTTTAATGGGGTCGCTCAGGGGGAGGCGGCTGCGAGGGAGAAGCAGAGGCCTGTGGGGGGGGGGGGGGGCAGGAGGGCCCTAGTGTCACCGAACTCAGCTCTCTCTGAATTGGATACGGCCCGGACTTTCCTAAATCTCCCCTAGTGTTAGTTTCAAGATAGGGATGAGAAAAGGAGTACTTGTGGCACCTTAGAGACTAACCAATTTATTTGAGCATAACCTTTCGTGAGCCACAGCTCACTTCATCGGATGCATACTGTGGAAACTGCAGTAGACATTATATACACACAGAGATCATGAAACAATACCTCCTCCCACCCCACTGTCCTGCTGGTAATAGCTTATCTAAAGTGATCATCAAGTTGGGCCATTTCCAGCACAAATCCAGGTTTTCTCACCCTCCACCCCCCCCACCCCCCCACAAACTCACTCTCCTGCTGGTAATAGCCCATCCAAAATGACAACTCTCTACACAATGTGCATGATAATCAAGGTGGGCCATTTCCTGCACAAATCCAGGTTCTCTCACCCCCTCACCCCCCTCCAAAAACCACACACACAAACTCACTATCCTGCTGGTAATAGCTCATCCAAAGTGACCACTCTCCCTACAATGTGCATGGTAATCAAGGTGGGCCATGTCCAGCACAAATCCAGGCTTTCTCGCCCCCCCTTTCCCCCCCCCCCGGGGACACACACACACACACACACACACACACACACACACACACACACAAACTCACTCTCCTGCTGGTAATAGCTCATGCAAACTGACCACTCTCCAAGTTTAAACCCAAGTTTAACCAGAACGTCGGGGGGGGGGGGGGTAGGACAAGGGGAAATAGGCTACCTTGCATAATGACTTAGCCACTCCCAGTCTCTATTTAATTAATTAATTAATTAATTAATAGTATCCAATTTGCAAATGAATTCCAATTCAGCAGTTTCTCGCTGGAGTCTGGATTTGAAGTTTTTTTCTTTTAAGATAGCGACCTTCATGTCTGTGATTGCGTGACCAGAGAGATTGAAGTGTTCTCCGACTGGTTTATGAATGTTATAATTCTTGACATCTGATTTGTGTCCATTTATTCTTTTAGGTAGAGACTGTCCAGTTTGACCAATGTACATGGCAGAGGGGCATTGCTGGCACATGATGGCATATATCACATTGCTGGATGTGCAGGTGAACGAGCCTCTGATAGTGTGGCTGATGTTATTAGGCCCTGTGATGGTGTCCCCTGAATAGATATGTGGGCACAGTTGGCAACGGGCTTTGTTGCAAGGATAAGTTCCTGGGTTAGTGGTTCTGTTGTGTGGTATGTGGTTGTTGGTGAGTATTTGCTTCAGGTTGCGGGGCTGTCTGTAGGCAAGGACTGGCCTGTCTCCCAAGATTTGTGAGAGTGTTGGGTCATCCTTTAGGATAGGTTGTAGATCCTTAATAATGCATTGGAGGGGTTTTATTTGGGGGCTGAAGGTGACGGCTAGTGGCGTTCTGTTATTTTCTTTGTTAGGCCTGTCCTGTAGTAGGTAACTTCTGGGAACTCTTCTGGCTCTATCAATCTGTTTCTTTACTTCTGCAGGTGGGTATTGTAGTTGTAAGAAAGCTTGACAGAGATCTTGTAGGTGTTTGTCTCTGTCTGAGGGGTTGGAGCAAATGCGGTTGTATCGCAGAGCTTGGCTGTAGATGATGGATCGTGTGGTGTGGTCAGGGTGAAAGCTGGAGGCATGTAGGTAGGAATAGCGGTCAGTAGGTTTCCGGTATAGGGTGGTGTTTATGTGACCATTGTTTATTAGCACTGTAGTGTCCAGGAAGTGGATCTCTTGTGTGGACTGGACCAGGCTGAGGTTGATGGTGGGATGGAAGTTGTTGAAATCATGGTGGAATTCCTCAAGGGCTTCTTTTCCATGGGTCCAGATGATGAAGATGTCATCAATATAGCTCAAGTAGAGTAGGGGCTTTAGGGGACGAGAGCTGAGGAAGCGTTGTTCTAAATCAGCCATAAAAATGTTGGCATACTGTGGGGCCATGCGGGTACCCATAGCAGTGCCGCTGATCTGAAGGTATACATTGTCCCCAAATGTAAAATAGTTATGGGTAAGGACAAAGTCGCAAAGTTCAGCCACCAGGTTAGCCATGACATTATTGGGGATAGTGTTCTTGACGGCTTGTAGTTCATCTTTGTGTGGAATGTTGGTGTAGAGGGCTTCTACATCCATAGTGGCCAGGATGGTGTTATCAGGAAGATCACCGATGGATTGAAGTTTCCTCAGGAAGTCAGTGGTGTCTCGAAGGTAGCTGGGAGTGCTGGTAGCGTAGGGCCTGAGGAGGGAGTCTACATAGCCTTCGAGACACCACTGACTTTCTGAGGAAAGTGACTTTGTGTGTGTGGTTTTTGGAGGGGGGTGAGGGGGTGAGAGAACCTGGATTTGTGCAGGAAATGGCCCACCTTGATTATCATGCACATTGTGTAGAGAGTTGTCACTTTGGATGGGCTATTACCAGCAGGAGAGTGAGTTTGTGGGGGGGTGGGGGGGGTGGAGGGTGAGAAAACCTGGATTTGTGCTGGAAATGGCCCAACCTGATGATCATTTTAGATAAGCTATTACCAGCAGGACAGTGGGGTGGGAGGAGGTATTGTCTCATGATCTCTGTGTGTATATAAAGTCTGCTGCAGTTTCCACGGTATGCATCCGATGAAGTGAGCTGTAGCTCACGAAAGCTCATGCTCAAATAAATTGGTTAGTCTCTAAGGTGCCACAAGTCCTCCTTTTCTTTTTGTGAAGACAGACTAACACGGCTGTTACTCTGAAAGATAGGGATGAAGGATGAGGCCAGTATTAAAACTCAGGGTTGGAATTACATCCTGGGTAAAGTCCGGTTTGGGGGCTCTAAGTCAGGTATTCATGTAGTTTTCCGGTTCAGACATATATGAAGGTGGCGTTTATCCTCAGGGTCACGGTTAGGTGGGGGAGCGAGAGGAGGGATAAAGAAGGTGCCAGTTTCTCTCCTTATGGTCGAGTAGGAAGCTCCGACTGAGACAGGGGTTAGGTGCCACAGAGACAAAGCGTCGCCTCTTCTCTCAGCCCCACACAAAGGAACTGAGTCCGGGCTAGGAAATGGCGGGGGTCTCTTATAAGGAGCGGGGCATGAAAATGAGGGTGAGAGTTTCCTGTTTAAATCTGTCCCTCTCTCTGCCAAGGCTGCACCCGGAGACACAATCCGCAGCCCCCTGGCTCTGTGCAGTCACCAGCCAGTTCCCGGAGAACTTTCCCCTCCAGTACCAGGGAAAATGGGGCTTTGGTTGTACCTGGTTCTCATTGCAGCATCTCCGGAAGGTCCATTCTCCCTTTCCATGGGTTGGATGTATTGGGGAGGTGCGGGATTATTGCCCGAGGTACTCATGTTCCCCATAATTAATTGTTATTCCCAGGTGTCCGGTTCCAGCTGCAGCTGGTGGAGTCCGGAGGGGGTGTGAAGAAGCCCGGAGACTCTCTCCGCCTCTCCTGCAAAGCCTCCGGGTTCACCTTCAGCAGCGACTGGATGAGCTCGGTCCGACAGACTCCCGGGAAGGGGCTGGAGTGGGTCGCCCAGATTCACGGCTGTAGCATATAGGACAGTGACTCGGTAAAAGGGCGATTCACCGTCTCCAGAGATGACCCCAACAGCCCGTTGTATCTGCAAATGACCGGCCTGAAGCCCGAGGACACCGCCCGGTCTCACTGAGCGAGAGACCCAGCGAGGGGAATCCCGACCGGGCTCACACAAAAACCCGAGCGGCAGAACCGCCCTTCTCCCGGGCGCCGCGCGGGGGCAGCACTTCCACAGACAGCCCAGCCCTGGGCACAGGAACGGGACCTACAGCCAGAGTGAAAAACAAATCCGTGCTCAGGTTTCAGAGCTCAATATCCACCTATAGAGCCAGAGACTCCTGGGACTGGAGGGGACCTCGGGAGGTCATCTGGTCCCGCCCCCTGCACTCATGGCAGGATTCAGTGTTATCTAGACCATCCCTGGCAGGTGTTTGTCCAACCTGCTCTTAAAAATCTTCCCTGATGGAGATTCCACAACCTCCCTGGGAAATGGATTCCAGTGCTTAACCACCCTGCCAGTTCGGAATTTTTTCCTAATGTCAAACCTCCCTTGATGCAATTTAAGCGCAATGCTTCTTGTCCTATCCTCAGAGGTTAAAGAGAATAATTTGTCACCCTCCTCCTTGTACTGCTCCTTTTATGTACTTGCAAACTGTTACCACGTCTCTCCCAGTCCTCTCTTCTCCAGACTAAACAACCTCAAGTTTTTCAATCTTCCCTCATAGGTCATGTTTCCTAGACTTTTAATTATTTTCATTGCTCTTCTCTGGACTTTTTCTAATTTGTCCACCTCTTTTCTGAAACGTGGCATCCAGAACTGGACACAATATTTCAGTTGAGGCCTAATCAGCGTGGAGCAGAGCGGGAGAATTACGTGGCTTCCTTACAACATTCCTGCTAATACATCCCAGAATGATCTTCCTTTTTTTAACAGTGTTACATTGTTGACTCATATCAAGCTTGTGATCCCCTATGACCCCCAGATCCCTTTCCGCCGTTCTCCTTCCTAGGCAGTCATTTCCCATTTTGTATGTGTGCTACTGATTGTTCCTTCCTAAGTGGATTACTTTGCATTTGTCCTTTTGAAATTTCATCTTAATTACTTCGACCATTTCTCCAGTTTCTCCAGATTCTTTCAAATTTTAATCCTATCCTCCAAAGCACTTGCAACCCCTCCCAGTTTGGTATCATCCGCAAACTTTATATGTGTACTCTCTATGCCATTTTCTAAATCAGTGTTTCCCAAACTTGGGACACCGCTTGTTTAGGGAAAGCCCTTGGCGGGCAGGGCCTGTTTGTTTACCTGCTGCGTCCCCAGGTTTGGCCAATCGCAGCTCCTGCCTGCTGCAGTTCACAGCTGCAGGCCAATGGGGGCTGTGGGAAGCGGTGTGGGCCAAGGGACATATCGGCTTCCACTTCCCGCAGCCCCCATTGGCCTGCAGCGGTGAATCACGGCCAGTGGGAGGAGCAATCGGCTGAACCTGCGCGTGTGGTAGGAAAACAAACCAGCCTGGCCCACCAGGGGCTTTCCCTGCACAAGCATCACCTCAAGTTTGGGAAACACTGCTCTAAATCATTCATGAAGATATTGAACAGAACCGGACCCAGAACGGATCCCTGCGGGGCCCTTCTCCTTATGCCCTTCCAGCACTACTGTGAACCACTGATAGCTACTCTCTGGGAATGGTTTTACAACCAGTTATGCACTCACCTTATAGTAGTGCCGTCTGTTTGTATATAGGTCTGTTTGTTAGCCTGGGATAGAATTTTGGCTTTGGCTTTTTGATACTCTTCTACTAATACGTGAAAACAAGGGACAAAGACACTGTGATGTTGCTTCTGCCTAGTCAGTTGGATTTGTTAGTACAATGGGAACAGATAAGAGCAGTTAAAGTGACAGGTTTCAGAGTAGCAGCCCTGTTAGTCTGTATTCGCAAAAAGAAAAGGAGGACTTGTGGCACCTTAGAGACTAACCAATTTATTTGAGCATAAGCTTTTGTGAGCTACAACTCACTTCATTGGATGCAATCAGTAGCTCACGAAAGCTTATGCTCAAATAAATTGGTTAGTCTCTAAGGTGCCACAAGTCCTCCTTTTCTTTTAGCAGTTAAAGTGTTACTCAGAGCACACTTTAAGATTGCCTCAACCCCTATCTTAAGACAAAATCAACAGGGGCAGTCAGGAGGGGCAACAGGGATTGTGGGGGGAGGTCTAAAACATGAAAAGACCAAAGAAATGCCTGTCCCTGACCGGAGCACAACCTCACTCCTTACCCCTCCCATGGGGTACAAAAGGGGTGAGATGAAGACACCAGACCCAAAATTGAACATGTCCCTAAACTGTAAGGGGTGGGACTGTGGGCGTGCATTGCAGGTATATTTGGGCCTGCTAAGAAGGAGAAGATGGGAATAGGGGCAATGGGGAACAGGGACACAGGCAAGGGTCAGAGCTGGGAAGGCGGTTATGGGGTAAATGCTCTGCGGCGTCAGAGCTGGGAATGGAACACTGACATGTAGAGCTATGGACATATTTGCTTGGAATTAACCCCAATAAACTTTGCATTGTCTACACTTGGACTTCTGGTCTTTTGCTGCTTGCTGTCTGCATGACAAGAACCAGGGAAGCGGGAGGGTAGAGGGAAATCCCTCTAACATCTTGGTGCCATGACTCAGATGCATCACGTCGGCCAGGTGAGTGATAGCCAGGTAAGTCCCCCGCCCCAACAGTCTGCGCAGCTGCTTGCAGGGGGTTATGATGGGCTCTCATGATGATAGTTGCAGGTCCTTGAAAGCTGGGGTAATGGTTGTGACATTCCCCTCTGGTGTTATTTAGATGGGTGATCTGCTAGGCCTCTCCAATCCTTGACTCTAGGAGCCAGCCTTACCCTGCTCTGCTGTGAGAACCCCCACTCCTGGGCTGTTCATGCTCAGCCTCTGGCATGTCAGCTGAGATCCCATGCCCCTTCTCTGGGCTCTCCTCTGGGACACATTTCCCTATGCTTCCTAAAGCCGGGTCTGTCTCTGGTTCAGCTGCAACTTGCTGGCAGCTAACAACCTGGACAGTTCTCTCCCTGGCAGACATCACACCCCATCCCTTCCTGATGTGGTGTTGCTTCCAGCTGCAGTGCAGGAGTTGGTCTCAACCACCCTCCCACCTGGAAACATGTGGCTTCCCCCAGCTACAGAAGAATCAAGGAGACTCTCCCCCATTCTCTCAGCAGTTCCTGAGGCCTTACCCTTTCCCCCGGGGGGTCCCAGCATAACACTCCCTCCTGCTGCAGGCAAATACTTTAACCTGAGCTACACACAGAAAAAATCATTACCAAGGAGCAGGTTGAAGAGGAGGTGTTCCATTACCCCCACAGTCAAAACACTTTCCAAACCACATGGATTTTAGCTAGTGGTACGAGGCATTTGCTTTCGCCCACCCCCACTGTGACAGGTTGGATCACAGAAACCCCTTTGGAGCTGCCAACTGATGTGCTACGACTACTTCTGCCCCTGCCTTCCCTGCCAGCTTGGGACTCCAGCACCCTGCCTGGCTGTGCCAGATACACTTGCTGGCCACAAACACAGACCCAGGTCTGAACCACGTCCCACAAACTACAAGCTTAATTAAAAGCAGCTTAAGAAATGTTCCTGTCTTTAACACTCAGATGCCCAACTCCCAATGGAGTCCAAACCCCAAATAAATCCACTTTACCCTGTATAAAGCGTATACAGGGTAAACTCATAAGTTGTTCGCCCACTAGAACACTGATAGAGAGATATGCACAGCTGTTCCCCCCCCCCCCAGTTATTAATACATACTCTGAGTTAATTAATAAGTGAAAAGTGATTTTATTAAATACAGAAAGTAGGATTTAAGTGGTTCCAAGTAATAGCAGACAGAACAAAGTGAATTACCAAGTAAAATAAAATAAAACATGCAAGTCTAAGCCTAGTACAGTAAGAAAACTGAATACAGACAGAACCTCACCATCAGAGGTGTTCTAGTAAGCTTCCTTTTACAGACTAGTCTCCTTCTAGTCTGGGTCCAGCAATCACTCACACCCCCTGTAGTTTCTGTCCTTTGTTCCAGTTTCTCTCAGGTATCCTTGGGGGTGGTGAGGCTATCTCTTGAGCCAGCTGAAGCCCTAATGGAGGGGTCTCCCAGGGGTTTAAATAGACTTTCTCTTGCGGGTGGAGACCCCTACCTTCCCCTTTGTAGAATTCCAGCTACAAGATGGAGTTTTGGAGTCACATGGACAAGTCACATGTCCATGCATGACTCAGAACTTAAAGGTAGCAGCCATGGTTCACATGCTACCTTGAACATCCTCATGTGGACTTCTTATGTGGATTGGAGCCTTCCAAGATCCATTGTCCATCAAGTGCTTCTTGATTAGTCACTTAACTTGCAAATTCCTTTCTAAAGAAGCTGACCAAATGCCATTTCTAAGGCTATTTAAAATCAAACAAGTACACAGCCAATATTCACAACTTCAAATACAACAATGACACCTTCTGTGCCACTGAAACCCCCTCCGTTGCTATCTGGACGGGGGATCTGCTCGGCCTCTTCAATCCCTGACTCTGAGAGCCGGCCTGACCCTGCTCTGCTGTGAGAACCCCCACATGCATACAAATAGGATGAATATATTCAGTAGATCATAACCTTTACATAGATATGTTACATGGCATATGTAGCACAAAACATGTTCCAGTTATGTCATATATACATTCATAAGCATATTTCCATAATGTCTTATGGGGTACAACATCACACCCACAATCTCTGCTATTTTGCCAGGCAACATACTGGCCTTTGGAACCACACTCTGCTTAACCAGAGAGATCTGGGCCCCAAATATTCCCTGCTATCAATTTGGACAGCTCTAACCTGCTGCATGTCTGGTTCTGCAGAGGCTAACCTCCCAGAGCCAATACGATAGGTTTCAATTGTTTGGGGGTGGGGGTGGAGGTTCTGTGTTGAGGGCAGCAAAGCTAACAGGAGCTATTGGTTGCCTGCTTCCTCCTAGCACAGGGCATCTATTCCTCAGGTGATCAGTGGAATTACACTGATTGCACCTTCTGGGCTCTTCTGCTTTTACAGAAAATTTGGGATGCGGGTTAGAGGAATGGTTTTGGGCAAGAGAGTGTTTGCCCCCTTCTATCTTCCCAGGGGCAAAATGGGATCCTCCCTTCCCACCTGTTTTAAACTCCTCTTTCTCTGGCCTGCCCGCAGTAGACCCCTGATTCTGTTCAAAGGCATCATCTAAAAAAGCCATCTCCTCCCCAGACTTCACATCTTTGTCCCACAGACACTGCTTCACCTCAGCCTGACATGTGCCTGGGAAATGCTCTTGAGCAACAAGGTCCAGCATTCCCTCAAAACTTGCCACCCCCTAGCCCCTCACCCATTTTCCTAACAAATCTTTCATTTGGTTTACATATTCCCCATTACTCATACCAGGATCACTCTTAAGGTTCCTAAATTTAACTCTATAAGCTTCAGGGGTAATCTGAAAACTTCACAAAAGAGTATCTTTAAATTTACAATAGCCTAAAGCATTTTCACTAGGCATTCCACTGAATATGTTTCGAGCTGTACCAGTTAATTTCACAGCCAGTTAACTCTCTTATCACCAGAGATTTCATGTATCACACACAGCCTGCCGAAGGCCGTCAGATATTCGGCTCTATTGTCATCCTCACTGTGTGCAGGACATAAGTGTTCCCGTTTGTGGATTTTTGGAGTGATGTGAGTCGTTGGGGTCGGGGGGTTCTGGCTCTGCCTCTCTAGCAGGTCCAGCTGGTGTTTTCGCTCTCTCTCTCTTTCTTCCATGGACCTTCTGTGAGCAGCCTCCTCTGGCCGCCTCTTTTCCTTTTCTCTCCAGTTCTGTCAGTGGCAGTCATCTCTGGGGCTCACTCTCCTTTTCTGCAGACTGAAGCCTAAAAAGCTCCAACTTCGCAATCACTTCCCTCATTTTCTTGCTTTTCTGTTCCTACTTCCCTTTCCCGAAATAAGCAAACAGAAAATAACAGAAGTGTGACCCCCTCCTGACTGCTCTTAGCCACTGCACTGAAGACTCACTTAAAATCACAAATATCAGGGCTTAAAGTGTGAACTTCACTCGGAGTAACAAGCCGCACATACACCCTGCTCGCTGTGCCACTGAAACCCCCTCCGTTGCTATCTGGACGGGGGATCTGCTCGGCCTCTTCAATCCCTGACTCTGAGAGCCGGCCTGACTCTGCTCTGCTGTGAGAACCCCCACTCCTGTGCCCTTCACCCACAGCCCCTGGCATGTCAACTGCTCCCAGCTACGTGCAAGCCAATATCTCCTCTCCCAGAAACAGCCCTAGGAGCCTCCGTCTTGCAGTGTCCAGTTATGCGCACTAGACTCTGCCAGCTTGTATAAATTTGTCAATTTAATAAAGAAATTATTATGTACCAGGCTTGTTCTCTGAAGGGGAGATTCTGACACACTGCAAACCAAACGCACTGCTTCAGGTAGAATAAACAAACAGATTTATTAGCTATAAAGGTAGATTTTTAAGTGATTATAAGTCAAAGCAGGGAGCTGTTCATTCCTCCCGGGGGTGCAAAAGTATCAGCAGGACCCCAGCGATCTGTGCCCGGCGCTGCAGAGACACACAGGAAGGGAAGGTCTGACGCCTGCACCCTGAGCCTTGGGGAGAGTCAATCCGACCACTGGCAGCAGCAGTGTGTGTCTCTTATAAAGCGGGGCATGCAAATGAGGGAGACAGTTTCCTCTTTAAATCTCTGCCTCTCTCTGCCCAGGCTGCACCCGGAGACACAATCCGCAGCCCCCTGGGTCGGTGCAGTCACCAGCCAGTCCCCTGAGAACTTTCCCCTTCAGCACCCGGCAAAATGGGATTTTTGCTCCTTGTCATTGTCGCTGTAGCAGCTCTGGAAGGTATTTTCCTCCTCTGAAGACCTGGCCGAGTTAGAAGAATATTGTGTTACCGCTGTTTTTATACCGATATTAATGGCCTGTCTTTATTCCCAGGTGTCCGGTCCCAGACGCTGGTGGAGTCCGGAGGGGGTGTGAAGAAGCCCGGAGACTCTCTCCGCCTCTCCTGCAAAGCCTCCGGGTTCACCTTCAGCAGCTACTCGATGAGCTGGGTCCGCCAGGCTCCCGGGAAGGGGCTGGAATGGGTCGCCCGTATCAGCAGCGGTGGGGGTACTTACTACCTCGATGCAGTGAAAGGGCGATTCACCATCTCCAGGGATAACGCCAAGAGTGAGCTGTATCTGCAGATGACCGGCCTGAAGCCCGAGGACACCGCCCGCTATTACTGTGCGAGAGACACAGTGACACCAAACCGGTTTGTGATCGTACAAAAACCCAGGCTGCGGAATCGCCCTTCTCCCGGCGGCCGCGCGGGGGCAGCAGCGACACCCCCCGCTTCGGGCTCGGGCAGGAGACCCGGCACCCGGGGGAACGGGACACAAACCTCCCGCCAGTTTAACCCTTCCGTTCCCGGGCAATGTGTCTCCCCTTCCTGCCCAGAGCCCCGCTGAGTGCAGAGATCCCTCGCTTCATCTGTGAACTCCAATGCGGAGTGAGTCCTGTTCTGAGTCGCTCTCCCCTCGCAGACCTGGCATGTTGGCTCCCCCGGCCGGTCTCAGTGTCAGACTCACAGGACAGCGTTTGTCTGTTCAAAGGGGACAAGCGCGCTGGGGTTCGCATCAGACCCAAGGGATGGAGCGAATTGCCCCTGAGGCCAAATCTCCGCTAGTGTAAAGTCACACAACTGCTTTCACTAGACTCGAGTTACTCCTGGTTTACACCAGGGAGGCTCTGGCCCTTTCAGGAAACTGGGATGTTTGTAGAAAAGGAGGACTTGTGGTGCCTTAGAGACTAACCAATTTATCTGAGCATGAGCTTTCCTGAGCTACAGCTCACTTCATGGGATGCATCGGACGAAGTGAGCTGTAGCTCACGAAAGCTCATGCTCAAATAAATTGGTTAGTCTCTAAGGTGCCACAAGTCCTCCTTTTCTTTTTGAGAATACAGACTAACACAGCTGCTACTTTGAAAGGAATCAATGACATCAAGTAATGGCAAAGTTCGTGGTTCATGCTTGTAGCAGTGATGGAGTAATCTCCTGTCTTAAGTCAAGTCTCTGGAGAGCACCCACAGCCCGGATGGGTCCTTCAGTCCTTTGTTCAGAGCTTCCATTTGTAGCAAAGTCCCTCCAGAGGGAAGAAGCAGGACTGAAGACCAAATGGAGAAGATGCAGCTGCCTTTTATAGTCTTTTCCATGCGGCCCGTGCTTCCTTTGTTCCAAACACAAGCCAGCCAGCACATGGCTGGGAAGCCTTTAGGGCTTGTCTACATACCCGCTGGATTGGTGGGCAGCGATCAATCCAGCGGGAGGTCTATTTATCGCATCTAGTATAGACGGGATAAGTCAACCACTGAGCACTCCACCAGAAGGAAAAGCACAAGCGGAGTCAACGGGAGAGTCTCAGCTGCCGAGTTACCGCAGTGAAGACACCGCGGTAAGTAGATCTGAGGTGATACCAACATATAAACAAGATCATCATATGTGGCAAATTCTAACATGTTTGCAGATATCTTACACGGCATATCTGGCTGTGACCAGTGTCCCAGTGGGGGACAGCTCTGGTCACTCCACTAGGGTGAACTGCAAAGAATGGGGCAGACAATCCCCATAAAGCGGGTGGATATTCCCAGGGCTGGTGCGACCACTAGGTGAACTAGGCGGTCACCTAGGGCGTCAAGATTTGGGGGCACCAAAAAGCGGTGCCCCCCAATTTTTTACAGTGTTTCATCCTGCTGTCCCGTCCCCCCATGCTTCCCCAAAGTGTCCCCCGGCCCCCACTTGCTGCCCCGGCGCGCCTTCCCAGCCCCAGAAGCGTCCCTGCGTCTCTCCTGCAGCCCCACATTGCCTCGGCTCTGCTCTGGTCCTGGCATCAACTGCTGCCGCAGGGTCCTAGAGCCCCATTTCCACTAGGGCAGGGCAGGTTGCCCTTCCCCCGCCCTTCCCCCTCAGACCTTCCCTTTTCCGGCAGGACCCTCCACCAGCACAGCCCCCCCCCCCCACCCGCAGTCACCGCTCCTGCCCCACACTGGGCAAGGGTCACCCCCAGTGAGGCTACAGTGAGGGGCAGCAGCAGGGGAGGAGGCGCACATGTGATGGCAGCCCCCCCTCCCAGCTCCCCCCACAGGGGGGACGAGGGGGCTTCCTGGACCTGAGAGGGACCCTAGGAGCATGTGCATTGACAGTGATACAGGGTGAGTGTGCTACTGGGGGGGGGGGGACATGGGGGGCCCCTCCCACAGAACTCACTGCTGCCAGCAGAGAGAGGGCTGGGGGGAGTCCTCCACTCTGGCCCCATCCTTGGGGCAGCCTGCCTACACCCCAAACTCATCCCCAGCCCTGCCCCGCCTGAGAGCCTGCACCCCCAGCCAGAGCCCTCACCCCCCACCCCAACCCTCTGCCCCAGCTCCGAGCCTCTCCCACACCCCAAAGCCCTCACCCCCAACCCCAGCCAGAGCCCTCATCGCCCCACACCCTAACCCTCTGCCCAGCCCTGAGCCTCCTCCCACACCCCTAACCCCTCATCCCCAGCCTCACCCCACAGTCCTCACCCCTCCACCCCCATCCCCTTCCCACACACCCTCTCTGCTGCCAAACTCCCTCCCAGAGCCTGCACCCCAATCTCCTGCCCCAACCCAGAGCCTGCACCCCAGACCTCCTCCCCACATCCAAACTCCCTCCCAGAGCCTTAGGCCGGTGGGGGGCAGAGTTTGGGGGGGCGGGTTCTAGGAACCACCAAAATTTCTACAAACCTGCCACCCCTGCCAGTATCTGGGTTTTAAGCCCTGTTATGCCTGCAACAAGTCTAAGCCTGTGAGTGACCCCCATAGCAGCTGCCTGAAGTGCTTGAGGGAATCAAACATGAAAGACAAGTGTCAGATTTGTAAAAACTTTTGTCCGAGATCGCAGAAAGAGCATGACATTGGTTTGAGGGCTCTCCTCATGGAGGCTGTGCTCTGCCTATTGCAGGACTGCAGTCTCAGCAGGACTCTAGGCCCAGCACCTTGGCCTCGGTTTGTAGTTCACCCCTGGCACCGGGATCAGTCTGGTACCTCTACCCTTCGCCAGTGTCCAAGAAGCAGTCAAAAAAGTGGCACTCCCTGGCACCAAGCAAAAAGGGTCAAAGGACTTTGGATAATGGACCTAGTTCAGGCCACCTGCCCGCCACAGAGCCGCATGGGGGTTTCTCTCTGATTGGATCCACTAGTCTCCCCAGGGAGCCACCGCTGGCTCCTGGGAGTGGCACGGGATCCAAACTCACTATTGTGCAAATATGAGTGTGTAGGTTGTTGAAATTTGTCATATTAATATTGTCAGTTGTTGTTGTAAGATAGAATATCCACCAGTCTAATGTTATAACTTTTTATTGATAACAATAATTGGATATTCTAATGGCAGAATAAAATACAGTAGATTTTGATATGAAAGAATGAAGGAAGGAAATATACGTGATTAAAAAGGGTGTATTTCTGAAAGTATTTTGAAAGTTTATAATAAGCGATGGCCTGAGGGGAGGGGAGGGAGAAGGGGGGCGCAAGGTGTAAGTTTCGCCTAGGGTGCAAAATGTCCTTGCACCAGCCCTGGATATTCCAACACTTATAACTTCACATACAAAAATGATACATGCACATAGACAGCATAATTATCATCAGCAAATCATAACCTTTTCATAGACACCTCACTCAACAACCTTTGTACAATATGTGCTGCAAATATATAACAGTGGTTGCAACAATGATCTATAGGGTCATATTCTAATCACACCAAACATTTCATTACACACATTGATATGGGTTCAAAGGAATTATTATCTGCCAGACAGAAGCCCAAATAGTTCCATGTTCACCTCTCAGTTCCCATGTGGGGATAGAAAGCAGGAGAGGTGAAAACACAAACCCTGGCAGCTATCAAAGGGCCCACGGCTGCTGCTCAAATCCCTGTTGGTCAATGTCATAGAGCTGGGTAGTGTCTGTTTAAAGATTTATTCAGCTCCCTGCCCTGTACATTGTCTCACTTGAAATTCTGTGGCCTGCATTGTGCAGGAGGTCAGACTAGATGATCATAATGGTCCCTTCTGACCTAAATATCTATGAATCTATGAATCTTATCGTCTGAGTATCATTCAGAGTAACTGTCTTTCCAACATTCCCTTAGAAAATTCTCTCTCTCTCTCTCTCTCTCTCTCTCTCTCTCTCTCTCTCTCTCTCTCTCTCTCTCCCCCCCCCCCCCCCCCCCCCCCCCCCCCCATGTGTGTGAATGAGTTTGGGGATATGAAAGCGAACATGAGTGACAGTGGTAATGGGAATGGAAATCTGTGTTTCAGCGTGAATGGTTATAGTGTCTGAATGGAAGTGGGAATGGAAATATTGTTGTTGTTTTTGTTGTTATCCCTCAATATTACATCATGGGGATGGTGTGAAACACGTAGCTTTCCTATCATACAAGTTCTTTAAACACAGCCAGAAGAAAGAGTCTGTCTACACTTTATAGCCTATTAATAATTAACTAAGTAAATGATCTTGAGGATGATGCTCAGTGGTGATAGATTTGATGCTGGTTGTGGGCCTAGTGCCCTGGGTCTCCAGAAGCTGGGAATGGGCGACAGGGGTTGGATCACTCCGTGATTCCCTGTTCTGTTCGTTCCCTCTGGGGCACCTGGCGTTGGCCACTGTCAGGAGACAGGATACTGGGCTAGATGGACCTTTGGTCTGACCCAGTCTGGCCGTTCTTATGTTCTTAATTATAGTCTAGGCTCCCATAGTCCTAGGCACGGTACAAACACAGACCATAAAACCTCTTTCAGTCCCACCAAGTTTACAATCTGAGTGTACACGGGAAATAGAGTGTGACTGGGAATAGAAATATAAACATGAATATAAATATCAGCCGGGCATCATAATCTTCCTTCACTGTAGCCTGAATCCTCCCCACGAAAGAAAAACTCCCGGACACGCTGCTCTCGGCCCCCTAATGTCAGGGAGGCTCCACTGCAAAACCTTAACTGATGAAACAAAGAAGTTGTACTTACGTGCCTGTGCTTAATTTGTGTTTTCAATGATTTACCTTCTAGGAAAATCTGGCATGTCTTGCACCCCCAGAAGGGGCATCTTGCACCCCCAGGGGGTGCGTGCACCCCAGATTAAGAACCACTGATTTAGACCATTCCTGACAGGTGTTTGTCCAGCCTGCTCTTAAAAATCTTCAGTGATGGAGATTCCACAACCTCCCTGGGAAATTTATTCCAGTGCTTAACAACCCTGACAGGAAGTTTTTCCTAATGTCAAACCTCCCTTGATGGAATTTAAGCCCATTGCTTCTTGTCTTATCCTCAGAGGTTAAAGAGAATAATTTGTCACCCTCCTGCTTTTATGTACTTGCAAACTGTTATCACGTCCCCCTCAGTCTTCTCTTCTCTGGACTAAACAAACTAAATTTTTTCAAAAGAAAAGGGATACTTGTGGCACCTTAGAGACTAACAAATTTATTTGAGCATAAGCTTTCGTGAGCTACAGCTCACTTCATCAGATGCATTCAGTGGAAAATACAGTGGGGAGATTTATATACATAGAGAACATGAAACAATGGGTGTTACCATACACACTGTAACCAGAGTGATCACTTAAGGTGAGCTATTACCAGCAGGAGAGCGGGGGTGGGGGGGAACCTTTTGCAGTGATAATCAAGGTGGGCCATTTCCAGCAGTTGACAAGAACGTCTGAGGAACAGTGGGGGGTGAGGGAGGGGAATAGTTTTACTTTGTTTAATGACCCATCCACTACCAGTCTCTATTCAAGCCTAAGTTAACTGTATCCAGTTTGCAAATTAATTCCAATTCAGCAGTCTCTCGTTGGAGTCTGTTTTTGAAGTTTTTTTGTTGAAGAATTGCAACTTTTAGGTCTGTAATTGAGTGACCAAAGAGATTGAGGTGTTCTCTGACTGGTTTTTGAATGTTATAATTTTTGACATCTGATTTGTGTCCATTTATTCTTTTAGGTAGAGACTGTCCAGTTTGACCAATGTACATGGCAGAGGGGCATTGCTGGCACATGATGGCATATATCACATTGGTAGATGTGCAGGTGAACGAGCCTCTGATAGTGTGGCTGATGTGATTAGGCCCTATGATGGTGTCCCCTGAATAGATATGTGGACACAATTGGCAACGGGCTTTGTTGCAAGGATAGGGTCCTGGGTTAGTGGTTCTGTTGTGTGGTGTGTGGTTGCTGGTGAGTGTTTCCTTTAGGTTGGGGGGCTGTCTGTAAGCAAGGACTGGCCTGTCTCCCAAGATCTGTGAGAGTGATGGGTCGTCCTTCAGGATAGGTTGTAGATCCTTGATGATGCGTTGGAGAGGTTTAAGTTGGGGACTGAAGGTGATGGCTAGTGGCGTTCTGTTATTTTCTTTGTTGGGCCTGTCCTGTAGTTGGTGACTTCTGGGTACTCTTCTGGCTCTGTCAATCTGTTTCTTCACTTCAGCAGGTAGGTATCGTAGTTGTAAGAATGCTTGATAGAGATCTTGTAGGTGTTTGTCTCTGTCTGAGGGGTTGGAGCAAATGCGGTTGTATCGTAGAGCTTGGCTGTAGACAATGGATCGTGTGGTGTGGTCTGGATGAAAGCTGGAGGCATGTAGGTAAGTATAGTGGTCAGTAGGTTTCCGGTATAGGGTGGTATTTATGTGACCATCGCTTATTAGCACCATAGTGTCCAGGAAGTGGATCTCTTGTGTGGACTGGTCCAGGCTGAGGTTGGTGGTGGGATGGAAATTGTTGAAATCATAGTGGAATTCCTCAAGGGCTTCTTTTCCACGGGTCCAGATGACGAAGATGTCATCAATGTAGCGCAAGTAGAGTAGGGGCATTAGGGGACGAGAGCTGAGGAAATGTTGTTCTAAGTCAGCCACTGTGGATGTAGAAGCCCTCTACACCAACACTCCACACAAAGATGGACTACAAGCCGTCAGGAACACTATCCCCGATAATGTCACAGCAAACCTGGTGGCTGCACTTTGTGACTTGGTCCTCCCCCATAACTTTTTCACATTTGCGGACAATGTATACCTTCAGATCAGCGGCACTGCTATGGGTACCTGCATGGCCCCACAGTATGCCAACATTTTTATGGCTGATTTAGAAGAACGCTTCCTTAGCTCTCGTCGGTTTTCTGGCCCAAGGAGCATTTTCCAAGGAGACAAAAATCCTGGGTTAAATGGGTAAATAAATAACCCTCCACAATATTCATATCTGGTTTCAATAACAATACAAAAACCGGGGTCGGTGAGAGAAAGAGAGAGGGGCTGCAGAGTCCACTTCTCCTGTCCGCCACCAGGGGCAGCAATGAGCAAACAGCACCGCACAGCCTTGGGGACAAGACTGAAAGCGGGCACTGGAGGTTGGAAAACATCATTTTCCAACTCTGCACCTACAGAAACTGCTCCTTTGGACATAGGACCCGCCGGTGCCCTTTGACTCCGCCTCGCCTGTAAAGTCTCCGGGTTCAACTTCCGCGCTGGGTCCGTCAGGCTCCTGGGTAGTGTCTGCAATGGGTCTCCAGGGTGGAGTACCAAGGAAAGAGTTCTCATGACACCGATTCACCAAAAGGGCGATTCATTGCCGCTGGAGAGAATCCCAACAACCGGCTGTATTTACAAACAAGCAGCCAGAGACCCGAGGATACAGCCTGGTATCACTGTGTGAGAGACTGGATCACAGTGACAAAACCCATCACCAAAACAAACAGTGGGTTCACGCCGTGTTGGGCTCTAAAAATGGCCACATTAAAGAAAAGACGGGAATTAACCCCAACAGTCAATGTTATGTCAAAAGCACTGATTTATGCTTGGTTTTATTTTACAGAATGGAGCAGATGAAATTGTTAGAATTTGATTGTATAAAATCGTTTCATGTTCCCTATTCCGTTATTACTTGCCGGAATCATTGGTCTGACACTACCATGGAAGGAAATATGAACAGTGATGAATCACATAAAGTTGTGTGCCAAATGCCTCTGAAGAATGTTATCATTGGTGGAGACATCTATCTAGCTATTTTGTTTTCTTAACACTGTATCTGTTGTCATTGTAGTTTGTTCATTCAAATTATTTATTTTATTCAGTTTTTCAAATCATTTTACTATTTTCCATTTCACTTTTTAAGGTGTTCTTTAAAAAATTCCATGTATGTTGGGGGGAGGGATAACTCGGTGGTTTGAGCATTGGCCTGCTAAACCCAGGATTGTGAGTTCAGTCCTTGAGGGGGCCATTTCGGGATTGGTCCTGCTTTGAGCAGGGGGTTGGACTAGAGGAGGTCCCTTCCAACCCTGATGTTCTTTGAACCTAACATTTTTGGACTATTTCAGCCAAAACTCACTATGTGGAGAAAGCAAAATTCCCATCAGTAATGCCTATCAATAATATTCTTTAAAGCACGAAACTGACTAAGGAACTCAAGCTCCATTTTCAGCAATGACTTAGGAATTCTGAAGTCTAAGGTCTTGTCTACATGGTCCTGCAGTTCGGACTACAGGGGTATGACTAGCAATGTGCACCAAAGTGCTACACGGTAACTTCCTTGTGTGTGCTCTGCAGGTGTGAACTAAAGATTCCTAGTGAGCAATAGCATAGCCTTCTTCAAGCAGGAATACATTAGTGTGAAGGAGGAACCTTGTAGACTGCACCCACAGCATCCAAAGGGGGAGTTTCAGCACAGACTTTGGTGTGCCCTGTTATTCACAGTCCCCTAGTCCAAACCGAGGGATAGTATACACATGCCCTTAATCTCAGTGAAAGTCAGTGGGATGTAGGCATCTAAGAGTCAGATTTTCAAAGGTATTTAGGTACTTAAAATGGCAGCTAAACACCTAGTGAGAGTTTCAGAAGCATCTAAGTGCCTAGCTCCTATTGATTTCAATGGCACTTGGATTCCTAGGCATGTCTGTAGAGCCCATTAGGAACCTATCTACACCTTTAGGGGCCTAAATATCCTGAACATTTTGAGCTTATATCATTTTTGAAAGGGGAATTTAGAATGAAAATTTCAAAAGGGCCAAAGTGAGCTAGATTCTGGGAGTTGGGCTTCTATCTCCCTTAGGCGCCTTCAAAATCCCAGCATTACTCGCCTATGTCACATAGCTGTTTTTGAGAATTTTACTCTGTGTATCACAGAATCATAGAATCATAGAAGATTAGGGTTGGAAGAACCCTCAGAAACTCATCTAGTCTAAGCCCCTGTGTGACGTTGCACTCCATATGTTTTATTGAAATATGCTAATGAGTGTGAATATAATGTAACTAGAACATGCTTTATGCAAAAGGTCTCTTTTAAGGTATCGTTACAAAGCTTATAACCTACTGAGTGTGTTCATTCTATTTGTATGTATGTATAATTCTTGTATGTGAAGCTAGAAATATAAAGTATAACTCTGAAGTACTATTGTAATTATGCACAGTGTGGACCATTAATGGTGGTTTGGAATCTTGCTGGCTCTCATTAACTAGGACAATTGGTTGTAAATGTCTCTGTTTACTTGAAAGCCTTCCTGTGTTCCAGTGACTCAGGCCAGAAAGAATGGAGGCTTGGGGTCTCACAGGATATGTGACCATGTCACCTGGGACTGGAATCCATCTTAAACCTGGTGCTTTTCCATTTCGAAGGAGGGGTGGGGACCCAGAGAGACAAAAGATTCCCACCTTGTGCCGAAGCTATGAAAGTGGGTGAAACAGAACAAAGGGGGCTGCCAGTCATGAGAAATCTCCTAGTTACCACCTGAGCTGGAACTAACAAAAACTGTACCAGGGGAAAGGATTGGGCCCAGTCTAGGAAGGAGTCTAGTCTGTGAAAGAAGCTTATTGGAACAGCTCTGAGGGTGAGATTTACCTGTATTCAGTTTCTTAATGTATTAGGCTTAGACTTGCGTGCTTTATTTTGCTTTATTTTATTTGCTTACTTTGTTCTGTCTGTTATTACTTGAAACAACTTAAATCCTACTTTTTATACTGAATAAAATCACTTTTGTTTATTAGTAAACACAGAGTAAGTGATTAATACCTGAGGGAGCAAATAGCTGTGCATATCTGTCTATCAGTGTTATAAAGGATGGACAATTTATGGGTTTACCCTGTATAAGCTTGATACAGAGTAAATCGGATTTATTTGGGTTTGGATTGCATTGAGAACTGAGTGTCCGGGTGCTGGAGATAGGTGAGTTGCTGAGCAATTTTTGGTTAAATTCTGCAGCTTTGGGGGTGTGGATCAGACCTCGGTGTGTGTTGCAGGTGACTAGCGTGTCTGGCTCAACAAGGCAGGGTTCTGGAGTCCCAAACTGGCAGTGGAAAACGGGCTCAGAGGTATTTTCAGCACATCAGGTGACAGTCACAAGGGGATCTCTGTGATCGAACCCATCACACCCTGCTCAAAGCAGGACCAACCCCAACTAAATCATCCCAGCGAAGGCTTTGCCAACCTGGGCCTTAAAAACCTCTAAGGATGGAGATTCCACCATCTCCCTGGGTAACCCATTCCAGTGCTTCACCACCCTCCTAATAAAATAGTTTTTCCAAATATCCAACCTAGGTCTCCCCCACTGCAACTTGAGACCATTGCTCCTTGTTCTGTCATCTGCCACTACTGAGAACAGCTGAACTTCATCCTCTTTGGAATCCCTCCTCAGGTAGCTGAAGGCTGCTATCAAATCCTCCCTCACTCTTCTCTTCTGCAGACTAAATAACCCCAGTTCCCTCAACCTCTCCTCCTAAGTCATGTGCCCCAGCCCCCGAAGCATTTTCATTGCCCTCTGCTGGACTCTCTCCAATTTGTCCACATCCTTTCTGTAGTGGGGGGCCCAAAACTAGATGCAATACTCCAGATGTGACCTCACCAGTGCCGAATAGAGGGGAATAATCACTTCCCACGATCTGCTGGCAATGCTTCTACTAATGCAATCTAATATGCCGTTAGCCTTCTTGGCAACAAGGTAACACTGTTGACTCATATCCAGCTTCTCGTCCACTGTAATCCCCAGGTCCTTTTTGGCAAAAGTGCCACTTAGCCAGTCGATCCCCAACCTGTAGCAGTGCATGGGATTCTTCCGTCCTAAGTGCAGGACTCTGCACTTGTCCTTGTTGAACCTTATCAGATTTCTTTTGACCCAATCCTCCAATTTGTCTAGCTCGCTCTGGGCCCTATTCCTACCCTCCAGAATATTTACCTCTGCCCCAAGGTTAGTGTCATCCATGAACTTGCTGAGGGTGCAATCCACCCCATCATCAGTATCATTAATGAAGATGTTGAACAAAACGAGCCCCAGGAATGACTGCTGGGACACTCCACTTGATACCGTCTGCCAACTAGATATCGAACTGTTGATAACTACCCATTGACCCCAACAATCGAGCCAGCTTTCTATATACCTTATAGTCCATTCATCTAATCCAGTGGTGGGCAAACTTTTTGGCCCGAGGGACACATCTGGGTGGGGAAATTACATGCAGGAGTGGGGCAGGGGTTGAGGTGCGGGATGTGTGAGGAGGTGCAGTGTGCATGAAGGGGCTCTGGGCAAGAGGTTGGTGCAGAGGAGGGGTGCGGGGTGTATGAGGGGTCTTAGGGCAGGCAGTTGGGGTGCAGGAGGAGTGGGAGATGTAGCAGGGGGCTCAGGGCAGGGGGTTGGGGTGCAGGGGGGAGTGTGACTGGGGGCTCAAGGCAGGGGTTTGGGGTCCAGGCTTTGGCCCGGCACTGCTTACCTCGAGTGGCACTGGGGTGGAAGTGGTGCGCAACGTGCCTAAGGTAGGCTCCCTGCCTGCCCTGGCCTCGCGCCACTCCTGGAAGTGACCAGCATGTCCAGCAGTGGCTCCTGGGGTGGGGTGGGGAGGGTGGCTCTGCTGCACACTGCCCTCGCCTGTGGGTACCATACTAGAAGCTCCCATTGGCTTCGGTTCCCCCTTCCCGGGAAATAGGAGCTGCGGGGGGTGGTGCCTGCAGGCAAGGTCAGCGCACAGAGCCCTCTGCCTCTCTTCCCCAGGAGTCACAGGGACATGGTGCCAGCCCTTCCCCGCACTTAGCCCAGCAGCACCATGGGGGTGGCAATCCCTCAGGCTGGATCCAAAGCCCTGAGGGGCCGGATCCTGCCCACGGGCAATAATTTGCCCATCCCTGATCTAATCCATACTTCTTTAATTTGCTGGCAAGAATAATGTGGGAGACCGTATCAAAAGCTTTGCTAAAGTCAAGGCATACCACGTCCATGCTTTCCCCATATCCACAGAGCCAGTTATCTCAAGATAGAAGGCAATCAGGTCGGTCAGGCATGACTTGCCCTTGGTGAATCCATGTTGACTGTTCCTGATCACCTTCGTCTCCTCCAAGTGCTTCAAAATGGATTCCTTGAGGACCTGCTCCATGATTTTTCCAGGGACTGAGGTGAGGCTGACTGATCTATCATTCCCTGGATTCTCCTTCTTCCCTTTTTTAAAGATGGTCAGTATATTTCCCTTTTACTGCCACTGAGCTGGTTGTGGGCATCCAAAACTTCTGGGTGGTTCTGAAATCTCTGCCTTAGCTCCCCTAGTGCAGTTTTCACTCATTGTTTGAAAAGCACCTGACAAAGGAAGAGAAGCAAGGTTTATCTGCCTTTTTCAGCTAGGGGAAAATTAGGTGCCTTTAAAAATTACCCCCAGAGATCCTGCCCTCATCCAAGATTTGGTGGGATTTTCAAAGGGGCTGAGAGGATTGGACAAGCCGAGCCTATATCGTTTCCTTTGATACATTGGTGTTTATGTCATGTGAGGCAGTGGCCAGGACTCAGGAGACTTGTGTTCTCTTCCCATTCATATCACTGGTCTCCTGGATGCTCATGGACAAGATCCATCACCTCTCCATACCCGGCAAAGTTTTCATCCACCTATGTACCTATCTCCCATTGACTTTCCTGATGCCCAACTCCTGCCTGTGTCTTTGAAACCCCTCCTCCAGTGTCTATGACAATGACAGTACTGAAAAATATCAAACAAATGAAATTTTAAAAATGAAGGGAAAAACAAAAAACAAAATGAGAAAAAATCCCATTTCCCCACATCTTTTTCCAACCAGCTCTCAGTTATGTTCTCAGTTAGATAAAAACATAAAACAGTATTGCTTGAAGCTTGCAATGTAACATTCCTTTATTTCTTAGAATGCAGACCCATAAGATGCAAGAACACAAAAACAGAGGGACAAAGCAGGCTCCTCCCCACAACAGAGAGGCATAACTCTATGGTGATGGGCTGAAGAATGACAGCCCTCAAGCCTAAAACAAAGACTCACCAGCAACTACACACCACACAACAAAAACACCAACCCAGGAAGCAAACACTGCAACAAACCCCGGTGCCAACTCTGTCCACATATCTATTCAAGGGACACCATCATAGGACCTAACCACATCAGCCACACCATCAGGGGCTCATTCACCTGCACATCTACCAATGTGATATATGCCACCATGTGCCAGCAATGCCCCTCTGCCATGTACATTGGCCAAACTGGACAGTCTCTACGCAAAAGAATAAATGGACACAAATCTGACATCAGGAATTATAACGTTCAGAAACCAGTAGGAGAACACTTCAATCTCCCTGGTCACTCAATAACAGACCTAAAAGTGGCAATTCTTCAACAAAAAAAACTTCAAAAACAGACTTCAACAAGAAACTGCAGAACTGGAATTAATTTAAACTGGACACCAAATTAAGCCTGAATAAAGACTGGGAGTGGATGGGTCACTACACAAACTAATTTTCCCTCAGCTGATATTCACACCTTCTTTTCAACTGTTGGAAATGGGCGATGTCCACCTTGATTGTATTGGCCTTGTTAATACTACAGAAGTAATCAACCACTGAAAATAGGCCACTTCCACCTTAACTGAATTGGCCTCGTTAGCACTGACCCTCCACTCAGTAAGGCAACTTCCATCTTATTATATATATACCGCTGACTGTATTTTCCACTCCATGCTTCTGTTGAAGTGGGTTTTAGCCCATGAAAGCTTATGCCCAAATAAATGTGTTAGTCTCTAAGGTGCCACAAGGACTCCTCTTTGTTTTTGCTGATACAGTCTAACGCGGCTACCACTCTGAAAATTGACAACAGAGGATCCTAATCAGTGGAGAATGAATGTCATTGGCTTCAGTGGGAGTGGAAGAGACCCAGAGCCACTCCAAAGATGTTAAGCTCCTTGCAGAATTTGGGCACTTGTGTTCATGTACGGATGAATGTATGGATGCATGAAGCAGAGTGCTTTACTGAAATGTGTGTCTGGAAAAGAAAACATTTTTCTTAAAGAATGTCTCTTACAATATCAAGATATCATCACATCCGATGAAGTGAGCTGTAGCTCACGAAAGCTTATGCTCAAATAAATTGGTTAGTCTCTAAGGTGCCACAAGTACTCCTTTTCTTTTTACAGTATCAAGTTTTGTATAAAGAAATGTGTATTAAATGTATGAAAGATTAATACTGAAAAAGTATCCAAGTAAAAGAAAGAAAGAAAGAAAATGGATGAAGTAAGGTCAATGAGGGGTTCTCAAGGACTCTCCTATTCTCAAGGACTCCAATGGGCCATGTCTAAGAAACTATTTCAGTTCATCTCTATTTTACTATATGCTAAGATTTGTCCTTTAAGGTTCTATGGCTTTTTTGAAAGCAATCAGTTTAAGAATAGCTTTTCTCAGGGACTCATTGACCTCTTTGTTTCTCAGGCTGTAGATGACAGGATTGACCATGGGAGTCAGGACTGTGTAGAAGACAGAGAAGAGTTTGTGTAGGACCGTGGGAGTATTAGCTGTTGTAGCCACATAGACAGTAATCAGTGTCCCATAGAAAACTGAAACCACAATGAGGTGAGAGGAGCAGGTGGAAAAGGCCTTTTGCCTCCCCGTGGTGGAAGGGATTCTCAGGATGGTGGCGATGATACAAATGTAGGATGTCAGGGTCAGTAGACAGGGCACAATTGTCCCTATGGCAGAGATAGTAAATGTTACCAGTTGAAGAGTCTGGGTGTCATCACAGGACAGCTTAATCATGGGTGAAAAATCACAAAAGAAATGATCAATTTCTTTGGAATTACAGAATGTTAATTGGAAAAAGAAAATATCTACTATGGCACAGCCCACAAGGCTACTTATCCAGGACCCAGCCACCAGTTGGCAACAAACCCTGCCATTCATCAGAGCATCATAACGGAGTGGATTGCATATCGCTAAATACCGATCATAAGACATTGCCATGAGCAGCAGACATTCTGCAGTTGACATGACACCAAATAAGTATAATTGCAGAATGCAGCCCTTTACAGAAATGGATCTGTCCCCAGTCAGGAGACTGGCCAGCAGCCTAGGCAGGATGGTGGAGGTGTAGCAGGTCTCCAAGCAGGACAAGTTCCCCAGGAAGAAGTACATGGGGATGTGAAGGTGCTGATCAGTCACAACTAGCACAATAATGAGGATGTTCCTTGCCACAGTCACAATGTAGATCACTAGAAACACGAGGAAGAGAAGGGGCTGCAGCTCAGGGACATTCCCAAATCCTAAAAGGGTGAATTTCACGATGGGTGTTTGATTTCTTCCTTCCACTTTCTCCATAATCTGTATCTAGAAAAAGAAAACCATTAAATATTGATGGAGTGCACGCCGTCAGTTTGTGCTGTTGGATACACTAGCAGAAACCTGGAGTAGGTAACCTCATACCACTGCATCTCTCCACTAGAAGAATGAAGTTGTTAATAAACAGAGGAAGACTAATATAATCAAGAGATTGAGCTTCCAATATAGGTGAACCAAGAGCATGGAACCCTACTGAATTACGGAAATGTCCCATCTAACTCTCTTATGCTTTCTTGAACGTTAAATAAAGACTTTTAGGCTGGGATTTTGGAATACCTTAATCCTATCAGTGCCATAGCAACAAATCTAGAAGACATAAACAAAATCAAGAGATTGGAAACGAAAGATATTTAGAGTTCAACGACTGGTAGTCTAACCTGCAGTTGGGAGGTGTAATTCCCAGCTTGGGTAGAGGTACATATACTAGCTATGGTCAAGCGAGCAGGATAAAAATAGCAGTGAGAACAGGACAGCACATACAGGGGCTTGGGAGGGCCACGTGTGGACGTACCTAGGATCTCAGATGGGATTGTGCTCGGGCAGCTCGTCTGTGCTGCCGAGGCCACACTGCTATTCTTAGCACAATAGCTCCATCACAGATAATGTGTGTAGGTCACCGGAGCAGGGAATTACACTGCCCAGGTGCAGCATAGACATAACCCAGGAGACACACACCGAACACCAAAGAGGCTGCGGTTCGTATGAAGGTCTGTCCAGCTGTCCTCTATCACAGCAGATTCAAAGAAGAATTTGCACCATTTAATAGATACAGCTGAGAAACAGACAAAGACAAACATTAACCTAAACACAGACCATGGGCTGTTACCGATCTCAATTACGCCAGGGTAAATTGCATCCGCTTTATGTGGATTTACACAAGAGCAACTGAGACTGGAATCCAACCCCATTTAAAGAAATGTAAGTGAAATAGAAATGAAAATTCATCAAGATAGAAATAAGAGAGTCGTTTTTATTCAGAAGGGAGAATGTACCTGGAGAAAAATTAAAAAATGGAGAAAACGAAAGAGATAAATAAACAGAATAAGATAAAAATATAGTGTGAGAGAGAAAGAGGAGAGAGACTGAGTTTATTTCTCCAAATTTTTGAGCAATAAAATACAGATCTGTTCAAAGAGATGTAGCATATACTTTCTGTTAAAGCAAAGGTATCAGAACTAATAAATCTGAAATCTCTTCAGTAGTCGTCCCCTCAATAGCATTCATCACCATAAACTTTTCTGAGACATTTACATGCCCCATTTTGGGTTTATGTCCCACCTTCCATTCCTGTTTTTGGTTGCGTACAGGTTTGGCACTGTTAGTCATTTTGAAAAAAAATATTTGTTTTTAATGTTTGGACCGGGGAAGGTTGTATGCTTGTGTTTTGATAAATTTGGCTGATTTCTTAGAAAAAAGGGAAGGGTTAGGTCAAAAGAATAGAAAGAGAGCGCTTAAAGAAAAGGAGTTTTTAAAAAAGAAAGATTGTTTAGGTTTATTAAGGAGAGAGGTTTTCAAAGAGTAAAGATTGGTTATTAAAGAAAGGACAGATTTTTTTGTTTAGGTTTATTAAGGAGAGAGGGTTTTAAAGGAAAAAAAAATGGAAGAACAGAAGGAAAGACCTTAATGAAAAGCAGTTTAAAAAATAAAAGATTGCTTAGGGTAGATTTAGTAAGAAGAGTGGTTGGTTATTAAGGAAAGGAAAGATTTTTGGTTAGGTTTACTAAGGAGAGAGGGTTTTAAAGACAAAAGTTTGAAAGAAAGGTTATTATAAAATACAAAAAAATGTAATAAATGAGGAAATATCAAGGTGGCTTGAAATAGGAGCATTTAAAAAGAGTTATTTTGGAAATAAAAAAGGAAAATATAAAGGGAAAAAGAATTAGGCTGAAAGAGAGCACATGCCAGAAAAAAAGGGAATTTTAAAAATTAGGAAGAAAATCTGTATTCAGTGACAAAGGGCTGTGTGAAAGAGATAAAGTATAGAAAACGAGAGAGAGAGAGAGATGCTTTTCTGTTCATGAGCAGAACACAGGGCTGTGTGAAAGAGGTAAAGTTTAGAAAACAGCAAGAGAGAGAAACATCTTTTTTTGTTCATCAGCAGAACACATGGCTAGTGAGAGAGGTAAATTATAGAAAGCAGTAGCAAGAGGTAAGCAGCAAGCTTACCCAGTGGCTGTCCCTAGGGAAATGATAACGATACCAGAGGCTGTGAGCCTTGGGAGGAAACCCTGCTGGACCAATCAGAAGCTGTTCTACAGCCCATCGCCTCCTCCTTCCTCCCTCCCTCCCTCTCCTCCCCTCCCCACCCCTCCTGAGATAAGCCCTGCATGAAAGATATTTCCACAACCTTTTCATATAGTTAAAGTTTTACCGAAAATTGACTTTTAATTTAAGTTTTGTAAAAGAATATACACTTAAAAGATAAGTGTGTTTGAAGAAACGTTTCCCCAACACAAAAATAATGAGGAATCCCTGTGGCACCTTAGAGACGAACAAATTTATTTGGGCATAAGCTTTTATGGGCTAACACCCACTTCATCAGATGCATGGAGCTGACAAGAAGGTGTGAGTATCAGCAGAGGGAAAATTACTTTTTGTAGCGACCCATCCATGCCCAGTCTTTTTTTAGGCCTAATTTGATGGTATCTAGCTTGCAAATTAATTCCAGTTCTGCAGTTTCTCTTTGGAGTCTGTTTTTGAAGTTTTTTTGTTAAAGAATTGCCACTTTTCAGTCTGTTATTGAGTGTCCAGGGAGGTTGAAGTGTTCTCCTACTGGTTTTTGAATGTTAGAATTCTTGATGCCTGATTTATGTCCATTTTGCATAGAGACAGTCTGGTTTGGCCAATGTACATGGCAGAGGGGCACCTCTGGCACATGATGGCATATGTCACATTGGTAGATGTGCAGGTGAATGAGACACTTTAGCTCTGTCACACAGCCCTTTGTCATTCAACACAGGCTTTCCAGCTACTTTTTAAAATCCCTTTTTTTTCCATCTTGTGCTTTCTTTCAACCTTATTTTTTTTTTACCTGGATATGTTCTTCTTTATTAAAAAAATCTCTATTTTAAATGCTCCTCCTTCAATCCACCTTTATATTTTCCTCTTTTATTTCAATTTTGTTTAGTTCTATAATAACCTTTCTTTCAAACCTTTGTCTTTAAAACTCTCTCTCCTTAATAAACCTAACCAAAAATCTTTCCTCTCTTTAATAACCAACCTCTCTCCTTACTAAAGCGAACCAATTCTTATTGTTTTAAACCTCCTTTTCCTTAAGTCATCTCTTTCGATTCTTTCAGATTAACCCTTACTTTTTCTAAAAAAAAATCAGCCAGACGTGTCAAACCACAAGTACAAAACATTCCCCTGTCCAAACATAAAAAAAAATTATATGTTTCAAAATAGCCAAAGGTGTCAAACTGTACACAACTGAAAGCGGGAACGGAGGGCAGTACATTCACCTGAAATGGGGCCTGGAAACAGGGCAGAAAAATATATAGTGGTAAATTCTATCAGGGGTTAACTCCTCTCTTCCTTGCTTTTCCCTTACGCACTTTTTATCTCCTCATTCACTAGTTTATGATGCACCCATAGAAACTATGTCTACACCGGGAATGTTAATGGTACATTGACAATGGTGCAACATAAAGGTATGACAGAAAAATGGAAATCCAGAAAAACACAGAGAGAGAGAGAGACTCTTTGTTTTATTTCAAAAATTGTACAAGCAATAAATGTCACATTTGAGGAAAAGAAACAGAGTCTTGTCGTGAAAAAGAAAATACACACACAAGGAGTCAATAAACTAGATACATTCATGGAGGACAGGTCCATCAATGTCTATTAGCCAGAATGGGCAGGGATGGTGTCCCTAGCCTCTGTTTGCCAGAAGTTGGGAATGGGCAATAGGGTATGGATCAGTAGATGATTACCTGTTCTGTTCATTCCCTCTGAAGCACCCGGCATTAGCCACTGTCAGAAGACAGGATACTGGACTAGATGGACCTTTGGTCTGACCCACTATGGCCCTTCTTATGTTCTTATGTTTTAAATCTGAAAGCCATTCATTGCTCTTTCTTAGGCATGCTTTTCTATAACTCATCTACCTTCATTTCCTTCCCCCCTGGATTGAACAAGCAATCATACTCTTTCTGACATGGTGGATGCCTGAGCAGGTATTTCTATTTGATAATCAGATTATTTCATTTTAACTGGGCTGCTTTACCTTTCTCACTGATGATCTATTGCCCCTAACCCCAATCTTTCCTTCAGATTTCCCGAGTTAAAATTATAATCTTTGCACTACATTTTCAATTCTCTTCTACTTTTGATAGTCTTCAATAATCTCAGTAAAATGAGCTTTGGGTTCCTACATGGATGTCTGGATCCTATGGCACTTCTGGGTGTATTTTGCTGTTCTTCCCTTTCACAGAAATTTATGTCTCTCTCGGTTGGTAATTTCTCCTTCACAATAGATGATGTAATCTCCCTTCATATTTCTGCCGGTGGGAATTTGAAATTATTGCCTAGAGGAAAGATAATATTTATTTTTAGAAAGGAAAAACAACGGTGCAAGAACAGTCTTATTACTAACCTCAAAGGGGAAGTCATGGAAAACAACTGGTTCAAAGAGGGAAAATAACGGAGACAGAAGAATTGTTGACCCAAAAGACAAAGCAATTGGAAAAAAGGGAATGTCTCATTTATGTCTCACCAGTCTGGGCTCCCTCTCACACTGTGCTGCTGTGGCAAGATGCAAAACTGCTCCCAGTCCTACACTTCCTCCAACATTCCCACAGGCAGGGATGCACCCAGCTGCAGTTACGTGCAAGCTCTGGCCAGCCACTGCATGAACCAAAAAGAGAGAAGCTGCAGTCAAGATACCAACCAGCTCCCCAGCCTAGGATCCCAGAGCTGGACCGTCCTGCCCTCCTCAAAACACTGACCAGTATGAATGCATTACCTGGTTCGTCTCTCCCTCAACGTGGAGAGGAATACGCACACTTGTGGTAATGAAGCTGAGATTTTCCCCAGATACTTCACTGAAAAGCACACTGGTATAGGTTCAAATATATACAAGGCTTTTAATGATAAAAGTTAGATTTTAAATGATTAGAAGGGATACCAAACAGATCAAAGCAGATTATCTAGCAAATAAACAGAAATGCAACCTAAGCTTAACGCACGAGTTAGATTGACTATGAATGAGCAGTTTCTCACCCTGACCGATGATATCAGCAGTCTGACAGATTCTCAAGGCAAAAGCTGCATTTGCCTTGCAGCTTGGGTTTCTCAGGTTTCCATACACAGGCTAGAAATCTCTTTAACCTGGCTCCAGCACTTCCCCCAGTTCAGTCTTTGTTCCTTAGGTCTCTCCAGGAATCCTCTTGTGTGGCATGATATCGCTCCCTGACTTATATAGCTTTAGCATAGGGTGGGAACCCTTTGTTTCAAAACTCGGTTCCCAGACCAGTTTGAGGAAAAATACAGATGTCCCAAGATGGAGCCCAGTGTCATGTGGTCTGGTCACCTGCCCTGATAGATTCATATCACCCATTACTTACAGGCTCTCTGAAAAGTTCTCAGGAAGGCTCATCAGGTGGGAGATAAGCTTCTCCTAAGATCTATTCTTTTCCCTAACGGCTCATTACCCTGAATGTCAAAGGGAGTTGGACACCTAACCTTTCTGTGCTCCTTTGAAAATCCACACTTTGTTGCCTGATGGCCTAACTTGCACCTATCCTTTTGGTCTTTGCTGAAAGAGCGAGGGACTCCTTCTCCTAAAGTGTGAGGGAAGATGCTATGTATGTGGGATGGGAAAGGTGGAGGTGGATAGCTGTAGTGTAAAACAGGAATGTAATCTGTGACTGTTTATTTTGAGAGTGGGCAGGGGAGACACAGATACTAGTCCATATTAGCCATGGGGAAAATAACTCTTGCCTTTGCCTTGTACAGGGCCTGATACAAAACCCCTTGTTGTCAATGATTGAGAGTCTTTTCCTTAACTAGAAAGGACTTTGGATCTGGCTCATTATTAAAAGATGCAAGACTTTGGAGCATACGAGCCATAGTGAGATAAAGAATGATTTGGCCTCTATTTTGTATCTACTAACATGATGAAAACTAATACAGTAGGGGACTGGGTGGTGATGGGAAGTTGACTTGTGGGGAAGTCTTGATCTGATGACGTGCACAAACTGGTCCAACAGATACCATTCTCTCTTTAATTATATTGCAACCAATACAATGCAACTCAGTGCTGTATAATAAATCGCTTCACCCACTTTGGTTCATTATCAAATATATTCAAGAGACCAAATAACCAATGTCATTCAAGTTTATTGCTATTAACCAGTAATAATATAGTTCTGGAAAAAGGTTCTGTATGATACCAATCTCCAGGAAGACATCTCATGCAGTCATGTTACATTCACCTGACACAGAAGGTGTACTCCCAAAGTTATACTCCTAAAGCTATCTTTCTATACTCTTTACTTTAGGAGTATAAAACCTTCTGTTTTACTGGCTGGCTGAGAGTCACATCTGACTGCAGAATTGGGGTGCGGGTCCACTGGCTTCCCTACTCCCGCACTGCGGACTCGCTGCGGGAAGCGCACAGTGTGAGAAGGGGATGCTGAATGCTCCAAGGTCAGCCCCAGGAAGGTCGAAGCTGTGGAAGCTTCTTGCCCTGGAGACAGTCTGCTCACAGAGAGGAGGTTCCCCCAGAGTCCTGACTGGCTTCATATGGAGTCGTTCCAGAGCATCACATCCAGAGCAACTGGTGGTTGAGGTGGGATGGACTGCACCCCATGGATGGAGCATCTGGCAGTAAGTGACAGGGGAGCAGTAAAACAGTAGGTTTATTAGATGACAGGAACATGGTCTAAAACAGAGTTTGTAGGTACAGAGAACAGAACCCCTCAGTCAGGTCCATCTTGGGGGGCAGGGAGGCTAGAGCCCCATCTGGGCCTCCCTCCATTTCCCCAGCCAGCTCCAAAACTGAAACTCTGTCACCCCTCCTCTCACCTTTTTCTCTTTCCCAGGCCAGGAGGCCACCTGATCTCTTTGTTCTCCAACACCTTCAGTTGGCACCTTTGCAGAGGAGGGGCCCAGGCCATCAGTTGCCAGCAGACAGGGTGTCGGCCATTCTCTGTGCAGACAGCATCACACACCCTTATCCCACGACCTAGATACTTAAGAAATGCCTAGGGGAAACTGAGGCATGCACACAGTATTCAGAGAAAACATTAAGAACATTCCCACTTCGTTGCAATCCTCCAAAACACTTGCAACCACTCCCAGCTTGGTATGGTCTGCAAACTTTATAAGTGTACTCTCTATGCCATGATCTAAATCATTGATGAAGATATTGAAAAGAACTGGACCCAGAACTGATCCCTGTGGGACCCCACTCTTTAAGCCCTTCCAGCATGACTGTGATCATTGAAAACTACTCTCTGGGAATAATTTTCCAACCAGTTATGCACCCACCATACAGTAGCTCCATCTAGATTGTATTTCCCTAGTTTCTTAATGAGAAGGGCATGCGAGACTGTATCAAAAGCCTTACTAAAGTCAAGATATACCACATCTACCACTTGCCCCCATCCACAAGGCTTGTTACCCTGTCAAAGAAAGCTATCAGGTTGGTTTTCACAATTTGTACTTGGCAAATCCATGCTGACTGTTATTTATCACCTTATTAACTTCTAGGTGTTTTCAAATTGATTGCTTCATTATTTGCTCCATTGTCTTTCCGGGTACAGAAGTTAAGATGACTGGTCTGTAATTCCCCAGATTGTCCTTATTTCCCTTTTTATAGATGGGCACTAGATTTGCCCTTTTCCAGTCTTCTGGGATGTCTCCCGTCTTCCATGACTTTTCAAAGACAATAGTCAATGACTCAGATTATCTCCTCAGTCAGTTTGCCTCTTACCCCTTCTCCCCCAGGGGCCAACTTGAAGGTGGTTCTGACCCACTTGGGAACAGTGCTGAAGGGGCCTGGAGAGTCCCATAAATTGCAATGTGCCACCAGCAGGTTTGATCTTAGCAGCAACTGGATGGCCTGGATCAGACAGGAGGCAGGGAAGGGGTGAAATACCCAGTGAGGGGAATCCCGACAGGGAAAATACAAAAAACAAAGCTGCAGAAACTTCCTTCTGCCATATGTCGCATGGGGGCAGAAATTCCACAAACAATCCAGTACTAGGCACAGCAATGGGATCTGCAACCAGAGTCAAATCAAAATATCTGTCATCAGGTTTCAAATCTCTGTATCCATCTATGATCGTGTGTCCATAAAAACTGGGGCTTCTGGAATATTAAGATATCCTGGGATAAGAAGGAAGGTACTCTCATGGACTGGTAACTAGTTAAAAGATAGGAAACAAAGGGCAGGAATAAACAGTCAGTTTTCAGAATGGAGAGAGGTAAATAGTGGTGTCTCCCAGGGGTCTGTACTGGGCCAGTCCTATTCAACATATTCAGAAATGATCTGGAAAAGGGGGTAAACAGTGAGGTGGCAACATTTGCAGATTATACAAAATTACTAAAGATAGTTAAGACCCAGGCAGACTGCGAAGAGCTACAAAAGGATTTCACAAAACTGGGTGACTGGGCAACAAAATGGCAGAAGAAATTCAATGCTGATAAATGCAAAGTAATGCACATGGGAAAACATCATCCCAACTATACATAGAAAATAATGGGGTCTAAACTGCCACTCAAGAAAGCTTATGCCCAAATAAATTTGTTTGTCTTTTAGATGCCACAGGACTCCTCATTGTTTTGTTTTGTTTTAAATAAGGAAGTGTTATTTACTCCTTCTCATAAGGCAAGAACTAGGGGTCACCAAATGAAAGTAATAGGCAGCAGTTTTCAAACAAAAAAGGGAAGTATTTCTTCACACAATGCACCGTCAACCTGTGAAACTCTTTGCCAGAGGATGTTGTATAGGCCCAGACGATAACAGGGTTCAGGAAAGAACTAGATAAGTTCATGGAGGACAGGTCCATCATTAATGGCTATTAGTCAGGATGAGCAAGGATGGTGTCCCTAGCCTCTGTTTGCCACAAGCTGGGAATGGGAGACAGAGAATGGACAACTTAATGATTACTTGTTCTGTTCATTCCCTCTGGGGCACCTGGCATTGGCCATTGTCAGAAGACAGGATACTGGGCTAGATGGACCTTTGGTCTGATACAATATGGCCATTCTTATGTTTTTATATGGTCATATTTGAATGTGGCCCTTCTCAGACACCAAAGTAAAAATGCACACAACCTCCCAGATAGTTACAGATTCATAGAATTAAAGGCCAGAAAGGAGCAGTATGATTCTCTAGTCTGACCTCCTGCATAATATATGCCATAAATCCTCAACCTGATTAATTGGAGTTCAGTCTAGCACCCTCTTTACTTCAGCATGCTGTGATTCCACTTTCTTTCACCACTGTCAGAGAGACATTCCAGCAGAAGGGCCCTGATCTCTCAGCTTTTAGCACTAGAACCCACCAAGTCTGTCTGTTTTGCTTTTCTTTTTCGTTCATTTGCTTTTGTGGTTAGTTGAATAATTTTTCAGCAAAAGCTGGCTTTTTCTGGCACAAGAAGCATTTCCCAAGGAGCAAAAAATCTTGGATTAAAAGAAAAAATAACCCCCAAAATATTTATTTTCTGCTTTAAATGATAATACAAAAGGGGGGTCAGTGAGAGAAGGGGGGGTGCAGAATCCCCTTCTCCATTCCGCACTGGGGGGAGCAGTGAGAAAACAGCACAGCCTTGGGGACAAGACTGAAGAGGGGCTTTGGGGGTTGGAAAACATATTTTTTTTCAACTCTGTACCTACATAAATGGCTCGTTTGTACATCGAACTTGCAGGTGCCCTTTGACTTCGCCTCTCTTCTAAAGTCTCCGGGTTTCACTTCAGGGCTGGGCCCCTCAGGCTCCTGGGAAGCAACTGGAGAGTGTCTCCAGGGCACAGAATACAAGAAATTGTTCTCATTACACCTATTCAGCGAAAGGGCGAGTCATTGTGTCCCGAGACAATCCCAACAACCCTCTGTGTTTACAAAGGAGCAGCAGGAGACAGGAAGACACTGCCCGGTATCACTGTGTGAGAGACTAGACCACAGTGACAAAACCCATCACCAAAGCCAACAGTGGGTTAACATCGTGTTTGTCTCTTAACATGGCCACATTTAAGAAAAGACAGGAATCAACCGCAATTGTCAACACAAAGGCACTGATTTGTGCTCACTTCTTGTTTACAGAATAGAGTAGATGAAATATATAGAATTAGACTGAACCGCCGGAGGATTTGACAAAATCGTTTTATGTTGCATGTTCTGTTATTACTTGCAGGAGCCATTGGTCTGACGCTACCATGGCAGGAAATATAAGCAGTAAGGAAGCACGTAAAGTTGAGTGATAAACGCCCCTGAGGAATGTTATCATTGTTGAAGACAACTAATCTAATCTACCTGCCTACCGGTCTGTCATTTTAAGATCTCTTTTTATTCTTATTGCTCTAACAGCGGGTCTTCCTCCTTGTCCTGGATCCCCAGAGGCAGCAAGTGTGATCTTTTGGTGAAGGAGTTCCTGGGGATGGCTACACTTGCAGATGTAGAGCGCTGTGAGTTAAACCCGCCTTCGGAGAGCGTAGGAGGGAAAGCGCTGCCGTGTGTTCACACTGTCACCTGCAAGCACGCTGGCGTGGCCACATTTGCGGCACTTGCAATGGCATTGGGCCCGGTGCATTATGGGCAGCTATCCCAGCATGCAAGTGACTGCAACGTGCTTTTCAAATGGGAGGGTGGGGTGGAGTGTGACAGGGACTGTGTTGTATGTATGTGGGGGGAGAGAGAGTGGGTTTTTTGGGGGGCAGAGAGCGTGTCAGCATGCTGTCTTGTAAATTCAGACAGCAGCAGACCCTGCCTCTCTCTCTCTCACACAGCATTCTGCACTAATGGTTGCTTTGTCTCAGAGTAGATAAACAGCCGGGTGTCAGAAATGGAGTTTTCAAAGGGCACATCTGCATTCCTACAGCTGATTCCAAACAATGACCAGAGTGGCCACTTGACTTAAGGGGATTATGGGACATTTCCGGAGTCTGATCAGAGCGCAGTAATGCAACACCTCATTCACACTGATGCCCAGGCATTTCAGCCAAGGCACAGCAGGAGTTAATCTTCTCGCGGAGGTGGAGAACCAGGAGTGCTGTAGCCTTGGAGTCAGAGCACTCTACAAGCCTTGCCTGTGTGGACAAGCTGGGGTGCCGGGGGATGCTTTAATGCGCTCTAACTCCCAAGTGTAGCCAAGCCCACCTGTTCCTTATAAAGAGGGGGATATGCTAATAGGGGTGACCATTTACTGTTTATATTGATCTTTCTCTTTGCCCAGGCTGCAGCCGGATTCACAATCAGCAGCCCCCTGGATCTGTGCAGTGACCAGCCAATCCCCTGAGAACTTTCCCCTTCAACACCTGGGAAAATGAAACTTTGGCTCCATTTCGTTTCCTTTGTAGCAGTCTCAGAAGATATTTTCGTTTACTAGTTTCTCTATAGATAGATGGGGACATAGTATTCTTTCCAAACTATTTTGATATGATTCTTAACATGACTTTATTCCCAGGTGCCCGGTCCCACGTCCAGCTAGTGGAGTCCGGAGAGGATGTGAAAACGCCTGGGGACTCTCTCCGCCTCTCCTGCAAAGCCTTTGGGTTCACCTTCAGCAGTTATCTCATGGACTGGATCCGTCTGGCCCCCGGGAGGGGGCGGGACTTGCTGGCTAGAGCTGCTGCCCAGGGCAGCGCCTACTATGCTGACTCCGTGAAAGGGCGATTCGCCATCTCCAGAGACAATGCCAACAGCCTGGTGCGTTTGCAAATCAGCAGCCTGAGAGCGGAGGATACCGCCCTGTATCCCTGTGTCAGAGACACACAGCCAGGGACCTAGGACAAAAACCGAGTGCTGTAGCCACCGTCTGGAGTTGGCTGGTTGGGGCGCTCAGGGTTTGCAAAACTGTGGAAATCTGAGGAAAGACTCAGATGACATTTAAACACCAAACCCGCCCCACTGGGGGCACTGGCTATGTCAATAAAGTAGGGAGCCCGGGGGCTTCGAATCACATAAGGGTCTAAGGGTAGTTATTATAATGCCTGCCTAGAGGTGCCTGGCTCCCAATGGAATTTACAGCCTCGAATTAGGCACCCTGACTCTCAGCCCCACTGTGCCTGAGCCAGAGAATGGACTTCAACAAGGTCCATCTTCTACCTCCCAGGGGAGGGCCCAGCCACTGGGCTAGAAGGTTTCCCGGGGGACTCCTCTCCAAAGAGCTGCAGTTGAAGTTCTTCTACTTGCTTCAGAATGCAAAGAGTCTTTGTGAGGAGAGAGCAAGACAGAGTGTGAATGAGAATGACGGTATAGCCCGGTGACCAGGGCGCTCTTCTGGGATCAAGGGAGGCCCATCTTCAGGTCCCTGTGCTCCAAGGGTTATTTGAATGCTCGATTAGCAGGTTTCAGGCCAGTGTGGTTATTAGAACACTGGGCGGGCTGGGCCTCGGGGAACCTGGCTTTTCTTCTAACAGCCAACAGACCTCGGGCAAATCAGTTTCCTTCTCTCTGCCTCAGTTTATCCACCTCGAAAAAGGGGACACGAAAGCTCACCGTCCGTTCCCAAATCTCCCTTACAGAGCGGAGTATTTCTGTTACCCAAGGGTGTAATCACTCCTGGGCTGTATTTCACAGACTGGATACATTCAGTGCTTCAGATTACTTTGAACATGCTTCTATCCCCTCAGGGTCTCACACGTATCATGGCATCTCCCAAAGCCCGGGACAAGGGACCTCAGCGAGAAATGCAATGCCAGCCCCTGGGACTCCATTTTAATAGCACGGATATGCAAGTCGACTAATTGTATTCCCTGCTTAAAGCTCTTTGGGTTGGGAACCTGCAGCTCCCGGTGTCTGCAGTGATCGGCCCAACCCTCTAGAGAACTTTTCCCAGCAAACACACTTGATGTTTTGGCTGCATTTTCTTTTCACTGTGGCAGCTTTCCGAGGTGTGTATTTCTTCAGGGGGAAATGGAGATACCCTTGTTTTGAAATAACGTGTGGCAATATTGGAATCAGAGCTGTGATCCGTAGCAATATTAACAGAAGCATCAATCCGGTTAGCATCAGCACCGTCATCTGGATTCTCCATGTGCTTTTACATCCCCCGGGGCTGGGGCTCAGGCTCCGCAGGTGGAGTCCGGAGGAGGAGACATTAAGAAGCCCGGACAATCTCTGCGCCTCACCTGTACATGTTCCGGCTTTGATTTCAGCCAGGCTGGTTTACACTGCGTCCGACAAGCTCCCGGGAAGGGAGTGGAGTGGGTCTCCGTGATTTTCTTTGATGGGAGTAAGGAATATCACGCCGCTTCTGTCAAAGGATGATTCACCACCTCCAGGGACAACTCCCCAAACCTGGCCGATTTCAACATGAGCAGCCTGAAGCCAGAGGACACGACCTGGTTACTGTGCAGCGTCCCAGTGAGTGAAACCCGGTCTGAGCTGAGACAAAAACCCGTCCCCTGCAATGCCATGAGGCTGTTACTCTTGGTGGCGCTGAAGGTCTGCAAGTTACAATGAGCCCAGCGAGGACAAAGGGAAGTAAACAAAGAAATCAGGGGGTTCATGTCATTTTCTTTCTTACGGGGAATTGCCCAGCAGGCCAGATAAGAATCCGGATGTTTAATCACAGACGTTAATAGGTTTATAAAGACTCCTTCCACCTCCCCTCCCCCTTCCCCCAATACATTGTCTTTGCCCTCCTCTCCAAAAAAGGACAAATCCTGTGATGTTCTGGCTCTGTGTAGCATCCTCCCTCCTATGACCTACAGACCCGGTGCCCTCCTTTGTGTAACCTTTGCAGTGACTGACAGCACCGCTGGGGGGACAGTCAGACAGAGAGACCTGACTCTGTTGGGTCTTAGAATGAAGTCAGGGCCAAATACTCCGACTCGCATTTGTGCAAAAGGAATGGGAATGGGAGTATGAATCGGAATGAAAGAGGAATATCCATGGGAACAGAAATGGGACGGTGAGCATGAAAGAGAACAGGAAGGTGAGTGTGAGTGGAAGTGGAAATGGGAGTGTGTGAGTGAACAGGAAGGGGATGTAAAAAGGAATGGGAGTGTTCATGGGAGTGGGAAAAGAAATACCTGTTTCAGCGTGAATGGTTACAGGGGTCTGAATGTAAGTGGGAACGGAAATATTTTATTATTAAGTAGTAGCAGTAGTCGAATGTCTGAATATTACATCATACAAAATCTAAAAACATAAAAAGGAGAAGGCTTCTGCCTGCACTTCATTGCTTATTAATAATTAACTAAGTAGATGATTATGCTGATGATGATTAGGGGGGAGGGAGTTGGTGGTGGTTGTGATCCTAGCGCCTGGGGTCTCCAATCATAGTCTAGGATCCCCTATTCCTAGGCACGGTACGAACACAGACCATAACACCTCTCTCTACCCCGCGGAGTTTACAATTCGAGCATAAATGGGAAGTGGAGTGTGAATGGGAGTGGGAGTGTGAACACGGATATAAATATCAGCCGAGCATAATAATCTTCCTCCATTGTCTACTGAATCCTCCCTCTACTCCCTCCCTAAAGCAAAACTCCCAGACACGCCTCTCTAGGCACACAAATGTCAGGGAGGCTCCTCTGCAAAACCTTAACTCTTTCTTCAGACCCCCACCCCCAGCTTCTCCCACCCGCACACACAGCCGGGCCCCCAGACCTGGTCCAAAGTGCATCATTTCAACGTAGCCGGTCACTGCTGGGAAGGGAAAGGGGCTTCCCTCCCAAATCCCTCCCAGTGACAGGGGAAATCTTCTGTCTCCAGGGGGTGGCCCAGCCCTATGGATCCCTGGGACACGACCCCTCCCCAGACACTGACTCCCCAGACCGGACATTGCATGGCCCCTGTGCGTGTGGAACGGGGCTCCAGAGCTGAGTCCCCCCAATCCCCAATATCACCTCAGAATAGCCAGACCCTCAGTTCCCGTGTGAGGAAATACAGTCCCTGCAGGGAGCTGTTCATTCCTCCCAGGGGTCCGAAAGTCTAATGAGGATCCCAGCGCCCTGTGCCCGGCGCTGCATAGACACAGAGGACGGGACACTCTGACTCCTGCCACGGGAGCCCTGGGGCGAGTCAATCCGATCACTGACAGCAGGAGCGTGTGTCTCTTATAAAGCGGGGCATGCAAATGAGGGAGACAGTTTCCTGGTTAAATCTCTGCCTCCCTCTGCCCAGGCTGCACCCGGAGACACAATCCGCAGCCCCCTGGGTCGGTGCAGTCACCAGCCAGTCCCCTGAGAACTTTCCCCTCCAGCACCCGGGAAAATGGGATTTTTGCTCCTTGTCATTGTCTCTGTAGCAGCTTTGGAAGGTATTTTCCTCCTCCGAAGACCTGGCCGAGTTAGAAGAATATTGTGTTCTCGCTGTTTTTATACCGACATTAATGGCCTGTCTTTATTCCCAGGTGTCCGGTCCCAGACGCTGGTGGAGTCCGGAGGGGGTGTGAAAAAGCCCGGAGACTCTCTCCGCCTCTCCTGCAAAGCCTCCGGGTTCACCTTCAGCAGCTACTGGATGAGCTGGGTCCGCCAGGCTCCCGGGAAGGGACTGGAATGGGTCGCTGCTGTAAGCGATGGTGGGAGTACTTACTACCTCGATGCAGTGAAAGGGCGATTCACCATCTCCAGGGATAACGCCAAGAGTGAGCTGTATCTGCAAATGACCGGCCTGAAGCCCGAGGACACCGCCCGCTATTACTGTGCGGGAGACACAGTGACACCAAACCGGTTTGTGATCGCACAAAAACCCAGGCTGCGGAATCGCCCTTCTCCCGGCGGCCGCGCGGGGGCAGCAGCGACACCCCCCGCTTCGGGCTCGGGCAGGAGACCCGGCACCCGGGGGAACGGGACACAAACCTCCCGCCAGTTTAACCCTTCCGTTCCCGGGCAACGTGTCTCCCCTTCCTGCCCAGAGCCCTGCTGAGTGCAGAGATCCCTCGCTTCATCTGTGAACCCCAATCCGGAGTGAGTCCTGTTCTGAGTCGCTCTCCCCTCGCAGACCCGGTACTTGGCTCCCGCGGGGCCCGTCTCGGTGTCAGACTCACAGGCCAGCGTCTGTCAGTGTAAAGGGGACAAGCGCGTTGGGGTTTGCATCAGACCCAACGGGTGGAGAGAATTGCTCTGGGGGCCAAATCCTCCGCCAGTGTAAAGTCACCGCAACTGCGTTCACAAGACTCGAGTTATTCCTGATTTACACCAGGGAGGCTCTGGCCCTTTCAGCAAACTGGGATGTTTATCCCATTAATGCAGCGGAAGGTGATTATTTCGTTATAACCGATGTGAGGCCCCCAGGGCCAGTGCAAGGATATTTTGTGCCCTAGGTGAAACTTCCACCTTGCGACCCTCCTCCCCGTCCCCCTCCACTGTGCCCCCCCATCTCCAAAAACTAGTAAACTTAGAACTATAAACAGCCTCTCAGAATGGGTAATGGCTCTTGTATTGTTTCTTTTTTCCCTTTAAGACGTTTCAGTTGTTTGCCATCGCCTCTGATGGTGTCCCATCCAAAGTCTTCCTGTTGTGCAAAGCTAAACAACTGAGCCTTGCATTGCATCACCAGCCAAGTTAGCCGGGTGACAAATCCCTCTTGCCCCAAAGGGCCATTATCCCCTGGAGACTAATTTCTACTCCAAGTCCCTAAAGCAGACTTTTAAGGTAAATACACAATATTACCCATGCACACATCTCACAGAGATTCGCACTCTTGGCAACTTAGCAGCCTTGTGCAGATCCCTTCCACATTCCTCTTTGTGGGTCAGTGCCCTGTAAGACACGTGTGGGGTGCAGTGAGTTTGTCAGGCCTGCGGTAACAGCTGTTTGTGAAGATCAGGGGGCCCTTTGCCAAGGGGAGCTGGTGTCACAGTGGGCTTGGGCTGGCTGACAGTATGGGGCAGGGCACTGAGGCTGGTGGGGCAGGTAACATTCACTGGGCTGGGGGGCAGGCAGTGCCGGGATAGGGCAGGGGCAGGTACCTGTCAGTCTCCAGCACTCAGGCGACGCCAGGGCCAGCAGCCTCTTCACCTCAGAGTCTCCTCCACTTCCCCGGGGGCCACCCCTCCTCTCAGGCTCCCCAGCCGCAGCCGCCAGGGAGGACGCAGGCTGGGGGTGCCGCCGCAGAGGAGACACAAGGGGCTGGGCTTGGCTGGGGCCCCGCACTTGCAGGCTGAGAGCAGCAGGAACCAGGCACTGCTCGGGGGGAGCCGGGTGGCCCGAGCCCAGGGCACCTACGCTCCCCGCCTGCCCCTGCTGCTGCGGAGGGTGCTGCTGCCCTGGGCTCGGGCCACCTGGCTCCCACCGAGCAGCACCCGGTTCCTGCTGCTCTCGGCCGGCAGATGTGGAGCCCCAGCCGAGCCTGGCCCCTTGCGTCTCCTCCGCGGGGGCGCTCCCGGCCTGTGTCCTCTCGGAGGCCGTGGTGGCAGTGGCCAGGGAGCCTGAGAGGAGGGGTGGCCCCTGGGCAAGCGGAGGAGACTCAGAGGTGAAGAGGCTGCTGGCCCTGGCGTGGCCCGAGCGCTGGAGACTGACAGGTACCTGCCCCTCAGCAATAGTGTAAAAAAAAAATGGGCACCGCTTTTTGGCGCCCCCAAATCTTGGCACCCTAGGCAGCCGCCTAGTTCACCTAGTGGTTACTCCGGCCCTGGAGGTCCCTCACCGTGGTGTCTCCGCCCTTCGCACGAGGTTATTGCCTTTATCCCCCCAACGCTGCCGGGAGGCCGGGGAACGATCACAGCCCCTGGGTCAGAGCGGGACTGAGGCAGAGAGAGATGGAGGCCGGGGTGTGGAAATGGGCCATTCAGGGTCCGGGCGGGGCTGGGGGGCAGAGATCACCCGGCGCCGGAATAAACCCCGCTCCGCTGCGCCGGGGATGTGGCCCCGCTGGGACTTTCCGAAGCGGCTCCTGGGTTGTTTTCACCAACTGCCCTGTGGAAATCCCGGCCCAGACCCTCCGCTGGTGTCAGTGGGTGGAGCTGAGACATCCCAACCCCCAGTAAAGTGCCCCCACGTCACAGAGTCACCATGGAGATAAAAGACCCCGCCCCTCAGCCCCCGATGACATCACTCAGCCCAGCGCTGGCCCGGAGGGCATTGGGGACAGTCACGTGGCTAAGGGCTGTGGACAGGGACACGGTGGGATTTCATAGGGTCATTCAGGGGGAGGCGGCTGCTGATGGAGAAGCAGAGGCCCGTGGGTGGGGGGTCAGGGGGCACTACGGTCACAGAAAGCAGCTCCCACTGAATGAGATTTGGCTCCGGCCTCCCCAAAGTCTTGTGTGACATTCCCATCCCGCATTAGCTGTCAGCCAATTGTCACTGTCAGGTCTCCCATGGCTACAAAATGCTGAATCTGCTTCCCCTTGTCCTCAGAGAGTTTCTCAGATTCTGGTCCTGCTGCCAAATGCTCTTGTCCCCCACAGTCTAACCCAAAGGCAATGAAGAATAAGGGAAGCTTTTCTCGGACCCAAGAACACACTGTGTCTGGCCAGGGAAGGATGTCTTGGGATTTGAGATCATTTTACTTCTCCCTTAGGTAAAAGCGCAAACATGATCCCCCAGCCCAGCCGCCTCACAACACAGGATAAGGGGCCCGCTGAGTCCTCTTCTTCAAGACTGAGGGTAAAGCAAAGGGCAGGAGCTTGTGTCTTATAAGGAAAGGGAAATTCAGATAGGTCAAGAAATTTCCTGTTTAAATCTGTTCCTCTCTCTGCCCAGGCAGTACCAGGAGACACAGTCCACAGCCCCCTGGGTCTGTGCAGTGACCGGCGAGTCCCCTGAGAAATTTCCCCTTCAGCAGCGGGGAAAATGAGACTTTGGCTCCATTTGGTTTTCAGTCTAGCAGTTTAGAAGGTATTTACTGCTCTTAAATACATTGCAGAGAAAGGGGAAATATTGTATTATTCTTCTCAGTACCATTTCTAAACATGTCCTTATTCCAAGGTGCCCGGTCCCACGTCCAGCTGGTGGAGTCCAGAGGGGATGTGAAAAAGCCTGAAGACCCTCTCCGCCTCTCCTGCAAAGCCTCCGGATTCACCTTCAGTGATTACAACATGAATTGGGTCTGTCAGGCTCCTGGAAAGGGCCTGGAGTGGGTTGCCCACTTTCAAGTCACCTCTACATACAACACTGATTCCATCAAAGGTTGATTCACCATCTCCAGAGACAATCCCAACAATATGGTTTATATGCAAATGAGCAACTTGAAGACCGAGGACACTGCCCTGTATTACTGTGCAAAGCCCACAGTGAACCGAAACCTACAAATGATACTACAGAAACACCAGCTGTGGATTCCCCCTTATCCCATCAGCTGCAAAGGGCTTCAGATCATAAACAATACCCCACTGGGCACAGGAATAGGAAGGGTCACCAGGCCATGAGTAAAGTCAGGTTTTATCTATATAATTCCCAGACAATATTCCATCTTGTTGCCCATCGCTCCATAGTGGGTGTGATCTCTGATCAAGTATCAGACAAGGTATTAAACTAAAGAGAGACCTTCCCAGCCTTTGCTAGATTTTTCTGGCCACCCACCTGAACCCAGCGCTCCATACACCTACCCAGGCCCCACACACTCCCTGCTTCCTGGCTTAAACCCCTTCAGGTCAATCCAGTATATGCAAAGTTGTCAGCTCCCACTTCATTGTCATGAATGGGAGACTCCCTTGTCATTGGAGACATGGGAGACTCCCTTGTCATTGTCATTGGAGACTCCCTTCCCACCCCACCACCATGCTCTTTGCATTATGAAACTTCATTTGACTGACTGGACTCTCACATCGAGTTTTTGAACAGACAGTTGAACTACACTTTAGAGGTCAGAGTCATCCCTGCTCTAACTCAAGGGACTGGCCCGGGAAGTTGATTTGACACAAATGAAACCCACCTAACACCAAAGGAATGTAAGAGCAAAGTGGGTGCAAATCATTCCTCCCTCCTCTTTGCACCATTGGGAATGGCCTCATAAGGTTCACATCAAGGCAGAGTTGGGCCCCAGACCTTTTTAATTTAATTATTCACTATTCATATCACTTTTCACCTATTGCTTTCCTCTCCATGGCGACTTTTCTTAGATTGTCCTGACCCAATCGGATCCAGCAGTGAAAAAGTCAGACATGCGCTGTAGATGGATGTAAGATGAACCTTTACATCATGCCTTGGATCCAAAAGGCTTCCATGAAGACGTGGGAGTGGACACTTTACTGTCATACATCCTATACCAACAGCTACTGGCCTATAACCCCCGGGGGAGGGGCTCACAACCTCCAAAGACAGTTCCATCTCCATTTATACATCAGCAGTCTAAAGGACAAGCACACAGAACTGTTAGCTCTCTCGCTCTCTCTCTCTCTCTCTCACACACACACACACACAAACCCATACAATATTCTTCCTGAAAGGCAGCAACTTCATAGTACTTTATTATTCTTCAGAATCCAGACTCCCTAACACACCAGACTCAAAGACAGAGAGAGAGAAAGCAGGCTGCTCCTAAAGGGAGAGAGGCACAACCCATCCCCATCCTGATCTACCATGGCTCTTCGCAAAGTGACTGTTAAAAATCCAGATCACAAGCTTCCCTAAGGAGTCCAACAGCCTGTATGCAGGAGAAGGAAACTCCTTTCAGACTCAAAGCGATGGCTTCAAACGTTACATCAGATTTCAATAAACCGCAATGGACTTTTGACACTTCTGCCTCCAAGGCTACTAAACATTATGTGATTCTATTTATTGTGCCCCATCTCCATTAACATGAACATGTAACTCCTGTCCCCCTCCCTGCATTAAGGCTACAGTTTAGGGTACAAACTTTAGGGTTGTGGCAAGACTTCAGGCCTCCGGGTAGGATTAAAATGTAGGATTAAGATTAGCTCTAGGTTTTGGGTTAGAGCTCAGGTTTACGATTACAAATAGCTTTCGGATTTAGAGACAGAGCATAAATTTGAGGTTCAGGTTCCAGTTAAAGGTTAATGTGACATGTCATGATTAATATTTGGGCCAATTTTAGTATTATGGTCAGTTTATATATTTAAGGTTAGGGTTAGGGTAAATGTTAAAGATTAAGGTTATTTGTTACCCTTATAAATAGGGATAGAGTACAAATTTAGGTTTGTGTTTAGTTAAGTGTTAAATTTTGGGTATGGTTTTATCTTTATCGTTAGGTTTTAGGTCGGGCTTTAGTGTTAGTTTCAAGGCTGTGATGGAGAATGAGGGCAGCTATTAAAAGCCAGGGTTAGAATTTACACTGAGGGTTAGAATTCCCTTCAGGGAAGAAGTCAGGATTTAGGGATAGAACTAAGGTATTCCTTTTGCTTTCAGATTCAGATCAATATAAAGGCTAAGGTGAGGGTTTATCCTAAGGGTTAGGGTTAAATGTGGGAGTTAGGGAGAGGAGAAAGAAGATGCGAGCTGGACTCCTTATAGACACATAGGAAGCTCTAATCCAGTGGTACTAGCACCCCGACTGGGAGAGGGGGGTGCCCCAGAGATAAACTGCCGGCCCTTCTCTCAGCCACACACAAAGAAACCGAGTTCGCTCTAGGAAATAATTGGAGTCTCTTTTAAGAAGGGAGATATGCAAATAGGGGGAGAGTTTCCTGTTTAAATGTGTCTCTCTCACTTCCACGGCTGTGAGACAGACAATCTGCAGCCCCCTGTCTCTGGGCAGTCGCCAGACAACCCCCCTGAAAACTCTCCTCTCCAAACACAGGGACAATGAGGCTTTGGTTGTCTCTCGTTCTCATTGCAGCAGCGTGTGAAGGTATTTTCTCCCTTTCCATATCTTCTAGAGTCAGGAGATAGTTATTCTGTTGCCCTAGGTACTAATTTGTCCCATAATTCTTCTTTATTTTCAGGTGTCCGGTCCCAGACGCTTGTGGAGTCCAGAGGGGATGTGAAAAAGCCCGGAGACTCTCTCCGCCTCTCCTGCAAAGCCTTCACCTTCAGCAGCTACTGGATGAGCTGGGTCCCCCAGGCTCCCGGGAAGGGGCTGGAGTGGATCGCCGGCATTTACAGCTCTAGCATATAGTGACTCGGTAAAAGGGCGATTCACCGTCTCCAGAGATGACCCCAACAGCCTGCTGTACCTGCAGATGACCGGCCTGAGATCCGAGGGCACCGCCCGGTATCACTGTGCGAGAGACACAGCGAGGGAATCCCGATGCTGCTAACACGAAAACTCCAGCTGCAGAATTGTGCGTCTCTTGTGCGCCGCGTGGGGGCAGCACGTCCACAAACCATCCGGCACGAGGCACAGGAACGGGATCGACAGAGGGAGTGAAGAAATATCTGTCAGCAGGTGCCCGACCTGTATATCCAGCTGTGATCATGTGTCCATCAAAACGGGGGCGTCTTGAATAGTCACATGCCTGAAAGTGGAACTTATCTGACAGTAGAGTAAAAATGCACAGCGCAGAGGAGGAATATTTGGGGTCTCGGTTGTTCAAGGTGTAATAACTAGGACTTGGACTTCAAAGGTCCCTCAAAGCGCCAGGTGTCAAAATCCTATCGCAGTTTGTTGGGAAATAGGTACAAATGCTCTCAGCTTCCTTTGAAAAATAACAAAACGCAGCAATAGTTCTAACGTTCCCTTGAAAGGATACATCAGGTTTCAACCACCTCTGCCCTCAATACAAACACAGATTTTCACATGCTGCTGCCCTGGTCACTAGCCGGATACTCTTCTCTCCATGGGCCTGACCCACAGTTCGCTAAAGCCAAGAGTGGGTTTTTCCATTCCCTTCAATAGAGTGTAGCTCAGCCCTTACATCCGGTGGGATGAGAGGGATTCAAGGGAGCTCTTTGTACACCAGTATGGTCAGATGGCCCCACACTCGCTGGGCGCTACCCAGACACAGAGTTAGCACCAGTCCGACTCCCTCCCTTAGAGCCACCGGCCAAATGACTCCGAGCATTTGGGAAAAGGGTTTGTCTCTCCTATAAGCAGCGAGATATGCAAATAAGGGTGAGAGTTTCCTGGTTAAATCTGCCCCTCTCTCTGCCCAGACCCCTGACTCTGTGCACTTACCAGCTAATCCTCCTCGAACACCAGGCTGGGACCCTCCTTGTCCTGCTCCACCCCCTTTTAGAGCTTTGGCACAAGGTGGGAATCTTTTGTTTCTCTCTGGGTCCCCGTCCCCACCTTCTAAATGGAAAAGCACCAGGTTTAAGATGGATTCCAGGACCAGGTGACATGGTCCCATGTCCTGTGAGACCCCTACTCTCCATTCTTCCAAGGCTGGCCGGCCTGACTCACAGGAACACAGGAAGGTTTAAAAGTAAACAGAGCCATTTACAACCAATTGTCCTGGTCAACGGGAGCCATCAAGATTCTAAACCACCATTAATGGTCCACACCTTGCATAATGACACTGGGCCTTTAGAGTAAGACTTCATATTTCTAGCTTCACAGATAAGAATGATACAGTCATACAAATGGGATGACCACACTCAGTAGATCATAAGCTTTGTAATGGTACCTTACAAGAGACCTTTGGCATAAGGAAAATTCCAGTTACATCATATTCATCCTTAAAACATATTTTTGTAAAGCATATGGAGTGCAAAGTCTCAACTGCCCACAGGGGATGCATTGCCTCATTTTCTGAAGCAGATGACAATGATTGTGGTCAGAGAAAAGTGACTGGGAACAGTCATCATCATCTCCACTTCCCCTTAGACCTCAGAGCGCTTTACAGGGAGGTCAGCCCCATTATCCACATGGTGCAGGTCGCTCATAGAGTCATGGATTCCAAGGCCAGAATGGACCATGCTGAAAATCTAATCAGACCTCCACAGGCCAGAGAACTTCCCCAAAAACAATCCTGTGGGCAGCTCTTTTAGGGAAAAAACGTGCAGTCTTGGTTTAAAAATGGTCAGTGCTGGAGAACACACCACATCCATTGGTGAGTTGGTCCAATGGCCAGTTACTCTCACTTAGATTTTTGCACCATATTTCCAGTCTGAATGGGTCTAGCTTCAACTTCCAGCCGTTTGTTCCTGTTATACCTTTTCTCTATCAGATCAAAGAGCCCAGGATTAAATCTTTGCTTCCCGTGGAGGAGCTGATCCGAGGTCAATGGCAGTCAAGGCCACGTCCCTTCTCAGTTCAGGGAGGTTTGGGTCTGAACGTTACGCACATTCTTCACCCATTCCTCGGAATCAGAGGGCAAGACAGTTGATTGCTCAGGGAAGAAGTTTGTGTCTCTTATAAGGAGCAGGATATGCAAATAGGAGTGACACTTTCCTGTTTAAATCTGTCCCTCTCTCTGTCCAGGCTGCACCCAGAGAGACAATCCACAGACCCCTGTGTCTGTGCACTTACCAGCCAATCCCCTGACAGCTTTTCCCTCCAACTCCAGGGAAAATGAAACTTTGGCTCCATTTGGTGTTCATTGTAGCAGCTCTGGGAGGTATCCTCTCCCCTGGAAAGCATTGGCGGGGCAAAGGAGCAGTCTATTATCGCTATTACGATTAATATGATCGATAATATCTTTCTATCCCCAGGTGCCCAGTCTCAGTCTCTGATCCCAGAGTCACAAGTTTATGTGCAAAAGCCCAGAGACACTCTCTGTATTTCCTGCAAACCCACCAGGTTCACCCTCAGCAGCTACTCAACGAGCTGGGTCAGACAGGCTCCTGGGAAGGGACTGGAGTGGAGTGCAGAGGGGAAATACACCCAACTTCAACTACCATCAATGACACACAGGGACGCTTCACCATCTCTAGGGACAACCCCAACAACCTGCTGTATCTGCAAATGATCGGCCTGAAATACTGAGAGCAGAAAGCTATTAAGCGCAGAAGAAAAAACGAGCTGAAATGGCACAAACTTTACCAACACACTGCAGAGGGCAGCAGTGAATTAAAATCAAATACTGTTATAGTAAACTATTTCAAGGATAAGTATTAAAGGGCATGTTTGTGCACATAGAAGCAGGTAAATATGTAGGGATTTTTATGTATATTAATAATATGAGAAAATATTCTTTCACGTCTTGTACAGCCAATGACACTACGGAGAATAAAATGTAAAGTTAAATCAATGGGACTAAGAATTGTGCTTCAATGTAAAAGGTGTCCTGCACAGAGATGGGGTTAAGCAAATGCCTCAGTGCTTTCCTGAAGCAAAGCCTAAGAAATTGTTCTAGGGTCTAGATGAAAAATACTTGAAAATTATCCACTGAGCTCCTATGTCCATTAAATTATTTGGAATATGCCCAACTCTGTAGAGGGGCAGGGGGAATCTCCCTCCGCACACTGCTCCTACCTGCAAGCTCCACCCCCGCAGCTCCCATTTGTCGGGAATGGGGAGCTGTGGCCAATGGGAGCTGCAGGGGCAGTGCTTGCAGAGAGGGGCAACATGCGGAGCCATGTGCCACCCCCCTCACCCCACCCCAGGGGCCACAGGAGTTTGTTGGCCATTTCCAGGAGTAGTGTGGGGCCCAGGTGGGCAGGGAGCCTGCCTTAGCCGCTGGAGGTAAATGCTGCAATACACAATGCTGGTGCTTACCCAGGAGACCTCATGGGGGGCAATTTAATCGTGCCTGGGACATTTCCATAGGCTATTTTATTGTGACTGTGACACCTTGTCTCCATAAACTTCTAGGAGGAGTTCAAATACCTTTTCCACATCTTTCTTGTCTGCCATTGCCAGGAGCTTAACCATGGCCTTGGCCCTGGCCCTTGAGGTGTTCCTCTATGAAGTCCATATGATCCTCTACAGGTCCTCTTAGCACACACAGAGTTGCCTTCACAGACTTGACTCACTCCTCTACTGTGATGTCTCCTGGTCTTGTTGGGAAGCCACCAAACTCTGGAACTTTCTGCTCCCATAGGACATAAATAGTAGGGGGTTTCTTAGCTTCTGCTGCCTGATGGTCTATTACTGCCTGAGCCAGTGATACGGCTTCTCTCTGTTCTGTCCTAGCTTGTTGTAATGCCTCAGCTTGGTCTGATCATCTGCGCACAAGTTCAGCAAAGTGGGCCCATAGTTCTTCAGTTCCAGCCATTCTGACGGACCCAGGCAATTCCAGCTCACACAGAGGACGGGACCCCCCTTGCCCAGTTTACAATCTGAGTGTAAATGGGAAGTAGAGTGGGAATGGAAATATAAACAGGAAGATAAATATCAACGGTGCATAATAATCTTCCTTCACTGTCCCCTAAAGAAAAACACCCAGACACGCCGCTCTTGGCACACGAATGTCAGGGAGGCTTCACTACAAAACTTAACTCTGTCCTCAGACTCGCCCCCCCCCCCCGCTAGCTTCTCCCACCTGCACCCACAGGCGGGCCCTCAGACCTGCTCCAAAGCATGAGCCAGGCTTGCTCAGATCACGTTCCGAGTGTCATGGATCATTTCAATGTAGCCGGTCACTGCCGGGAAGGGAAGGAAAAGGGGATTCCCTCCCAAATCCCTCCCAGCGCCATGGGAAATCTTCTGCCTCCAGCGGGGGGGGCCCAGCCCAATAGATCCCTGAGACAAGACTTCGCGCCTCCCCCCACCGGACACTGGCCCCCCTGACTGGACGTTGCATGTCCCTTATATTTGTGGTACTGGGCTCCAGAGCTGAGTCCCCCCAGCCCCCAATATCAGGTCAAAAAAGCCAGACCCTCAGTTCCCATGCGAGGAAATACAGTCACTGCAGGGAGCTGTTCATTCCTCCCAGGGTCTGAAAGTGTCAGGAGGACCCCAGCGCCCTGTGCCCGGCGCTGCACAGACACACAGGACGGGACACTCTGACCCCTGCAGCCGGAGCCCTGGGGCGAGTCAATCCGAAAACTGGCAGCAGGAGTGTGTGTCTCTTATAAAGCGGGGCATGCAAATGAGGGAGACAGTTTCCTGCTTAAATCTGAGCCTCCCTCTGGCCAGGCTGCACCCGGAGACACAATCCGCAGCCCCCTGGGTCGGTGCAGTCACCAGCCAGTCCCCTGAGAACTTTCCCCTCCAGCACCCGGGAAAATGGGATTTTTGCTCCTTGTCATTCTCGCTCTAGGAGCTCTGGAAGGTATTTTCCTCCTCTGAAGACCTGGCAGAGTTAGAAGAATATTGTGTTACCGCTGTTTTTAAACCGACATTAATGGCCTGTCTTTATTCCCAGGTGTCCGGTCCCAGACGCTGGTGGAGTCCGGAGGGGGTGTGAAAAAGCCCGGAGACTCTCTCCGCCTCTCCTGCAAAGCCTCCGGGTTCACCTTCAGCAGCTACTGGATGAGCTGGGTCCGCCAGGCTCCCGGGAAGGGATTAGAATGGGTCGCTTATATAAGCTACGATGGGAGTAGTATAGGCTACCTCGATGCAGTGAAAGGGCGATTCACCATCTCCAGGGATAACGCCAAGAGTGAGCTGTATCTGCAAATGACCGGCCTGAAGCCCGAGGACACCGCCCGCTATTACTGTGCGAGAGACACAGTGCCACCAAACCGGTTTGTGATCGTACAAAAACCCAGGCTGCGGAATCGCCCTTCTCCCGGCGGCCGCGCGGGGGCAGCAGCGACACCCCCCGCTTCGGGCTCGGGCAGGAGACCCGGCCCTTGGGGGAACGGGACACAAACCTCCCGCCAGTTTAACCCTTCCGTTCCCGGGCAAAGTGTCTCCCCTTCCTACAAAGAGCCCCGCTGGTCCTGGGGTTCAGAGGTCCCTCGCTTCATCTGTGAACCCCAATCCGGAGTGAGTCCTGTTCTGAATCACTCTCCCCTCGCAGACCTGGCACCTTGCCTCTCCCGGGCCCACCTCGGTGTCAGACTCACAGGCCAGCGTAGGTCAGTGTAAAGGGGACAAGCGCCCTGGGGTTTGCATCAGACCCAACGGATGGAGCAAATTGCCCCTGGGGCCAAATCCTCCGCTAGTGTAAAGTCACCGCAAGGGCTTTCACGAGACTCGAGTTACTCCTGATTTACACCAGGGATGTTTATGGCATTAATGCACAGGAAGATGATTAGTTAATTATAACCGATGTGGGACCCCTCCCCGTGGCATCTCCGCCCTTCACAAACGTTTATTGCCTTTATCCCCACAACACCGCCTTGAGGCCCGGGAACTATCACAGCCCCAGGTTCAAAACGTGGGACTGAGGCAGAGAGAGATGGAGGCTGGGATATGGCAATGGGCCACTCAGAGTCTGGGCGGGGCTTTGGGGCAGACAGGGCCGGCTCTCGGTTTTGTGCTCCCCCAAGCAAAAAAATTTTGGCTTCTCCCCCTTTTTTTGGCTTTTACACGTTTGCGCTTTGCAATTTTGTTTTGTTTTGACTGTTTAAATTTTAAAAAAATGAAAACAGAATTTGTAGTTAGTGAAATAAAACAATTTCCTACTTGTGTACTCATTAACACCAGCGCCCCAGCAAAGGAGCTTCCACTCCTCCCCTTGGAGCCACCAAAGCCTGGTGAAAATGGAGAGATGGCCCAGCTGCTGCTTCCCCCATCCACTGGGCCAGTGACCCTGCCAAAGAAGGAAATTCTGTTGGTTTGGCAAATCCATGCTGGCTGGTCCTCGTCATCCACCAGGAGCTTACAAATGCATTGTTTAGTCATTTGTTCCAGTCCCTTTCCAGGATCAAAGTTGGGCTGACTGGTGCTTCATTGGACCTCTTCCTAAAGATGGCAAATGTCAAACCTTTCTCCAGTCCTCTGGCACCTAACTGGGGGAAAGGAGCAACTGGTCCAGGGGCATCCAAAGCCAGGCCCCTGCAGTTGCTCATTTAAGACCCACAAAAGGGTACCTGGCCATGCACCTTCAGCCAAACTCCACCAGCATGGAGCCCCATGGAGCCCCCAGGGCTTGGAGGGCAGATCTGAGTCCCGCAGTGCCAGAACAGCCAGGGAGCAGGGATGGTGCCCAGAGCCTGGTGGCGGGCTGGTGTCGAGACACCCGGGTCCCGATGCTGGACCAGTCCCAGGCGAGTTGGCCCAGAGGGGGGTGGGAAGCAGCTTTGGACTGGTCAGTCCCAAGTCCAGGGGCAGCTCTGTGTGCCAGGCCAGCTGTTTGCAGTGAAGTCTTGCTCAGCAGGGCCGGAGGAGGCCACTCAGCCCATGCCACGGGTGGCGTCTCCTCCTCTCGGGGGTGGCTCCGGCCCGGCCCCTCCCTCTGCCTCTGCCTCTGCCGCGGTGGCTCACTGGTAGAGCCAGCTATAGCTTTTTGCAACCCCAAGCATGTAAGCTTGCTGGTGCCTAGAGCTGGTCCTGGGGGCAGAGATCACCCAGTGCCGGAATAAACCCCACACCACTGAGCCTGGGGATGTGGCACCGTTGGGACTTTCCAAAGAGACTGGAGCATTTTTTTTCATCCATTTGACAGCTGGAAATCACAGCCCCAGTGTAAACGGTGCAGCTCAGGATCCTGCCCCCAATAAAGTTCCACAATGTCACAGAGTCACCATGGAGATAAAAGGCCCCGCCCCTCAGCCCCCGATGACATCACAGCCCAGCGCTGGCCCGCAGGGCATTGGGGACAGTCACGTGGCTAAGGGCTGTGGACAGGGACACGGTGGGGTTTCATGGGGTCGCTCAGGGGGAGGCGGCTGCCGAGGGAGAAGCAGAGGCCCGAGGGTGGGGGGCCAGGGGGGCACGAGGGTCACAGAGCGCAGCTCCCACTGAGTGAGATACGGCCCAGGACTCCCCAAAGTCTCGCCTAGTCTTAGTTTCGAGGTAGGGATGAAGGTTGGGGGCTAATATTAAATCTCAGGTTAGAATTTACATTCAGGGTTAGAACTGCACCCTGGGTAAAGTCCGGTTTGCGGCTCTAAACTTCAAATCCAGACTCCAGCGAGAAACTGCTGAATTGGAATTCATTTGCAAATTGGATACTATTAATTTAGGCTTAAATAGAGACTGGGAGTGGCTAAGTCATTATGCAAGGTAGCCTGTTTCCTCTTGTTTTTTCCTACCCCCCCCCCCCAGATGTTCTGGTTTAACTTGGATTTAAACTTGGAGAGTGGTCAGTTTAGATGAGCTATTACCAGCAGGAGAGTGAGTTTGTGTGTGTATGCGGGTGGGGGGGATGTGAGAAAACCTTGATCTATGCAGGAAATAGCCCGACTTGATTATGCAAAGAGTTGTCACTTTGGATGGGCTAGCACCGGCAGGAGAGTGAATTTGTGTGGGGGGTGGAGGGTGAGAAAACCTGGATTTGTGCTGGAAATGGCCCACCTGTTGATCACTTTAGATAAGCTATTACCAGCAGGACAGTGGGGTGGGAGGAGGTATTGTTTCATATTCTCTGTGTGTATATAAAGTCTGCTGCAGTTTCCACGGTAAACATCTGATGAAGTGAGCTGTAGCTCACGAAAGCTCATGCTCAAATAAATTGGTTAGTCTCTAAGGTGCCACAAGTACTCCTTTTCTTTTGGCTCTAAGTCAGGTATTCATGTAGTTTTCCGGTTCAGACATATATGAAGGTGGCGTTTACCCTCAGGGTCACGGTTAGGTGGGGGAGCGAGAGGAGGGATAAAGAAGGTGACAGTTTCTCTCCTTATGGTCGAGTAGGAAGCTCCGATGAGACAGGGGCGGTGCCACAGAGACGAAGCGCCGCCTCTTCTCTCAGCCCCACACAAAGGAACTGAGTCCGGGCTAGGAAATGGCGGGGGTCTCTTATAAGGAGCGGGGCATGCAAATGAGGGTGAGATTTCCTGTTTAAATCTGTCCCTCTCTCTGCCCAGGCTGCACCGGGAGACACAATCCGCAGTCCCCCGGGTCTCTGCAGTCACCAGCCAGTCCCCGGAGAACTTTCCCCTTCAGCACCCGGGGAAATGAAGCTTTGGTTGTACCTGGTTCTCATTGCAGCATCTCCGGAAGGTCCATTCTCCCTTTCCATGGGTTGGATGTACTGGGGAGGTGCGGGATTATTGCCCGAGGTCCTCATGTTCCGCATAATTAATTGTTATTCCCAGGTGCCCTGTCCCAGGTGCAGCTGGTGGAGACAGGAGGGGATGTGAAGAAGCCCGGAGACTCTCTCCGCCTCTCCTGCAAAGCCTCCGGGTTCACTTTCAGCAGCTATGGGATGAGCTGGGTCCGACAGGCTCCCGGGAAGGGGCTGGAGTGGGTCGCCCAGATTCACGGCTGTAGCATATAGGACAGTGACTCGGTAAAAGCGATTCACCGTCTCCAGAGATGACCCCAACAACCTGCTGTATCTGCAGATGACCGGCCTGAAGCCCGAGGACACCGCCCGGTCTCACTGAGCGAGAGACCCAGCGAGGGGAATCCCGACCGGGCTCACACAAAAACCCGAGCGGCAGAACCGCCCTTCTCCCGTGCGCCGCGCGGGGGCAGCACTTCCACAGACAGCCCAGCCCTGGGCACAGGAACGGGACCTACAGCCAGAGTGAAAAACAAATCCGTGCTCAGGTTTCAGAGCTCAATATCCACCTATAGAGCCAGAGACTCCTGGGACTGGAGGGGACCTCAGGAGGTCATCTCGTCCCGCCCCCTGCACTCATGGCAGGATTCAGTATCATCTAGACCATCCCTGACAGGTGTTTGTCCAACCTGCTCTTAAAAATCTTCCCTGATGGAGATTCCACAACCTCCCTGGAAATTGATTCCAGTGCTTAACCACCCTGCCAGTTAGGAAGTTTTTCCTAATATCAAACCTCCCTTGATGCAATTTAAGCGCAATGCTTCTTGTCCTATCCTCAGAGGTTAAAGAGAATAATTTGTCTCCCTCCTCCTTGTACTCCTCCTTTCACTAACTGTTATCACATCCCAGCAACCAGATGAATGTAACACAAACCTCCCCTCAGTTTTAACCCTTCTGTTCCCTGGCAATGTCTCTCCCGTTCCTTCCCAGAGCCCCGCTGGGTGCAGAGATCCCTCGTTTCATCTGTGAACCCCAATCTGGAGTGAGTCCTGTTCTGAATCCCTCTCCCCTCGGAGACCTGGTGCCTTGGCTCTCTTGGGGCCTGTCTCTGTGTCAGACTCATAGGACCCCTCCTGTCAGTGTAAAGAAGACAAGCACATTGAGGGATTGATCCAATGCCAATCAGAGACAACGGGATTCATCCTCTTGCCCTCCTTGGGGTTTGTATCACACCCAACGGATGGAGCGAATTTCTCATGGGGCCAAATCTTCAGCTAGTGTAAAGTATCTGCAACTGCTTTCACTAGACTCCTAGATATTAAGGTCAGAAGGGACCATTATGATTATCTAGTCTGACCTCCTGCACAATACTGGCCACAGAATCTCACTCACCCACTCCTGCAATAAATCTCTCATCAATGTCTGAGCTATTGAAGTCCTCAAATCAGAGTTTAAATACTTCTAGGTGCAGAGACTCCTCCAGCAAGTGATCCATGCCCCATGCTGCAGAGGAAGGAGGAAAACCCCCAGGGCCTCTTCCAATCTGACCTGGAAGAAAATTCCTTCCTGACCCCAAATATAGTGATCAGCTGAACCCTAAGCATGTGGGCAAGGTTTACCAGCCAGATACCCAGGAAAGAATTCTCTGTAGTAACTCAGATCCCACCCCATTTAACATCCCATCTCAGGCCATTGGGCCTATTTACCATGAATGGTTACAGATCAATTAATTGCCAAAATCATGTTATCCCATCATACCATCTCCTCCATAAACTTATCGAGTTTAATCTTGAAGCCAGATAGGTCTTTTGCCCCCACTGCTTCCCTTGGAAGGCTGTTCCAGAACTTCACTCCTCTGATGGTGAGAAACCTTCGACTAATTTCAAGTCTAAACCTCCAGATGGCCAGTTTATATCCATTTCTTCTTGTGTCCACATTGGTACTAAGCTTCAATAATTCCTCTCCCTCCCTGGTATTTATCCCTCTGATATCTTTATAGAGAGCAATCCTATCTCCCCGCAGCCTTCTTTTGGTTAGGCTAAACAAGCCAAGCTCCTTGAGTCTCCTTTCATAAGACAGGTTTTCCATTCCTCAGATCATCCTAGTAGCCCTTCTCTGTACCTGTTGCAGTTTGAATTCATCCTTCTTAAACATGGGAGACCAGAACTGCACACAGTATTCCAGGTGAGGTCTCACCAGTGCCTTGTATAACAGTACTAACACCTCCTGATCTCTACTGGAAATACCTCGCCTGATGCATCCCAAGACCACATTAGCTTTTTTCACAGCCATGTCACATTGGCAGCTCATAGTCATCCTGTGATCAACCAATACTCCAAGGTCCTTCTCCTCCTCTGCTACTTCTAATTGATGCATCCCCAGCTTATAACTAAAATTCTTGTAATTAATCCCTAAATGCATGACCTTACACTTCTCACTATTAAATTTCATCCTATTACTATTACTCCAGTTTACAAGGTCATCCAGATCCTCCTGTGTGATATCCCGGTCCTTCTGTAAATTGGCAATACCTTTGTATCATCTGCAAACTTCATTAGCACACTCCCACTTCTTGTGCTGAGGTCAGTAATAAAAAGATTAAATAAGATTGGTCCCAAAACCGATCCCTGAGGAACTCCACTGGTAACCTCCCTCCAGCCTGACAGTTCACCTTTCATTGTGACCCACTGTAGTCTCCCCTTTAACCAATTCCTTATCCACCTTTCAATTTTCATATTGATCCCCATCTTTTCCAAGTTAACTAATAATTCCCCATGTGGCACCGTATCAAATGCCTTACTGAAAACTAGGTAAATTAAATCCATTGAGTTTCCTTTGTCTAAAAAATCTGTTACTTTCTCAAAGAAGGAGATCAGTTTGGTTTGGCATGCTCTACCTTTTGTAAAACCATGTTGTATTTTGTCCCAATTACCATTAACCTCAATGTCCTTAACTACTTTCTCCTTCAAATTTTTTTTTCCAAGACCTTGCATACTACAGTTGTCAGACTAACAGGCTTGTAGTTATCTGGATCACTTTTCCCCCCTTTCTTAAAAATAGGAACTATGTTAGCAATTCTCCAGTCATACGGTACAACCCCTGAGTTTACAGATTCATTAAAAATTCTTGCTAATGGGCTTGCAATTCTATGTGCCAATTCCTTTAATATTCTTGGATGAAGATTATCTGGGCCCCCCGATTTAGTCCCATTAAATTGTTCGAGTTTTGCTTCTACCTCAGATATGGCAATATCTACCTCCATATCCTCATTCCCATTTGTCATGCTACCATTATCCCTAAGATCCTCATTAGCCTCATTAAAGACTGAGGCAAAGTATTAGTTTAGATATTGGGCCATGCCTAGATTATCCTTAAACTCCACTTCATCCTCAGTGTTTAGCGGTCCCATTTCTTCTTTCTTTGTTTTCTTTTTGTATGGCTGTAGACCCTTTTACTATTGGTTTTAATTCCCTTTGCAAGGTCCAACTCTACTTGACTTTTAGCCTTTCTCACTTTATCCCTACATGTTCTGGCTTCAATAAGGTAGCTTTCCTTGCTGATCCCTCCCATCTTCCACTCCTTGTAGGCTTTCTGCTTTTTCTTAATCACCTCTCTGAGATGTTTGCTCATCCAGCTTGGTCCTGCCTATGAATTTTTTCCCCTTTCTTGGGATGCAGGCTTCTGATAGCTTCTGCAGCTTTGACTTAAAGTAATCCCAGGCCTCCTCTGCCTTTAGATCCATAAGTTCTTCAGTCCAACCCACTTTCCTAACTAATTTCCTTAATTTTTCAAAGTCAGCCCTTTTGAAATCAAAAACCCCAGTTGCAGAGGAATCCATCAGCTATCGCATCTCGGAGAATCTGAGCCCTATTATTACTAGCACTTGTCCTCCAGTCTATATCTGGGAAGTTAAAGTCTCCCATGATCACGCAGTTTCCATTAGTATTTACTTCATTAAAAACATTAAAGAGGGCTCTATCCATATCCAAATTAGATCCTGGCGGTCTATAGCACACCCCAAGCACTATCCCAGGGGAGGCTCTCGTAGTTTTCTTCCCCAATGTAGTTTTTTTCCCAGACAGACTCTGTCTTATCCATCCCATCGCTTCTTATTTCTTTACATTCTACCTCATCATTGATATACAGTGCTACTCCACCACCTTTACCTTTATTTCGGTCTTTCCTAAGCAGCACATACCCTTCAATACCTGAACTCCAGTCATGACCACTATTCCACCCTGTTTCTGTTATCCCTGTAATATCTGGTTTCATTTCCTGCACCAGTAGCTCTAGTTCCTCCATTTTGTTACCTAGCCTCCTCGCATTGGTGTACAAACATCTTAATTTTTGATGTTTGGCCTCGCTCACATTCTTTACCCGATTAGACACTGACATTCTACTGCCACTCTGACCTATTAGACTGGTACCCACACTGCCCTTCCTCCTTATGTCCATTCTCCTACCCACGGCTGTATCCTTTCTTACTTTGTTGTTTTCTTCCCTCTCGATGTTAAAATACGGCATGGGGATTACCTGGACATCTCCCAACCATCTCCCACAAATTCCTAGTTTAAAGCTCTCTTAATTAGTTGTGCCAGCCTCCATCCTAGAAGTCTATTTCCTTCCCTACTCAGATGAAGTCCACCCCGAGAGACCTGTCCTCTGTCCAGGAAGTCCTCCCAGTGGCCACACATCCCAAAGCGCTCCTTACAGCACCACTGCCTGAGCCATCTGTTGATAGTCATAATCTTGTCACACCATTGTTGCCCTTCTCTAGGAACAGGCAGAATCCCACTGAAGATCACCTGAGCCTTGATTTCCTTAAGCGTCTTCCCCAGCCTGACATAGTCTCCCTTGATATGTTCCAGCGAGAATCTATCGGTATCATTTATTCCCACATGAAGGACGATCAGCGGATTCTTTCCCGCTCCCTTTAGGATCCTCTTCAAGTAGACTTGAGTTACTCTTGATTTACACTCACTGGGGATCTGGCTATAACTGTGCCTTGGTGGGTCACATCTGAGAATACCAAATTCAGAACAAACTGCTGAGAAATAGGGAAAATACACCCTAAAACTGGTAGTTATTATCTCATAAGATATACCAAACCAGCAACAAAAGTAAACTGATGTTTCACCACACCAGCTGACAAGAAGTCAGAAAAGCAGTTTCCTTAGCTTTTCCAGTGCTTGTATCACCACCAAAACCACTAGACCTAAAGATGAGTGGTTCTTTAAAACAATTTCATCAAATAAAATCCAGATAACGTCACACCCCCAACGTAAAATTGATGCAGAAAGGGGTGTCCCAGGCACTGCAGAATGCATCGTTGGATCTTCCCATTCTTAGTTCTGTATTACTACAGCTTCTAACCCAAGAGTAGAAGTCTTAGTGTATAACAGAAATCATAGAATCATAAAAGATCAGGGTTGGAAGAGCCCTCAGGAGGTCATCTAGTCCAACCCCCTGCTCAAAGCAGGACCAACACCAACTAAATCATCCCAGCCAAGGCTTTGTCAAGCCGGGCCTTAAAAACCTTTAAGGATGGAGATTCCACCACCTCCCTAGGTAACCCACTCCAGTGATTCACCACCCTCCTAGTGAAATAGTGTTTCCTTATATCCAACCTAAACCTCCCGCACTGCAACTTGAGACCATTGCTTCTTGTTCTGTCATCTGCCACCACTGAGAACAGCCGAGCTCCATCCTCTTTGGAACCCCCCTTCAGGTAGCTGAAGGCTGCTATCAAATCCCTCCTCACTCTTCTCTTCTGCAGACTAAATAACCCCAGTTCCCTCAGCCTCTCCTCATAAGTCATGTGCCCCAGCCCCTAAATCATTGTCATTGCCCTCCGCTGGACTCTCTCCAATTTGTCCACATCCCTTCTGTAGTGGGGGGAACAAAACTGGACATAATACTCCATGTGTGTCCTCACCAGTGCCGAATAGAGGGGAATAATCACTTCCGTCCATCTGTTGGCAATGCTCCTACTAATACAGCCCAACTTGCCATTGGCTTCTTGGCAACGAGGGCACGCTGCTGACTGATATCCAGCTTCTCATCCACTTTAATCCCCAGGTATTTCTCTGCAGAACTGCTGCTTAGCCAGTTGATCCCCAGCCTGTAACAGTGCATGGGACTCTTCCTTCTGAAGTACAGGACTCTGCACTTGTCCTTGTTGAACCTCATCAGATTTGTTGTGGCCCAATCCTCCAATTTATCTAGGCCACTCTGGACCCTATCCCTACCCTCCAGTGTATCTACCTCTCCCCACAGCTTAGTGTCATCTGAGAACTTGTAGAAGGTGCAATCCATCCCATCATCCAGATCATTGGTAAAGATGTTGAACAAAACTGGTCCGAGGACCGACCCCTGGGGCACTCTGCTTGATACTGGCTGCCAACTAGACATCAAGACATTGATCATTACCCACTGAGCCTGACAATCTAGCCAGCTTTCTATCCACCTTATAGTCCATTCATCCAATCCATACTTTTTTAACTTGCTGGCAAGAATACTGTGGGAGACCATATCAAAAGCTTTGCTAAAGTCAAGATATATCACATCCACTGCTGTCCCCATATTCACAGAGCCAGTTATCTCATTATAGAAGGCAATCAGGTTGGTCAGGCATGACTTGCCCTTGGTTAATCCATGTTGACTATTTCTGATCACCTTCCTCTCCTCCAAGTTCTTCAAAATGGATTCCTTGAGGACCTGCTCCATGATTTTGCCAGGGACTGAAGTGAGGCTGACCTGTCTGTAGTTCCCCGGGTTCTCTTTCTTCCCTTTTTAAAATTTGGGCACTATATTTGCCTTTTTCCAATCATTCGGGACCTTCCCCTATTGCCACAAATTTTCAAAGAGAATGGCCAATGTCTCTGCAATCACATCAGCCAACTCCCCCAGCACCCTCGGATGCATTAGATCTGGACCCAGGGACTTCTGCATGTCCAGCTTTTCTAAATAGTCCTTAACCTGTTCTTTCACCAGTGAGGGCTGCTCACCTCCTCCCCATACTGTGTTGCCCAGTGCAGCAGTCTGGCAGCTGACCATGTTTGTGAAGACCGAGGCAAAAAAAGCATTGAGTACTTCAGCTTTTTCCACATCATCTGTCACTGTGTTGCCTCCTCCATTCAGGAAGGGTCCCACACATTCCTTGACCTTCTTCTTGTTGCTAACATACCTGTAGAAACCCTTCTTGTTCCCCTTCACATCCCTTGCTAGCTGCAACTCCAATTGTACCTTGGCCTTCCTGATTACACCCCTGCATGCTCTAGCAATATATTTATACTCCTCCCTCATTGTCTGTCCAAATTTCCACTTCTTCTGAGCTTCCTTTTTGCTTTTAAGTTCCCTGAAGATTTCACTGTGAAGCCAAGCTGGTCACCTGCCATATTTGCTATGCTTTCCGCACATCGGGATGGTTTGTTCCTGCGCCTCACTAAGGCTTCTTTAAAATACAGCCAGCTCTCTTGGTCTCCTTTCCCCCTCATATTAGCCTCCCAGGGGATCCTTAAGTTCCTTAAGGGAGTCTAAGTCTGCTTTTCTGAAGTCCAGGGTCCATATTTTGCTACTCTCCTTTCTTCCTTTCGTGAGGATCCTGAACTCGACCATCTCATGGTCACTGCTGCCTACGTTGCCTCCCACTTCTACTTCCCCTACCAATTCTTCCCTGTTTGTGAGCAGCAGGTCAAGAGGAGCACGGTCCCTAGTCGGTTGCTCCAGCACTTGTACCAGGAAGTTGTCCCCAACACTCTCCAAAAACTTCCTGGATTGTCTGTGCACTGCAGTATTGTTCTCCCAGCAGATGTTAGGGTGATTGAAGTCCCCCATTAGTACCAGGGCCTGTAATCTGGAAACTTCACTTAGTTGTCTGAAGAAAGCCTCGTCTACCTCATCCTTCTGATCCAGTGGTCTATAGCACACGCCCACCACGACATCACCCTTGTTGCTCTCGCCTCTAAACTTAACCCAAAGACTCTCAACAGGCTTTTCTCCATTTTCAGACTGGAGATCTGAGCATACAATGCAACTCCTCCACCTTTCCTCCCCTGCCTGTCCTTCCTGAACAGTTTATACCCATCCGTGACAGTGCTTCAGTCATGTGAACTGCCCCACCAAGTTTCTGTTATTCCAATCACATCATAGTTCCTTGATTGTGCCAGGACTTCCAATTCTTCCTGCTTGTTTCCCAGGCTTCTTGCTTTCATGTACATGCACCTAAGATAACTAGCCAAATGGCTTATCAAAATCATGTTTGACTAAAACAGGATGTTTCTTTGTAAAGTTCATTATGGAAGTAACAAGGTGATTGAATTTCTTTACAAACCCAAGGTAAAACTTGGTTAGACCAATAGTAGATTGGATCTGCTCTTGCAGCATGATTCCTGTACGTTTCATGTGATCTTGCCCTAAGCTAATGAAAATAGCTAATTTATTTATCCAAGTTCTGGCAAATGTTTGAAACTCAATTCATATCAAGTCAATGTAGATATTAATGTTCTCCAAAGTGTAGTGTAGGAATCTTGGCATTTAGTCATGGAAGCAAGATGGTAACATGCCTCAGTTTCCCTTTTCATACAGCACATTAGGTCTGCAATGTCTTTTCTCTTGTGTACAGTTTCAAGGCTAGTTACAGGCACTACCTGTGAAATATCCATATCACAAGGTCTTTTAACATAAAGTGTGCTCTTATGTATCACTTCCAACATGTTCAAAGGTTTTTCCAAATGATTAGGCACATTGTACATTTTCACAGTTTTTGGTATCTGCAAAACATTAGTCACAAGTGTGAACATGAGCATTAATATGAACATTAAATTAATTACAAGTGTACATTTCCAATCATTTTTGTCATGCCACGCCTTTGGCTCAGTACCATTGGGGTTTTGACATTCTGGGGTTAACCGGTGGCTTTTATTTGAAAGGTTTAGTCTTTCCCTTCCTCCCCTGTTCTGGGGGGGGGGGGGGGCAAGGCAGGTGTCAAAATCTGAGCTCTTTTGTGTAACAGAATCCGTTATCTGGCTGGGTGTGTCCTCTTTGCTAAGGCCTATGGGCAAGTCTTTCTCCCCCTGTCTGTCAGGCAATTTGCATCAACACAGATATTAGTTTGTTGACTGGTTTTCAGATTCTTAACTAATAACAATTCCAAGGCTGGACTCTGTCTTAAAGAGATACCATCCATTTTCAGCAGCATGTTAGACAGAAGGTTCTTTTGTCCTTCCATTACCAACCTCTGCTTCCACATGGAATCAGATGTTAGGTTCACTAAGAGACCGAAAGATATATCTAAATTATTTAGAGATGAAGTTTTGCCTGCTATCCCCTGTATTCTCAAGAGATTAACTTCACCGCTGTCTTGGCGTATAGATTCAGCTACGCAGTCTTCTCTCCGAACCTGAGACACAGACTCTTCCCTCCAAGAGTCAACATGGTGCCATTCCTGTTCCAACAACATTGTTTCCCCAACAGGCTGGCCAAGCTCAGTCACTTGGTTATAGGGCTGTTCAACATCCCAAACAATTTTTATTTCATCTGAGACCTTTTAGGCTATCCACACTGGATTTTCCAAAAGCAAGCTCATGGATCCATACATATCTGAAAGACTCTGGCAGTTAGGAACTGAAACTCCCTTAATCAAATCACTTCCACACCCCTCAGTTACAGCAAACTGCTCACAAAATCTACCATGGCAAAAACTACCATGAGGATTCTTCTCCTTAGGAGCTTCTTTAAGCAACAATCCCCTTTTATCTTGCTCCACAGACGCATTGCTCTGCTGAGCCACAATCAACTCCTTCTGAATTTCATTTAAACCCAGAATCACCTCTGGCCCATCTAGAGGAGTTTTATACAACCCCCTTTGAGGCAAGCTGCTAGACTCCATAGTTAAAAGGTCAGAGGCGCTCTCTTTCCCTTTGCAGCCCTTCTTGCTGGCAACACTGCAAGTTACCAAGCTCACACACACAAGCTTTGGAATTATTTCCTTCATGTTAAAATTGTCCACACTGTCAGTGGGTAGCACAGTCAATTCATCTTCATGCTCTCCTGGTGCCCTGGTCATGATATCAACCTGGTTAAACAGAGTTGCCATATCCCCAGCAACACACGAGAACAGGCAAAATAGAAGCCCCAGAATCGCCTGGTCCCTTGTTAAGACACTAGCTCCTATCTATCCATCCCCATCCACCCCATCATCTATCTATCTATCTATCTATCTATCTATCTATCCCCATCCACCCCATCATCTATCTATCTATCTATCTATCTATCTATCCCCATCCACCCCATCATCATCTATCTATCTCCATCCACCCCATCATCTATCTATCTATCTATCCTTATTTCTCTAGTTACGGGTCTTCCTCCTTGTCTTGGATCCCCAGCCCCAGACAGTGTGACCGCTCGGGGAAGGAGTTGCTGTTTCTTGTAAGGAGGTGGATATGCAAATAAAGGTGTCAGTTTCCTGTTTAAATCTGAGGCTCTCTCTGGCCAGGCTACACCCAGATTCACAATCCGCGGCCCCCTGTGTCTGTCCAGTTACCAGCCAATCCGGTGAGAACTTTCCCCTCCAACACCAGGGAAAATGAGGCTTTGGCTCCACTTTGTTCTCATTATAGCAGCTTTGGAAGGTAATTTCTCCCCCTAACTGCATTGCAGCGGCAGAGGAAGATTGCATTATTGCTATGGGTACTCATATAATTTATAACATGGTTTATTCCCAGGTGTCCGCTCGCAGATCCAGCTGGTGGAGTCTGGAGGGGATGTGAAAAAGCCTGGAGACTCTCTCCGCCTCTCCTGCAAAGCCTCCGGCTTCACCTTCAGCAGCTACGAAATGAGCTGGGTTCCCCTAGGCTCCCGGAAAGGGGCTCGAGTGGGTCGCTCTTATAAGCACCGGTGGGAGTACTTACTACCTCGATTCAGTGAAAGGGCGATTCACCATCTCCAGGGATAACGCCAAGAGTGAGCTGTATCTGCAAATGACCGTCCTGAAGCCCAAGGACACCGCCCGGTATTACTGTGCGAGAGACACAGTGGGGGAAGCCGGTCTGAGCTCAGACAAAAGCCTTCCCCTGCAGTAATGAGAGAAGTAGTCTGGTGTTGGGGGCGCCCAAGGCCTCTAAGTGAAAATGAGATCAGTTCTGGGAAAGGGGCTAGCAACAACAAACCCTTTTTATTCTTATTATTGTTCCTCCTCCTTAATTTTACCGAAGGTGAAGGAGTTGACACCTTTCCACAAAGACAGAACATTCTTTTTTGGGACCCTTCCTCTTTCTTTCCTCTGCCGGGGACAAATTCTGAACCCACCCCCAGTCTCCCGGATAGTCACAGATGCATAGACTTCCAAGCCGGAAAGGAGCAGTATGATAAACTAGTTTGACCTCCGGCATAACACAGACCATAGAGCCTCATTCTGGTTCATTCGGGTTCAGTCTAGCGCCCTCTTAGTATCAGCCCGGTCAGTGACACGTTCTAGCAGAAAGACCCTGAACTCTCAGATTTGGGCACTGAGGGTGAGAAAACCTGGATTTGTGCTGGAAATGGCCCACCTGTTGATCACTTTAGATAAGCTATTACCAGCAGGACAGTGGGGTGGGAGGAGGTATTGTTTCATGATTTCAGTGTGTATATAAAGTCTGCTGCAGTTTCCACGGTAAACATCTGATGAAGTGAGCTGTAGCTCACGAAAGCTCATGCTCAAATAAATTGGTTAGTCTCTAAGGTGCCACAAGTACTCCTTTTCTTTTTGCAGTCTACACCAAGTTTGTTTGTTTGTTTGTTTGATTTTTCCCCTTTGGTTAGTTGAATACTTTTCCCACCAAAGCTGGCTTTTCTGGCACAAGAAACATTTTCCTAGGAGAAAACAAATCCTGGGTTAAACGAATAAATAAATAACTCAAAACTATTCATTTTCTGGTTTAAATAACAATACAAGAAGGGGGTCAGTGAGAGAAAGAGAGGGAAGGCTGCAGAGGCCCCTTCTCCCGTCCGCCACCAGGGGCAGCAATGAGCAAAGAGCACAGCCCAGCCGGGGGGACGAGACGGAAAAGGGGCACCGGAGGTTGGGAAACATCATTTTCCAACTCTGCACCTACAGAAACTGCTGCTTTGGACATAGGACCCGCCGGTGCCCTTTGACTCCGCCTCGCCTGTAAAGTCTCCGGGTTCCACTTCAGCGCTGGGTCCGGTGGAGCGGGTCTCCAGGGCAGAGTACATGGGAAAGAGTTCACACGACACCGATTCAGCGAAACAAGGGCCATTCATTGCCTCCCGAGACAATCCCAACAACCGGCTGTATTTACAAACGAGCAGCCGGAGACCCGAGGACACAGGCCGGAATCACTGTGTGAGAGACTAGACCAGAGTCACAAAGCCCATCACCAAAACCAACGGTGGGTTCACACCGTGTTTGGGTTTTAAAATGGGCAAACCTAAGAAAAGACAGGAATTAACCCCAATAGTCAACGTTATGCCAAAGGCACCGATTTGTGCTCAGTTTTATTGTACAGAATGGAGAAGATGAAATATTTAGAATTTGATTGAACGTCCCGAGGACTGTATAAAATCGTTTCATGTTCTAGATTCCTTTGCTTCTTGCAGGGATCATTGCTCTGGAGCTACCAATGCAGGAAATATAAGCAGTAATGAAGCACATAAAGTTCAGTGACAAATGCCCCTAAGGAATGTTATCATTGTTGGAGACATCTATCTATCTATCTATCCAATGTATGTGAATGAGTTTGGGGAGATGAAAGGGAACATGAGTGGTAATGGGAATGGAAATCTGTGTTTCAGCGTGAATGCTTATACTTGTCTGAATGGAAGTGGGAATGGAAATACTTTTGTTCTTTTTGTTGTTATCCCTCAATATTACATCACGGGGATGTTGTGAAAATATTTAGCCTTCGTATCACACAAGTTCTTTAAACACAACCGGGAGAAAACTTCTGTCTGCACTTTATTGCTAATTAATAATTAAGGAAGTAAATGATCTTGAGGATGATGCTCAGCGGTGATAGATTTGGTGTTGGTTGTGGTCCCAGTACTCAGAGTCTCCAGAAGCCGGGAATGGGCGACAGGGGACGGATCACTCGCTGATTCCCTGTTCTGTTCGTTCCCTCTGGGGCACCTGGCGTTGGCCACTGCCGGGAGACAGATACTGCACTAGACGGACCTTTGGTCTGACCCAGTCTGGCCGTTTTATGTTCTTAATTATAGTCTAGGATCCCATAGTCCTAGGCACGGTACAAAAACACAGACCATAAAACTTCTCTCAGTCCCACCGAGTTTGCAATCCGAGTGTAAATGGAAAGTGGAGTGTGACTGGGAACAGGAATATAAAGAGGAATATAAATATCAGCCGTGGATCATAATCTTCCTTCACTGGTGCCTGAATCCTCCCTCGACTCTCCCCTCAAGAAAATTTCTAAGACACGCCACTCTCGCCCTCTAATGTCAGGGAGGCTCCTCTGCAAAACCTTAACTCTGTCCTCAGACTCCCCCCCCCCCCGCCCAGCTTCTCCCACCTGCACCCACAGGCGGGTCCCCAGACCTGGTCCAAAGCACGAGCCAGGCTTGCTAAGGTTACTTTCCTTGTGTCATGGATCATGTCAATGTATCTGGTCACTACTGGGAAGGGAAAGGGGCTTCCCTCCCAAATCCCTCCCAGCGTCATGGGAAATCTTCCCTCTCCAGCGGGGGGCCCAGACGAATGGATCCCTGGGACACGACCCCCCGCCACCAGACACTGACCCCACTGACCGGACATTGCATATCCCTTGTGCGCGTGGAACGGGGCTTCAGAGCTGATGATCCTCACTCCCCCGCCACAAAATCCACAATATCACATTACAATAGTCAGGCACTTAGTTCCTATGTGAGGAAATACAGTCACTGCAGGGAGCTGTTCATTCCTCCCAGGTGTGCAAAAGTATGAGGGGGGCCCCAGCACCCTGTGCCCGGCGCTGCATAGACACTCCGGACGGGACACTCTGACTCCCGCAGCCGGAGCCCTGGGGCGAGTCAATCTGATCACTGGCAGCAGGACAGTGTCTCTTATAAAGCGGGGCATGCAAATGAGGGAGACAGTTTCCTGTTTAAATCTCTGCCTCTCTCTGCCCAGGCTGCACCCGGAGACACAATCCGCAGCCCCCTGGGTCGGTGCAGTCACCAGCCAGTCCCCTGAGAACTTTCCCCTCCAGCACCCGGGAAAATGGGATTTTTGCTCCTTGTCATTGTCGCTGTAGCAGCTTTGGAAGGTATTTTCCTCCTCTGAAGACCTGGCGGAGTTAGAAGAATATTGTGTTACCGCTGTTTTTATACCGATATTAATGGCCTGTCTTTATTCCCAGGTGTCCGGTCCCAGACGCTGGTGGAGTCCGGAGGGGGTGTGAAGAAGCCCGGAGACTCTCTCCGCCTCTCCTGCAAAGCCTCCGGGTTCACCTTCAGCAGCTACGGGATGACCTGGGTCCGCCAGGCTCCCGGGAAGGGATTAGAATGGGTCGCTTATATAAGCTACGATGGGAGTAGTACATACTACCTCGATGCAGTGAAAGGGCGATTCACCATCTCCAGGGATAACGCCAAGAGTGAGCTGTATCTGCAAATGACCGGCCTGAAGCCCGAGGACACCGCCCGCTATTACTGTGCGGGAGACACAGTGACACCAAACCGGTTTGTGATCGTACAAAAACCCAGGCTGCGGAATCGCCCTTCTCCCGGCGGCCGCGCGGGGGCAGCAGCGACACCCCCCGCTTCGGGCTCGGGCAGGAGACCCGGCCCTTGGGGGAACGGGACACAAACCTCCCGCCAGTTTAACCCTTCCGTTCCCGGGCAAAGTGTTTCCCCTTCCTGCCCAGAGCCCCGCTGGTCCTGGGGTTCAGAGGTCCCTCGCTTCATCTGTGAACCCCAATCCGGAGTGAGTCCTGTTCTGAATCACTCTCCCCTCGCAGACCTGGCACCTTGCCTCTCCCGGGCCCACCTCGGTGTCAGACTCACAGGCCAGCGTAGGTCAGTGTAAAGGGGACAAGCGCCCTGGGGTTCGCATCAGACCCAACGGATGGAGCAAATTGCCCCTGGGGCCAAATCCTCCGCTAGTGTAAAGTCACCGCAAGGGCTTTCACGAGACTCGAGTTACTCCTGATTTACACCAGGGATGTTTATGGCATTAATGCAGCGGAAGGTGATTAGTTAATTATAACCGATGTGGGAGCCCTCCCCGTGGCATCTCCGCCCTTCACAAACGTTTATTGCCTTTATCCCCACAAGGCCACCGTGAGGCCGGGGAACTATCACAGCCCCAGGTTCAAAAAGTGGGACTGAGGCAGAGAGAGATGGAGGCTGGGATATGGCAATGGGCCATTCAGAGTCCGGGCGGGGCTGTGGGGCAGACAGGGCCGGCTCTCGGTTTTGTGCTGCCCCAAGCAGAAAAAATTTTGGCTTCTCCCCCTTTTTTTGGCTTTTACACGTTTGCGCTTTGCAATTTTTTTTGTTTTGACTGTTTAAATTTTTAAAAAATGAAAACAGAATTTGTAGTTAGTGAAATAAAACAATTTCCTACTAGTGTAGTCATTAACACCAGCACCCCAGCTCCACTCCTCCCCTTGGAGCCACCAAGGCCTGGCGAAAATGGAGAGATGGCCCAGCTGCTGCTTCCCCCATCCCCTGGGCCAGTGACCCTGCCAAAGAAGGAAATTCAGCTGGTTTGGCAAATCTGTGCTGGCTAGTCCTCGTCATCCACCAGGTGCTTACAAATGCATTGTTCAGTAATTTGTTCCAGTCCCTTTCCAGGGATCAAGGTTGGGCTGACTGGCCTATAGTGCCCTGGTGCTTCACTGGTCCCTTTCCTAAAGATGGCAAATGTCAAACCTTTCTCCATTCCTCTGGCACCTAACTGGAGGGAAGGAGCAACTGGTCCAGGGGCATCCAAAGCCAGGCCCCTGCAGTTGCTCATTTAAGACCCACAAAAGGGTATCCGGCCATGCACCTCCAGCCAAACTCCACCGGCATGGAGCCCCGTGGAGCCCCCAGGGCTCGGAGGGCAGAGCTGAGTCCCGCAGCACCAGAACAGCCAGGGAACATGGATGGTGCCCAGAGCCTGGTGGCGGGCTGGTGTCACAATACCCGGGTCCCGATGCTGGACCAGTCCCAGGCGAGTTGGCCCGGAGTGGGTGGGAAGCAGCTTTGGACTGGTCAGTCCTGAGTCCAGGGGCAGCTCTGTGTGCCAGGCCAGCTGTTTGCAGTGAAGTCTGGCTCAGCAAGGCCAGAGGAGGCCACTCAGCCCCGTGCCATAGGTGGCGTCTCCTCCTCTCAGGGGTGGCTCCAGGCCCGGCCCCTCCCTCTGCCTCTGCGGCGGTGGCTCGCTGGCAGGGCCGGCTCTAGGTTTTTTGCCACCCCAAGCATGTAAGCTTGCTTTGCTGGTGCCTAGAGCTGGTCCTGGGGGCAGAGATCACCCAGCGCCGGAATAAACCCCGCTCTGCTGAGCCTGGGAATGTGGCACCGCTGGGACTTTCCAAAGAGACTCGAGCATTTTTTTCATCCATTTGACTGCTGGAAATCTCAGCCCCAGTGTAAACGGTGCAGCTCAGGATCCTGCCCACAGTAAAGTTCCACAATGTCACAGGTTTCAGAGTAACAGCCGTGTTAGTCTGTATTCGCAGAAAGAAAAGGAGGACTTGTGGCACCTTAGAGATTAACCAATTTATTTGAGCATAAGCTTTCGTGAGCTACAGCTCACTTCATCGGATGCAACTTCATCGGATGTCACAGAGTCACCATGGAGATAAAAGACCCCGTCCCTTAGCCCCCGATGACATCACAGCCCAGGACTGGCCCACAGGGCATTGGGGACAGTCACGTGGCTAAGGGCTGTGGACAGGGACACGGTGGGATTTCATGGGATCGCTCAGGGGGAGGCGGCTCCCGAGGCAGAAGCAGAGGCCCGTGGGTGGGGGGCGGGGGGGGCACGAGGGTCACAGAGCGCAGCTCCCACTGACTGAGATACGGCCCCGGACTCCCCAAAGTCTCGCCTAGTCTCAGTTTCGAGGTAGGGATGAAGGTTGGGGGCTAATATTAAATCTCAGGTTAGAATTTACATTCAGGGTTAGAACTGCACCCTGGGTAAAGTCCGGTTTGGGGCTCTAAGTCAGGTATTCATGTAGTTTTCCGGTTCAGACATATATGAAGGTGGCGTTTACCCTCAGGGTCACGGTTAGGTGGGGGAGCGAGAGGAGGGATAAAGAAGGTGCCAGTTTCTCTCCTTATGGTCGAGTAGGAAGCTCCGATGAGACAGGGGCGGTGCCACAGAGACGAAGCGCCGCCTCTTCTCTCAGCCCCACACAAAGGAACTGAGTCCGGGCTAGGAAATGGCGGGGGTCTCTTATAAGGAGCGGGGCATGCAAATGAGGGTGAGAGTTTCCAGTTTAAATCTGTCCCTCTCTCTGCCCAGGCTGCACCCGGAGACACAATCCGCAACCCTCCGGGTCTGTGCAGTCACCAGCCAGTCCCCGGAGAACTTTGTCTTTCAGCACCAGGGGAAATGAAGCTTTGGTTGTACCTGGTTCTCATTGCAGCATCTCCGGAAGGTCCATTCTCCTTTCCATGGGTTGGATGTACTGGGGAGGCGGGGGGTTATAGCGCTATTGCCCAGGTCCTCATATTCCCCATAATTAATTGTTATTCCCAGGTGCCCGGTCCCAGCTGCAGCTGGTGGAGTCCGGAGGGGTGTTGTCATAAATATAAAGGGAAGGGTAAACCCCTTTGAAATCCCTCCTGGCCAGGGGAAAGCTCCTCTCACCTGTAAAGGGTTAAGAAGCTAAAGGTAACCTCGCTGGCACCTGACCAAAATGACCAATGAGGAGACAAGATACTTTCAAAAGCTGGGAGGAGGGAGAGGAACAAAGGGTCTGGGTCTGTTTGTATGCTGCTCTTGCCAGAGACAGAACAGGAATGGAGTCTTAGAACTTTTAGTAAGTAATCTAGCTAGGTATGTGTTAGATTATGATTTCTTTAAATGGCTGAGAAAAGAATTGTGCTGAATAGAATAACTATTTCTGTCTGTGCATCTTTTTTGTAACTTAAGGTTTTGCCTAGAGGGGTTCTCTATGTTTTTGAATCTAATTACCCTGTAAGATATCTACCATCCTGATTTTACAGGGGGGATTTCTTTATTTCTATTTACTTCTATTTTTTATTAAAAGTCTTCTTGTAAAAACTGAATGTTTTTTCATTGTTCTAAGATCCAAGGGTCTGGGTCTGTAGTCACCTAGGCAAATTGGTGAGGCTTTTTACCAAACCTTGTCCAGGAAGTGGGGTGCAAGGTTTTGGGAAGTATTTTGGGGGGAAGACGCGTCCAAACAGCTCTTCCCCAGTAACCAGTATTAGTTTGGTGGTGGTAGCGGCCATTCCAAGGATAACGGGTGTAATATTTTGTACCTTGGGGAAGTTTTGACCTAAGCTGGTAAAGATAAGCTTAGGAGGTTTTTCATGCAGGTCCCCACATCTGTACCCTAGAGTTCAGAGTGGGGGAGGAACCTTGACAGGTGTGAAGAAGCCTGGAGACTCTCTCCGCCTCTCCTGCAAAGCCTCCGGGTTCACCATCAGCAGCTCCGGCATGAACTGGGTCCGCCAGGCTCATGGGAAGGGACCGCCAGCATTTACAGCACCAGCATAGACAACAGTGACTCGGTAAAAGGGCGATTCACCGTCTCCAGAGATGACCCCAACAGCCTGTTGTACCTGCAAATGACCGGCCTGAAGCCCGAGGACACCGCCCGGTCTCACTGAGTGAGAGATCCCATATCTCTAGCACAAGGATACACACCGGCATCTTCAGGTTTCAGGCTGCTGATGTGCAAATGCACCAGGTTACTGGAGGCGTCTCTGGAGATGGTGAATTGCCCTTTCCCTGAGTCCAGGTCATATGGGGTACCTGCACTATCAATGCTGGAGACCCACTCCAGTCCCTTCCCAGGAACATGATGGATCCAATCCAGCCAGTTGCTACTGATGAAGAAGCCGGAGGCTTTGCACGAGAGGCGGAGAGAGTCTCCGGGCTTTTTCACATCCCCTCCAGACTCCACCAGCTGAACCTTTGACCGAGCCCCTAGGGGGGAAAAAGTATCATGAATCACATCTGGAATTTTCAAAGGGTACAGTCAAGGGGAATTAGATACCCCATTACCTAAGTCCCCTTCAAAAATGTTAATCAACATTCCAGTAGGCCCTGCTCCAAACCCCACTCAGACCATTGGAAGTTCTCCCCTTGCCTTTAGTGACCTTTGCACCAGGCCCATAATGCACAATATTCCGCAGTATTTCCAGAAAATGTCAGAAACCATCATTCCTTTACACGCACTAGACAGAAGAGACAATTCAGCCAAAATATGCTGTTGATGCTGGATAAAGTGCTCATGGTGTCCCGGCATTAGCTGCACAGACCCCTCCTTGTGTCCTAGCCATGCAGGTGTCAAGCTATTAAATGACTTAGGCAGGGCATTAAGGATATGCATTTGCATATCTTTTTTTTTTTTATAAGCCATGTTTGAGCTCGAGCCGTCAAGCTATCTTAGGTTTTTATATTGTCCCCATTACTGTAGTGTCTGAGCATCACAATCATTGAAGTATTTAGGGTAACAAGAAAACATTTTACAAATACATTAGAAGCAAGAGGAAGATGAAGGACAGGGAAGGACCACTGCTCAATGAGGAGGGAAACACAGTCACAAGAAAATGCAGCAATTGCCGAAATATTAAATACCATTTTGTTTTGGTTTTCACCAAAAAGATTAGTAGTAATCAGAGGACTAACAGTGAACATCAGTATAAATGGGGTGGGATCTGAGGCTAAAATAGGGAAACAACAAGTTAAGAATTATGTAGACAAGTTAGACATCCTCAAGTCAGCAGGGCCATGAAATACACCAGAGAATACTTAAGTAACTGGCCAAAGAGACCTTAGCCATTAACAATTTATTTCTGAGAACTCTCGCAGGACAGGAGTGATCCCAGAGGACTGGAAGAGGGCAAGTGGTACCTTTCAATAAAAAGCAGAATAAGGGCAACCCAGGAATTATAATCCAAAAATGTAACTTCTGTACCCGGAAAGAATGGAGCAAATAATCAATTTGCAAGCACCCAGAAGATAAGGTGACAACTAACAGTCAACATGGATTTGTAAAGAACAAATCACGTCAAACCCACCTCATATCCTCCTTTGACAAGGTATCAAAACTAGGGGATGGGGGCGGGGATAGGAACAGTAGATGTGGTACATCTCATCTTTAGTCAGACATTTCATACAGTCTCAGATCGCCTTCTCGTAAGCAAACCAGGGAAATATAGACTGATGATCCTATTATAAGGTAGGTGCAGAACTAGTTAGAAAATGTACTCAGAGAGTAGTTATGAATGATTCACAGCCAAGCTGGAAGGAAATATCGAGTGGGGTCCCACAGGTATCTGTCCTGGGTCCACTTCTATTCAATAGCCGCATAAATGACTTGGATAATGGCAGAGAGAGTACACTTACAAAGTTTGCAGATTATACCAATCTGGGAGGGGTTGCAAGCACTTTAGAGACCAGGATTAGAATTCAGAATTACCTTGACAGACCAGAGACATGGTCTGAAATATATAGGCTGCCTCCACACTCACTGTCTGTGTAGCTAAACCCAGTAGCAAAAGGCTCTGGCAGGGGGAGGTAGCAGTAAATCCCTTCATGACCCCAAATATCAGACAGTTGGACCCTGAGCATGTGGGCAAGACCCACCAGCCAGACCCTGGGGAAAGAGTTCTCTGTAGTCACTCAGAGCCCTCCCAACCTTCACTGGCCATTGGGGATATTTGCTACGAGCAGTTGTCGATGTGCCTACAATGGCATGTGGCCATCTCCTCATACCACCACCCACCATAAATTTATCAAGCTCAGTCTTGAAAACAGTTGGGTTTTTCTCCCCTTTTTAGTATTAATTCTGGCTGAGATTTAATTTAAAAAAAGCCAGCTAAAGGAATGGGAGAGATGCTGGGGCATCCATGGGAACGTTGGTGGCTAAAGTGACCCCGCTCAGTTCGATCTCGAAGGGGGGAGAGATGTGATGAAGTGGGACTGTTCTTAATGTTTCCTCTGAATAGTGTGGGGGTGCCTCAGTTTCCCCTATGCAGTTCTTAAGTATCTAGGGGGTGGGGTAAGGGTGTATGATCATTGCAGAGACCTAGAGGGCAGGTATGTGCAGGAGTCTGGACACAGAGAATGGCCGACACCCTGTTTCCTGGCAACTGATGGCCTGGGCCCTTCCCCCCTGCAAGGTGAGAGCTAAAGGGTTGGAGAACAAAGGAATCAGGTGACCTCCTGGCCCGGGAAAGGGACAAAGCCCAGAGCAGGGCAGGGCTGGAGGGAGTTTCAGTTTGGGGCTGGCTGGAGACATGGATTGAAGGGCAGACGTGGTTGTCTGGCTCACTGCCTCCCAAAATGGACCCAGCTGAGGGGTCCCATTCTCTGCACCTACAAGCTCTGTTTTAGACCATGTTCCTGTCGTCTAATAAACCCTCTGTTTTACTGGCTGGCTGAGAGTCACGTCTGACTGCGCAGTTGGGGTGCAGGACCCTCTGGCTTCCCCAGGAGCCCCACCTGAGCAGACTTGCTGTGGGAAGTGCACGGAGGGGCAGAGGATGCTGAATGCTCCGAGGTCAGACCCAAGAAGGTGGAAGCTGGGTGAGTTTTGTGTCCTGAAGACAGGCTGCTCACAGGAAGGCAACTGCCCCAGAGTCCTGACTGGCTTCATGCGGATCAGTTCCAGAGCATCGCCCAGGGACTCCGTGACAACTGGTGGTAGCAGTGGGATCTACTGCACCCCGTGGACGGCGCTTTCTGCAGTAAGTGACTGGGGAGCAGTAAAACGAAGGGGGATTGATGGGGACCAGGTGTGCTGAAGTTTCAGAGAGAGACGTTTTCAGGGGGCGGTTAACCCCTGGAAGTGTGTGACCAGAGAGAAGTGTGTGACCTGTTTTGCAGTAACAGGGTCCCCTGGGGGATTGCAGCGAGTGGTCCCAGGGGCGGAGGAGTCTGCAGCTCGACCCTGGCAAAGAGGTGGTGACCTCAAGAAGGGCTGGCACACTAGGGGTTCTCCCTGGAAACCCTGGGGAGCTGAGAGCACACAGGCCTGTGAGTCCACAACAGCTTGGGAAGAGCGGAGTGATGGCCTATCACTGTCTCCTTAAGAAGGACATTGTAACCCTGTGCAGAAAGAGAGGGTTGAGCATTGGAAAGTTCACCAAAGCACAGTTAATCGTGCAGCTGGAGGAGGATGACCGCTCTAAGGAACAGATTCCTGACCCCAATTGGGGCTATAGCAGGATCTGGGAGCAGCTGGAGTGGGAGCCAGGCATCCCCAAGACTCCTGTCTCCAATCAGACGAGGGTCTTCACGATCGGGTTCCCCATCGGGGGATCGGAGACGGACGGGATTGGAGCTGAGTCCGAGAGAGCAAGAGGACTGTGGGAGACAGCGAGAGCCCGAGAAAGAGCTGCAGAAGCAGCAGCAGCATGAACTGGCGGTGGGGGAGCGGAGAGGCCTAGGGGACCCCCCAGGGGTGAATGGGGATAGACCCCGGGGGGCCAGTTCCCCAGGGAACCTCGAGACTAAATTGCTGCCCCTGGTTAAGGGGGGGGGGGGATGTGGATGCCACCTCACTGCCTTTGAGCAGGCTGGCGATTTGAACCAAGGGGACCCTGCAGAAAAGCCCCGGTGTCTAGCTCCCCTGCTGGGTCCCAAGGCCATAGACTCCGTCAGCCAGATGGGTGGGGAGGTGGACGGGCTCCCTCTCCTGGTCCCAGCCTATATGTCTGTGTGGAGTCTCCTGGGGCCAGGCCCCTCGGACCCCCAGTGGGAGCAGAAGGCGATGGTCAATGGGGAGACATTCCTGGGGTGGCGAGATCCTGGGACAGAGAGAACTGTTGTCAGGCCCTGGGTGGTGCAGCCTGAGATGCTGAGGGGCTGTGTGAGCTGGGTGAGGGTCCCAGGGACGAAGCCCCTCACCCTGCCTATGGCCCAGATCCCTGTGCAGACCCAGGAGAGGTGGGGCTGGCTGGTTGTTGGGGTTCTCCAGGACACCAGCTGCGAGACCCTGTTGTGGGGTGACTGTGTCTCTTTGGGACAGGATCCAGGCCCTGCTCCTGTAACTCCCAAGGGTTTGAATTTGAATCCAGGGAACCAATCGGCGGAGAGGGAAATGGTCAGTGAAAATGCAGATGACCTGGCTGGCAGTGGGGAGGAGCGGCTAGGCTCAGGCTACCTGCCTGCCTGTAACCAGACCCCTGGGGCTAGGTGGGACAGAGAGATGCTCCCCGCCCCCCTTGCACACTGGAGAGGGGGCTCAGGCTGGCTCTGATGCAGTGAGGAAAGCAGGGAGCTCGCTGCCTACCCCCACTGGGACAGCAAGGGCAGCGCTGAGCACAGTGGAGTTGAGACCCCAGCTGAGTGGGGGAGACACAGGCAGGGCAGGGGATCTGTGGGGAGTGGCAAGGTGCTGGGTAAGGAAAGTCTGGATGAGCCTAGGCAGCCTTGTGAGCTGATGGCTGTGTCTAGTCAGCAGGGTGGGAAGGCGAGGAGAGTGGAAGATGAGTGCCCCTGGACCTTACCTGTTAGCTGGGTGGAGAAGTGGGACAGTGAAGGAAAGTGCCTGTGTCTGTCAGGGGTATTGACTTGCCTATGGAGGGAGCTACCCTGGTCTCCAAGCAGTTGTCTGTGAGTAGCCTTGTGTGCTGGGATAAGGGGAAAGAGTTCCCAAGCTGGGTGTCTGGGAAAGAAAAAAGTGTGTCCAGCTCTTCTTTGTCTGTGGAGCAGACAAAAGGGGCCTTTCAGCCTGTGACGGTTGAGGGTCGTGCAGTTGTCTCAGAGCTGGTTCTGGATCCAGCTAAAGCCCAGGAAAGGAAGGGTCCTAAGTTTGTGTCTGCTTGGGAGAATGGCCCTGTAACTAGGTAGCATCCAGTTAGTGTCTATGTAAAATCCCAGAGACCAGACAATTCTGGTGCTTGTATTTTGCCCGTTGCTAGTGTGTGGCTGGGAAAGGGTGTAGCAACTCTGTCTAATCAGGGTGAGATCCTAGCCAGGGCACAAGGAGAGCATGAAGGTGATGTGATTGTGTTACCTACTGAGGGTGTGGAAACCTGTAGCAAGAAGGAAAAGATTCCTTTTGAACTTGTGTGTGGCAAAGGGAAGGAGGATGCTTCTGACCTTTTATCTAGGAAGTCTGTAAGTTTGCCTGAAAGGGGATTGTGTAGGAATCCGCCGGATGGGCCAGAGGTAATTCTGGCTGTAAGGGAGACCCAGAAAGTGTCTGTTGTTGCTCAGGAAAGTGTTTCTCTAGAGCAAGCCCTAGGAAAAGAGGGTAGGAGCAGAATGTCTGTGAGGGGTGAATTGTTGCATAGAAAAGCCGTAGGGAAAGGAATCCTCAAGGAGTCTTTGCAAGCAGTTTACTGCAACTGAAGGGTGTGAAAGTAATTTAATCAAGAAAGTTTCAGTTCCTAACAGCCAGAAATTTTCTGTTGTGAATGGATCCACTGACTTTCCTGTTGAAAGACCCAGTGTGGATAGCTTTGAGAAGGTCTCAGAGGAAGGGAAAGCTGTTAAGAAATTTAAACAGTCCTATAACCAAGTGGCTGTGTTTGGCCAGCTTGTTGGGGAGAAGACCCAATCCCAGTTTGACCCCCTGGGATTTTCGGGTGGCCAAAGGGCACGGGCCGCATAAACCTTCCCACATGCGGCCTGTGAGTGCTATCGACCACCCCTGATCTAAGGGAGGGCGTGAAACTGGAAGGACCTGGTGTAACTCCTACCAAGGAATGGGAGAAATGCTGGGGCGTCCATGGGAACGTTGGTGGCTAAAGTGACCCCGCTCAGTTTGATCTTGAAGGGGGGAGAGATGTGATGAAGTGGGACTGTTCTTAATGTTTCCTCTGAATCGTGTGGGGGTGCCTCAGTTTCCCCTATGCAATTCTTAAATATCTAGGGGGTGGGATAAGGGTGTGTGATCATTGCAGAGCCCTAGGGGGCAGGTGTGTGCAGGAGTCTGGACACAGAGAATGGCCGACACCCTGTTTCCTGGCAGCTGATGGCCTGGCCCTTCCCCCCTGCAAGGTGAGAGCTAAAGGGTTGGAGAACAAAGGAATCAGGTGACCTCCTGGCCCGGGAAAGGGACAAAGCCCAGAGCAGGGCAGGGCTGGAGGGAGTTTCAGTTTGGGGCTGGCCTGGGCGTGGAGTGAAGTGCAGACATGTTGTCTGGCTCACTGCCCCCCAAAATGGGCCCAGCTGAGGGGTCCCGTTCTCTGCACCTAAAAGCTCTGTTTTAGACCATGTTCCTGTCGTCTAATAAACCCTCTGTTTTACTGGCTGGCTGAGAGTCCCATCTGACTGCGAAGTTGGGGTGCAGGACCCTCTGGCTTCCCCAGGAACCCCGCCTGAGCAGACTCGCTGTGGGAAGCGCACGGAGGGGCAGAGGATGCTGAATGCTCCGAGGTCAGACCCAGGAAGGTGGAAGCTGAGTGAGCTGTGTGTCCTGAAGACAGGCTGCTCACAGGAAGGCAACTGCCCCAGAGTCTTGACTGGCTTCATGGGGAGCAGTTCCAGAGCATCACCCAGGGACTCTGTGACAAGCGGGTATTGACATGACACACCATGTAATTAAACTGTGGAGTCCATTCTCAAGACAAGTCATCGTGGCCAAGAATTTAAGAATGTTCAGAAAAGAACTGGATATTTACATGGGTATAATATTCAGCGTTATAATACAATTGAAAGGGTCATTAAACCTCAGGCATCAAGGTTCAAGCCAGTCTCTATTCTAGATCGGGGTGAGATGTGCGGGGCAGACTGGCCCACTTCCGCCTCCAGAGTTCTTACATCTTCCTCTGAAGCGTATTATTGACCATTGCCAGAGAAAAGGTAACAGCCTAAATGCACCTTAGATCTGACAAGTCTGGGACGTATGTCTCCCAACACCCTCTGGTGTCTGCGCGCCTCACAATCAAAGCTCATTTATCAAAGCCTCTGAGCAACCCACCCCGCAGAGCCCATGCTGCGAAACGCATCTCAGAAGGAGCGGTTCAGACCCCTCCATTCCCACTCACACGGACTGAATTTTGACCCTTGCAGAACTGAGCCTTTTAATGCACTTGTGGGACAAACTATTGCAGCCACTTAGCTCCTACCTGCCCCAATGCTGTCTACTGCAGCCGGTGGGCAGAGAAAGCCAGATCCACAGCTAGTGTGAATCAGCCCAGCTTTCCTGGAACCAGCGGGCCAGGTGCTCAAATGATGTCAACAGGTGTTAACGTCAGAGGGTGGCCATGCAGCCAGCGTCCATCCGCCAGAGCTCCTTTGAAGTCCATGGGGCAGTGGTGAATCACCAGAACTGGATTCTTGCCACTTTCCCCCAATTGAAATACTTTTCTCAGCCTGATCTTGTGTTTCAAAATTTCTATCCTACAGCCCGGCTCAGTCGTGTGCTGACCAAGCTCCTGTTCCACATTCAGAAGCTGCCGCTGGCAGGGAAAGAGGAAGATTGCGCAAGAATTACCCTGCAGTTTGTACAGCAGCCTATGGCTCTCTGGGTTTGTAGCACTGTGCAGAGGTGGGCAAATACCCAGAGAAACGCCCTAGAGCTGGACTGATTAAAGCACTAGAAAAGCTCTGGCTAGGAGTGCTCTGGGTGCAAAGAAAAACATTTGGTCATTCCCCAGGATCCTCTCCTTGTGTGTCAGATGAGAAGCCCACAGTACAAGGAAAATCTGAATTCTAAATTCTCTCCCTTTTGAATGAATATTAAATCCTCTGTGGAACACCATCCCCACGACCTCCACCTTCACACAGAGAAACCCAAATGATACAAATTAAACTAACTAAAAGTATTTCATAAAGCTGTTGGCTCTCCTTGAAATTCCACCTGTCTACTAGTTGTTAGGCTGTTGGATTTGGAGTCAGGAGACAGCGATTTTTTCCCAGCCTCTGTCACTCACCTGTTGCTGGGCCACTCCCTTCCATGACCTGGGCCTCTATTTCTCCGTGCCCCCCTTTCCTTATTTACCGTGGGATTTTCGAAGCCCAGTAAGAGATCGGGATTCTCAATTCTTATTCATTTGGGCAACCACGTCCCTTAGGAGGCTTTGAAAAAAATTTCAGCCTGGTAAGAGCTTTGTGCAAAGGACGGTCTCACAGGGCCGAGGCCTGGCACTCGGCTGGGTCCTCTTGGTGTTATTGCAACACAAACAATATTACCCTGAAACCTTTTCTATCAGTGACACGACAAGCGGAATTCCACCATTCTGAGCTAAAGCTTAAGTTCACTTTTTCTAGCTAGATAGTTACATAGACCCCATCAACCCAATATCACAACACCTCAAATACCAATTTATCTTTATATCCCTGAGCCCCCTGGGATGCGAGCTCTCCTTTTTACAGGTGGAAACCTACAGCACTAAGGCCCAGATTTTTCAAGGCTTCTCTGTATTTGATCATGAGATTCAGGCTCCTAAATCGATTAGGCATTGAACCGCTGAATGAAGCAATGACTGACACCTTGAAAACTCTCAGCCTAAACCCCTTGAACTCTCTGGTCTGTAGATGCCTCAAGAATCAGAAAGGCACCTTGTGGGATGTTCAGAATCAGATGAGTGCCTCACTCCCATAGATTTCAGTAGAAGTTAGGTTCCATCGTGATCTTAAAAATCTGACTAGCTATTTATCTGCTTCTTCATTTGCCTCAATATTTTAATAACCGGGCCCCAATAGATAAAGGCTGGGATTGGGAGATGCCCTGAGATTTAGGTGTCCAAATCGCACTAAAACAACAAAATGAAATCGGTGTTCCTAACTCCTTTAGGTTCCTTTCTTAGTGTCAGAGATTTAAGGGCATAGTCCGAGCTCCTGCAGAACACAGGCCAGAGGATCTTTACCAGTTTGACACTCTCAGCCTGTCTGATTCTATGCTAACAATTGACTTCCCATTGCAAATTATACCTGTGCCAGAAACTTTCACCATTATCACGACACTGATGTTAACCCTTTGAGGTTGAAGTGCCGGTCTCTGTGTGGATTCCTTTCGGCCTGGTGTTCTATTTCAAGCTTCAGTCTGTAAAGGTGTGAATGAAACAAATACAATTATTCTCCTGCAAGTGTACGTGTAAACCAGCCCTCAGTCCAGTGCTTTAACCACAGCCCCATCCAGTTGCTCTTTATACACCACAAACAAACCATGGAATTTCACGGAGGAAGCCTTCTGTTTAAAGCCAAGGCCGCTAGAGACACTTTCCAAACTACACCCCTTTCTGGGTCTAGTTCTCTTCATTAATCATCGTGCTCTCCTTATGGAGATCTCTTCTCTTCCTCTCTGCTCTCTCAGGTGTGTTCCTGTTCCCTAGAGTTATATCAATAAACAGTTAGGTTATGTATTGTACTATGCACTGGGTACATGACTGGTATCTTCTGTGTTCCCAGGTGTCCGGTGTGATGTGGAGCTGGTGGAGTCCGGCGGTGGATTCAGAAACTCAGGAGAGTCCCTAAAACTTTCTTGCAAAGCCTCCGGGTTCACTTTCAGCAGCTATTGAATGGACTGGGTGCGCCATGCTCCGGGGAAAGGGCTGCAGTGGGCAGCCAGCATTAGGCAGGATGGGGGAGATAGCTACTATACAGACTCGGTCAGAGGGTGAGTCACCATCTGCAGGGACAATCCCAACAACCTGCTGTATCTGCAAATGAGCAGCCTGAAGACACTGCCGGGTATTACTGTGCGAGAGACACACAGTGAGAAGAAATCCACGCACAGACATGCAAAAACCCCTGGGGCAGCACAGAGAAAGGCTGTCACTCGCTCACCATTAAGAATGAGATTTTTCCAAGCTGCCGAAAGAAGTTATTGGGGGTTCTCAAACATCATTGCACCGCAACCCCCTTCTGAAAACAAAAATTACACTTCCCAGGAGGGGGGACCAAAGCCTCAGTCAACCCGATCCCAGCTACCCCAGGCAGGGAGGCCAAAGATCTTCAACCCTATGCAGGGGGCCTGTAATCTGAACCCTGCGGCTCAGGGATGAAGCCGAAGCCTGAGCACCCCCGGCACAAGGTCGCGGGGCTCAGCCTATGCCTTCAGCCCTGGGATTTGGCCCCATGCCCCTGCAAGTCTAACGACAGCCCTGGCAACCCCATTAAAATGAGGTCGCAACCCACTTTGGGGTCCTGAACCACAGTTTGTGAACAGCTGATTTATAAGCGCAATTCGCAATTCCAGATCACATTGGTGGCTTTGAAATTCTTAACCTAAGTGGCCAGCTACAAGACAAGTTGGCATTCTTGGTAACACGACATTGCTTAGTTTTTCTGTACATTCATAGAATGAACACAGACATTCCTAGATACTTAATACATTGAAGGGAACTCCTGGGATTCATACAAGTGAGGGCCGGGTCAGGAGGTCACAAGCATCTAGTGTTACCTCCTGTTTGTATATAACACAGACATATAACATCTATCACCTGTTCACTGAATGTTCACATCAAACCTTCTCATTGCTACCATAAGGAGGAGGGATGTGAAGTCAAACTTCCAGATAACAGTAGCAAAAGGCACTTCAGAGAGAGAAATTTCTTATGAATAGGACGACGGATGCATTTTTTGCAGTACAGTGAAAAATCTCCGGAAGAAGTTATAAAACCAAATCAGCCTTTCAAGAAGCCTCCCTACCCCATGGTTTACAGGAGACAAAAATAACCAAGTTACATAAATCTAAAGGAAGAACAGGGGGAAATCGTTTCTGTGTTTACCAAAGGGAAAGACCCACAAGGGGGGCAGCAAAGAGTCATAATAGCTTAAAAAGAGTTTCTTCCCAAAGACTGAACCTGGGAATAATCACAAGGAATTATTGTCCGCAGCACCGAAGGCTGGAATTTTCAAAGTCAGGGTTTGCCCACCCACATCCCTTTCAAATCAATGGGAATTGAGCATCCAGCACTCTTTGGAGGTTTTGGAAATCACAGCTCACATACATATTTCTCCAGTGAAGAGGGCTGGTGTTGATACATTCATTGACAGTGGGTTATTTTGGTTTCCTATCCATTGGGTGTTACACTTTGGTAACCCACTATTAGGCACCTTAGCACACGAGTTTACCAATTATCTGTCAGCTCACACTGAAGTCCCCCCTGAGGTCAAAGTGACTTTAGTGTTTTCCCGGATTGGGGCCCAAATTGTGTTAACATGCTCTAGACTCCTCCAGGACTGTGTCCCTCTAAACTCTCAGGTCATTTATTTGGAACGGCGGCTGAAGCGGAGGTTTAGTCAAATGATTGAGCAACGCCCACATGCAAATGAAGTAGGAAAACTGACTGATAAAGGCAAGCAGGCGACCCTCACCGAAGAGCCGCCAGCAGAGGAAGGGTTACTGCTTTGCAGCCCGCCAGGTTGTTGTGGAGACTGAAAATGATCTGTCTGGGGTTCTTCTTCTTTTTAGCAGCTTTCCCAGGTAAGTGATTGAACCTACAGGTGTCTGGTTAGGATGGCTGGGCTAGGCTAGGGAAGATGGTTTTAAAGCTAAGACATAGCAGTAGGATTCAGAGATTCTGGATTCAAAATCCGAGCTCTGAACAAATCACAGTGTGGAATTTTAAAGCCCCCTAGTTGATCTGGATACCAAATTTCCATTCATCTTGAATGGGAAGTAGGTGTCCAAATCCCTTAAACAGGGGGATAACTGTACTTCCCTACTTCACAGGAGGGTGATGCGGATGAATTCATTATTACATACAAGCAGATCAGAAATGGTTGTGAGGAGGGCAACAGAAGGACTTGGAGAAAACTGGGGAGAGGAGGAAAACAATGGCATTAACTGGGTTTTTATTGTTGTTTGTTGACAGGTGTCAGCTCCCAGATCCAGCTGACCCAGTCTGGGGCAGAAATCAAGAAGCCTGGAGAGTTTGTGAGAGTGACATGTAAAACCTCCGGATACACCTTTACCAGCTACGACATTAACTGGGTATGGCAGGCTCCCGGGAAAGGACTGGAGTGGATAGGATACATCTATCCCGGTGATGGTGGCACTGGCTATGCCCAGGCCTTCCAGGGGCGATTCACCATCACCAGGGACAACTCCATGAGCACGGCCTATCTACAGCTGGGCAGCCTGAGAACCGATGACACAGCCAGGTATTACTGTGCTAGGGACACAGTGACACAAACCACATCTACAGCAATTCAAAAACCCTCAGTGAGAGAACCCAAGTCTCCGACGAACACTGCAGCCTTTAGTCCCTCCAGAGAGCATTTGCCCATGTAAACAGACAGGGGGTAATTCCTCCCCAAACGTCTTAGGCTCCTAACTCACTTAAACCTCATTGTAAGTAGATTTTTCTTCTGTTTCCTTAGTGGTTTCTCAAAATGTGGATTCGGCTCCTGTGACAATCACCTGTCACAGCAGCAAAACGGTCCTCGGTGAACGCCCTGAGCACCAGGCTACGGGGTATTTGGGGAGGGGTCTTTCAATCTCTCCTCTTCATGCTGTTCTACTATGACTAAATTAATACTCATTTGGTCTGAAAGAGAATGGGATGCACTGCAGGTGTCTGTACCCCAAATGTCAATCTGCCCTTGACAGTCGAAGACGTGGCTCAAGTCCCAGCTCCCACATCAGGCAGAGGGGAAGAAAATGACCCTGGCTCTACCATGTCCTAGGCAAGTGCTCTAACCACTAGATTAAAAGCTAAGGGAAGCACCACCAACTCCTTCTCTGGCATAAGTGGTTGTGGGGAAGTGGGAGTTAAGTAACAGCTTAGTCACCTAACTCCGGGAGAGGGCCATGAATCCCAACTGGGGTGAGGCACCTAACTCTCTTTCACTGATGGGACTTCGGACCCAACCCCTCCTCAGCATTTCCTAGTGGGTAGGTCAGACAGCTCCCCGCTCAGTGTGTTTTCTTTTGCAGATTCCCTTTATCAAGCCCCTAAGTCTCTTCTAGACATGCATCCTTACCTCTAGGGCAGCCCCACCTGCCCAGATGGGAAGTTACAGGAGACTTTTCTGCTCACATCCCTCTGGTGGCCATTTCTCAGCAGCAAGTGTCTCAGCCAGTGTCTTCTCCAGGTTCTCCCACTGGGCCTCCTGGGTCTCAACCCAAGCCCCATAGCTGTTCAGTCCCATTCCAGGGGGTAACTCTGAACCAAAGGTCCTTCCCCACCCCACTCAGCTTCACTTCAGTTCAGTTCCTCCTCTTATGAGTGTAGAGGGCCCCTAGGCTCCTCCCACTGGGAGCCCAAGTGCCCTTTAAACTAGCCTTCTACCCTTCATGGCCTTCTAGCTCACTCCCTGGTCCTCACAAACCCTACCTCAGGGCTCCATCTCACTCTACCTCCCCCCCAGGAGTTCACCCCACTTCCATAGCTCTGCTTTCTGACCACAGCCTGTCCCCAACTAACTAAACCTTCCTCCAGCAACCCTGCCTAGATCCCCTCAATTAGGCCTCTCCTGAGCTCCCAGCTCTATTGAAGCAATGCTCACCTCCCTCACCACTACAGCCAGGCTCAGTCTTTCTAATGAAGCCCCATTACACCCAGCTGGGGTCACTGATGAGCTCCTATGTTCCCAGCTCATCAGTGAGGCTGAGGAATAGCTGCAAAGTCATGGGCAAGGCAGATCCCAGCTTGCCTCAAAAGGCCAATCAGCCTGTGACATCTGCCTCCATGTTTAATAGGGCTGGAGGTGCCTAACTCAGGGGGTTGGATTGCACTAGCGGGCAGGGTCTTAAAGTTAGGTAGTCCAAGATTCAGCCACACTCTCCTTTGTGTTCCAAGGCCCTAGAGGGGCAGGTAGGCACTTACATGGATTTTCACAGGATTGATCTCATGGTCCTAAGTGATTTAGGCACACAGGACCCATTGCAAGTCAAATCTCACCATGAACTTTCACCCAAACCCTTTCATTGATTTTCATAGAATCATAGAATATCAGGGTTGGAAGGGACCTCAGAAGGTCATCTAGTCCAAGGCCCTGCTCAAAGCAGGACCAATCCCCACTTTTTGCCCCAGATCCCTAAATGGCCCCCTCAAGGATTGAACTCACAACCCTGGGTTTAGCAGACCAATGCTCAAACAATTGAGCTATCCCTCCCCAATCTTTATGATTTCAGTGCCGGTCTGGGTGTGGATCCCACATTCCCAATTCAAAGTGTGTCCTGCTTCAATCTTATTGCACTTTTGGAAGGTGTGAATTCAACAGAGGAGGTCGTTATTTCACTGTAAATTTGTGAGAAGACCAGCCCTGGCCCCAAGGCTTTAACCACAAGCCCATCTGGTCCCTCTGCGTGCTTGAATCAAAATACTGTAAATTCAGCCTTCTGCTTAAAGCCTGAACTCCTAAAGACACTTTACAAATTACCTCCCCTCTTTCTGTAGCCAAGAATCTATTTCTTTTCATCCATCACCATTATCAGGAGCTCCTTCTCTGGATTTCTTCTTTTCTTCCCAGCTCCCTGGGGGGTGTTGTTCTTCCATAGAAATATTTCCAGAAAGAGAGTTAGAATGTACTTATTGTGTGTATGCCTTGGGTACATTACTTGCTTGTTTTTGTGTTTGCAGATGTCTAATGCGATGTAGGGCTGGCAAAGGACTCAAAAAGCCCAGGAGACTCCTTAACAGTCTCCTGCAAAGACTCTGGGTTCACTTTCATTGGCTATTGGATGAAATGGGTACTTCAGGCTCCAGGGAACGGGCCGCCGTGGTTAGCTGACATTAAGTAGGATTCAAGTGAAACGTACTATGCAGACTCAGTCAAAGAACAATTCACCATCTCCAGGGAGAATCCCAACTCCCTGCTCTGTTTGCAAATGAGCAGATTGAAGCCACCGCCCTGTATTACTAGGCCAGAGACACAATGAGACTAAATCCGCCCAGCGCAGACAAAATTCCCAGACAAAAACTCGCTCGGTGCTGCACCGGGGAACTTTTCACTGGCTGACGTTAAGAATAAGATCTCCACGCTCCCTGAGGGAGTTCAACGCACACTTTGAGTTTCCAACTCCATTAATTGGCTTTGAAACTTCGCCTAGGTGGCCAGCTGCTAGGCAAGTTCTCATTGTTGGCTATGGCTAAAATTGCTTGCTTTGACTGTTCATTCAGACAGCAGAGAGCAAGATGTCTGTCCATACAGAACAAACTGAACAGGGCTTCTTCGTGTCCCACGCTCCAAACCGAGAAATGAACATCTTGTCCGATCCCCTGCACCACACCTCTTCTGCGGGTTCAGGTAAAACCTCCTTCCTCTGCTGCTGTGACAGGGATGGCTCTGGGATCCTGAGCTGCCAGATTACAGTGGTGACAGACACAAACAAGAGGGAAAGAGAAAGGGAGAGAGATTTTCCATGGTTTAAGATAAATCCCCAGAGTCACTTTCAAAATCTAAATCAGCATTTAAAGAAAAAAACAACGATGGATATTTTCCGGCTGACAAGACACAAAACACTCTCCAACATTAAATAAAAGCGAAAGCAAGGTCCGGGGCAGCAAAATGTCCTGTGTAAGAACAAGGAGAAATTTTTCATAAAAAGTGAACCCGGAAACACTCAAGAGGATTTTCTCCTCCGATACATAAGGCCGGGATTTTCAAAGCCAGGATTTGGTCACAAACCAAAGCTGTGAAAAGATTGGAAAGTAAGTACCTGGCATTCCCAGGGGGTTGTGGAAATCACAGCTCACCTACACATTTCAGCAAAGAAGGGTGCTCATGTTCATAGCTTCAGGTAGTGCTTTTTTTTTTTTTTTTTTTTTTTTTCATATCCACAGGTTATTTCAGCCTAGTAACCCAATGTCAAGCATCTTAACATTCGGGCTTCCCGTTCATCACTAAATTTACACTGAAATCCCATTGACATCAGCATCTTTCATGCTTTCCTGAATGGGGGCATGAATTCCATTACAATGGCCTCACGATTTCCCATGATTCTGTCACTCCGGGTTCTGAGGTCGTTTATTTGCCAAGCTCGGTGCAGCTGCGCTTTATTCAAATGCCTTGGCAATGACCACATGCAAATGAAGTCGGGAAACTTCCTGATAAAGGAGAGCGACTGAGCCTCACTGGAAATCTGCCGGGGCAGCCAGACAGTTCACAGTCGTTGCACCACACAAGGTGGTTGGGTAGAATTGAAATGGCGTGTCTGGGGTTCCTTGTCCTTTTGGCAGCCTTCTCCAGTAAGTGGAGGAAACTGACAGGCAGCGAGCTCGGACAGCAAGTGTAGCAACGGATGGTTTTCTGGTTAAGATAGAATTACTGAGTGCCAGTCTTCTGTGTTTGAACCCTGTATCTGTCACATGTGACTTGAAACCAGTCATGGAATGTGAAAAGTTACCTAAGGGATCTGGGTGCTAAATTCCTGTTGGTTTTACTAGGAGCTAGGTGTCAATATCCCTTAGGCATTTGGAAAATCCCAGGCTGAATCTCTGTGTGACTCAGTTTCCTGTCGGTAAAATGGGGTAACAGCACATCCCTACCTCAGCAGGGTGATGTGGGGATAAATTCATATGTACACCAGGAGCTCAGATAATTCTATGGTGGGGGAGCAATAGAAGGATAAATCCTTCTATGGGAAGAGAAGGGGGGAAAGAGAGAAAAATTCATCATATTTTTCTTCCTTATTGTTATTCCTTCTCAGGTGTCAGGTCCCAGATCCAGCTGACCCAGTCCGGGGCAGAAATCAAGAAGCCAGGAGAGTCTGTGAGGGTGACATGTAAAACCTCCGGCTACACCTTTACCAGCTATTACATGAGCTGGGTACGGCAGGCTCCCGGGAAAGGACTGGAGTGGATAGGATATATTGATCCCAGTGGTGGTGAAACTGGCTACGCCCAGGCCTTCCAGGGGCGATTCACCATCACCAGGGACACCTCCATGAGCATGGCCTATCTACAGCTGGGCAGCCTGAGAACCGATGACACAGCCACGTATTACTGTGCTCGGGACACAGTGACACAAACCACATCTGGACCAATTCAAAAACCCGCCAGTGAGAGAACCCGGGTCTCCTGCGAACACTGCAGCCCTCAGCCACCCGGGATAACGGTGACCCCTGTGAACAGACTCTGGGTAATTATCCCCTAGTGACTTAGGATCAGTGAAAGCTAATGGGATTTAGAACCTTAAGTGCCTAAATCACTTTTCAAGCTAGGACTCTGTTCCCGGGACACAGTCAACATTAACCAGAGGAGAAGGGGACCAGAACAATCACAGCCCTTGGAGAAGCTGGGTGTGCCAGGAAGCGTGTGTCTGCCGCAGGATGGGAGCCGTTACCGGGGGTTGACCCCCTGCCTTCGCCCGCAGCTCCTGGGAGGGAAGGGAGCCCCGGCTATTAGACCCTGTTAGCGAACCTCGCTGGGAGTGAGAGGAGACTAAGGACCCCCCCAAAACAGGCGCCTTTAACTCCGTCTGTGGGAGGAGAGGGAGCCCTGGGGAAAGGGGGCTACCCAGGGAGTGCTGAGGAGGGAGGGCACAAGGGGTGGGTGGGTGGCGAGGTCTATGGGCCCGTGGCGCCTGGGCACCAGGAATATTCCTGGCCCGGGGCCCGGCTCCAGCAATGTCTGAGGCCGGGTCTCTCCCTCGGCCCCGACTTCAGCCCCCGGGTGCTCCCCGGCGGGTGATTTAAAGTGGCCCAGGGGCCTCCGCCCACCACCGGCAGCGCAGCGGAGCTGAGCGAGGTCCTGTCTGCTCGCTCCACGTGGCTGCCGGCCCCGCCCTGCGGCCCCTGGGTGGGGTGGGTCGGGTCTGTGTCTTTGCACTCTGCTCCCTCCCCAAGCGCCCCTGCAGCCAATAGGAAACCCGGCTCGCCCTGCCTAGGAGCCCCAGATAAGCGCAGTATCCCCCACCCCCTCCCAGGGTCTGCACCCCCGCCCCTTTCCCACACACCCCCTCCCACCCCCAAACTCCCTCCGAGATCCTGCAGCCCCCCACCCAAACTCCCTCCCAGAGCCTGCACCCCCAGCCCAGCACAGAACCTTCACCCAAACTCCCTCCCAAAGCCTGCACCCTTCCTGCACCCCAGTTCCCTGCCCCCGCCCAAACTCCCTCCCAGAGCCTTAGGCAGGTGGGTGGTGGAGTTTGGGGGGGCCGGGGTTTGGGGGGGCAGGCTCTGGGCGTTCTGAGCACCACCAAAATATCTACAAACCTGCCGCCTGCCTCCCCTGAGAGGAGGGGTCCTTAAAGAAGGCCAGGTCCCTGTGTGCTGCCCCAGCGAAGAGAGGCAGCCCCGAGAAAGCTCGCACTGACTTTGGGCTCACAGGCCGGGGCTTCCCTTCTTAAGGAGAACACGGACACCTCAGAGGAAAAAGACTTTGATTTCACTGAGCCCTGAAAACTTATGGGGTCAGTGGGACTCAGAGCCACTGAAGGGAAATCCGAGTGAAATAAACACCCGGGCATTTTTAATAGATCTGCTCCATCTCCGTCTTTATGTTCCCCACCACTTCTGTGGGGGGCAGGGCGTCTTGTTTTACCAGTGAGTACCTGAGAATGGTCACTAACTCCCTTAACAAATAGTCCCCGAGTGGCTAAGTGTTTTCCCCATGAGGAGAGGAGACACAATCTAACCCAGTAAAAGGACATCGGAGGCGAGGAGACAGGAGCCGTCACTGAAATGTCACACTTCTCATCTGAGGAAGTGAGCTGTAGCTCACGAAAGCTCATGCTCTAATAAATTGGTTAGTCTCTAAGGTGCCACAAGTCCTCCTTTTCTTTTTACACTTCTCCGAGCAACCAGTGGCCGGAATTGTCAATGGAGATGAAGGGAATTAGGTGCCAAAATCCCAATGAAACTAAAGGGGATTTCGGTGTGGGGTTTTCATAACATCCAGCTGCCTCTGCAGTACAAGTCCTGTTTTCCTCTGCCCCTCTGGAGATCACAGCCAGTGTCTGTCTACTAATGACTCTTTGGGGCTGAGATTTGAACCCAAAATACCGTTTCGATCAAGGGGACCAAGCTACACTAATCTACTCAGCAGCTCTCAAAAATCCCAGTCTCTTTAAACATCAGTTATACAGCTGTGCGGACACGCTGTGAGGGTCTGTCTCACACACCCTAACGGCGTCCAGGGCCCCATTATGCCGGGTGCCGCACTTCGCTCTGGGGACAGGCAGTCCCAGCGCTGAAGGGTTCACAATCCAAATACACCAGGCAGACACCAGCAGAGGCTCAGAGAGTTAATGTTACACCCCAAGGTGA